>NC_139221.1:335086461-335351749 GCF_055691185.1 Crinia signifera
ATCAACTTATCATCATCAATCTAATCATCATCAACCTCATCATCATCCACCTAATCATCATCAACCTCATCATCATCATCCACCTAATCTTAATATATAATAATAATAATGAGAATAAGGAACACGTCAGGACTCATAATTGACTGTAGGTTGACATGAAAATGGCCGACGTGCATTTTTAACAAAATTTTGAGCCGACAAGCGATAATTTATACCCGGCCATCCACTATGGGGAGCGCAGCGAGGCACCGAGCCCGAAGCATGGGGAGCGCAGCGAGGCACCGAGCCCGAAGCATGGGGAGCGCAGCGAGGCACCGAGCCCGAAACATGGGGAGCGCAGCGAGGCACCGAGCCCGAAGCATGGGGAGAGCAGCGAGGCACCGAGCCCGAAGCATGGGGAGAGCAGCGAGGCACCGAGCCCGAAGCATGGGGAGCGCAGCGAGGCACCGAGCCCGAAGCATGGGGAGCGCAGCGAGGCACCGAGCCCGAAGCATGGGGAGCGCAGCGAGGCACCGAGCCCGAGGCATGGGGAGCGCAGCGAGGCACCGAGCCCGAAGCATGGGGAGCGCAGCAAAGCACCGAGCCCGAAGCATGGGGAGCGCAGCGAGGCACCGAGCCCGAAGCATGATTGAGGACAGCGAGGCACCGAGCCCGAAGCATGGGGAGCGCAGCGAGGCACCGAGCCCGAAGCATGGGGAGAGCAGCGAGGCACCGAGCCCGAAGCATGGGGAGAGCAGCGAGGCACCGAGCCCGAAGCATGGGGAGCGCAGCGAGGCACCGAGCCCGAAGCATGGGGAGCGCAGCGAGGCATCGAGCCCGAAGCATGATTGAGGACAGCGAGGCACCGAGCCCGAAGCATGGGGAGAGCAGCGAGGCACCGAGCCCGAAGCATGGGGAGCGCAGTGAGGCACCGAGCCCGAAGCATGGGGAGAGCAGCGAGGCACCGAGCCCGAAGCATGGGGAGCGTAGCGAGGCACCGAGCCCGAAGCATGGGGAGCGCAGCGAGGCACCGAGCCCGAAGCATGGGGAGCGCAGCGAGGCACCGAGCCCGAAGCATGATTGAGGACAGCGAGGCACCGAGCCCGAAGCATGATTGAGGACAGCGAGGCACCGAGCCCGAAGCATGATTGAGGACAGCGAGGCACCGAGCCCGAAGCATGATTGAGGACAGCGAGCTAACTTAAACAGTGTCATTGTTGACCTATGTCGACATAGGGTCCAAAGGTCGACATGAGTTTTCATGTTTTTTGGACCCAGTTGACCATTGGTGGCGGACCATGTGACTGTAGATGTAATACCCAGGACCATGTGACTGTAGATGTAATACCCAGAACCATGTGACTGTAGATGTAATACACGGGACCATGTGACTGTAGATGTAATACATGGGACCATGTGACTGTAGATGTAATACATGGGACCATGTGACTGTAGATGTAATACACGGGACCATGTGACTGTAGATGTAATACACGGGACCATGTGACTGTAGATGTAATACCCGGGACCATGTGACTGTAGATGTAATACCCAGGACCATGTGACTGTAGATGTAATACACGGGACCATGTGACTGTAGATGTAATACCCAGGACCATGTGACTGTAGATGTAATACCCAGGACCATGTGACTGTAGATGTAATACCCAGGACCATGTGACTGTAGATGTAATACCCAGGACCATGTGACTGTAGATGTAATACCCAGGACCATGTGACTGTAGATGTAATACCCAGGACCATGTGACTGTAGATGTAATACCCAGGACCATGTGACTGTAGATGTAATACCCAGGACCATGTGACTGTAGATGTAATACACGGGACCATGTGACTGTAGATGTAATACACGGGACCATGTGACTGTAGATGTAATACACGGGACCATGTGACTGTAGATGTAATACCCAGGACCATGTGACTGTAGATGTAATACCCAGGACCATGTGACTGTAGATGTAATACCCAGGACCATGTGACTGTAGATGTAATACACGGGACCATGTGACTGTAGATGTAATACACGGGACCATGTGACTGTAGACGTAATACCCGGGACCATGTGACTGTAGACGTAATACCCAGGACCATGTGACTGTAGATGTAATACCCAGGACCATGTGACTGTAGATGTAATACCCAGGACCATGTGACTGTAGATGTAATACACGGGACCATGTGACTGTAGATGTAATACCCGGGACCATGTGACTGTAGATGTAATACCCGGGACCATGTGACTGTAGACGTAATACCCGGGACCATGTGACTGTAGATGTAATACACGGGACCATGTGACTGTAGATGTAATACCCGGGACCATGTGACTGTAGATGTAATACCCAGGACCATGTGACTGTAGATGTAATACACGGGACCATGTGACTGTAGATGTAATACCCAGGACCATGTGACTGTAGATGTAATACACGGGACCATGTGACTGTAGATGTAATACACGGGACCATGTGACTGTAGATGTAATACACGGGACCATGTGACTGTAGATGTAATACCCGGGACCATGTGACTGTAGATGTAATACCCAGGACCATGTGACTGTAGATGTAATACCCAGGACCATGTGACTGTAGATGTAATACCCAGGACCATGTGACTGTAGATGTAATACCCAGGACCATGTGACTGTAGATGTAATACCCGGGACCATGTGACTGTAGATGTAATACCCAGGACCATGTGACTGCAGATGTAATACCCAGAACCATGTGACTGTAGATGTAATACCCAGGACCATGTGACTGTAGATGTAATACCCAGGACCATGTGACTGTAGATGTAATACACGGGACCATGTGACTGTAGATGTAATACCCAGGACCATGTGACTGTAGATGTAATACCCAGAACCATGTGACTGTAGATGTAATACACGGGACCATGTGACTGTAGATGTAATACCCAGAACCATGTGACTGTAGATGTAATACACGGGACCATGTGACTGTAGATGTAATACCCAGGACCATGTGACTGTAGATGTAATACCCAGGACCATGTGACTGTAGATGTAATACCCAGGACCATGTGACTGTAGATGTAATACCCAGGACCATGTGACTGTAGATGTAATACACGGGACCATGTGACTGTAGATGTAATACACGGGACCATGTGACTGTAGATGTAATACCCGGGACCATGTGAGTACCCAGGACTGTGAGACTGCAGTGTCTGTAGGGACTGTAGTATTTACTCTCCGTTATAGTTGGGTCCTAGAGGAGCCTTTAGGTTACACTGGTGGCTGTTGTACTGCGCTCTAGTCCATGTCAGAGCTACTGATAGAGACGTGGCATCTGTTACACACCTGTGAGTGGCTCAGCTGCAGCTTCATCAGGATATCCGGATAGTAATATTCTGTCATTTCTCTGGAACACACAAGAGAAACAATGAGAATCCTAAATCCCCCTATTACCCCTCCCCCCCCCCCCGCTATAATAACCCTACACATCCTATATACAGGTACTGATATTACCCCTCCCCCGCCATAATAACCCTACACATCCTATATACAGGTACTGATATTACCCCTCCCCCGCCATAATAACCCTACACATCCTCTATACAGGTACTGATATTACCCCTCCCCCGCCATAATAACCCTACACATCCTATATACAGGTACTGATATTACCCCTCCCCCGCCATAATAACCCTACACATCCTATATACAGGTACTGATATTACCCCTCCCCCGCCATAATAACCCTACACATCCTATATACAGGTACTGATATTACCCCTCCCCCGCCATAATAACCCTACACATCCTCTATACAGGTACTGATATTACCCCCTCCCCCGCCATAATAACCCTACACATCCTATATACAGGTACTGATATTACCCCTCCCCCGCCATAATAACCCTACACATCCTATATACAGGTACTGATATAACCCCTCCCCCGCCATAATAACCCTACACATCCTATATACAGGTACTGATATTACCCCTCCCCCGCCATAATAACCCTACACATCCTATATACAGGTACTGATATTACCCCTCCCCCGCCATAATAACCCTACACATCCTATATACAGGTACTGATATAACCCCTCCCCCGCCATAATAACCCTACACATCCTATATACAGGTACTGATATTACCCCTCCCCCGCCATAATAACCCTACACATCCTATATACAGGTACTGATATTACCCCCTCCCCCGCCATAATAACCCTACACATCCTATATACAGGTACTGATATTACCCCTCCCCTCCCCCGCCATAATAACCCTACACATCCTATATACAGGTACTGATATTACCCCTCCCCCGCCATAATAACCCTACACATCCTATATACAGGTACTGATATTACCCCTCCCCCGCCATAATAACCCTACACATCCTATATACAGGTACTGATATTACCCCTCCCTGCCATAATAACCCTACACATCCTATATACAGGTACTGATATTACCCCTCCCCCGCCATAATAACCCTACACATCCTTTATACAGGTACTGATATTACCCCTCCCCCGCCATAATAACCCTACACATCCTATATACAGGTACTGATATTACCCCTCCCCAGCCATAATAACCCTACACATCCTATATACAGGTACTGATATTACCCCTCCCCCGCCATAATAACCCTACACATCCTATATACAGGTACTGATATTACCCCCTCCCCCGCCATAATAACCCCACACATCCTATATACAGGTACTGATATTACCCCTCCCCCGCCATAATAACCCCACACATCCTATATACAGGTACTGATATTACCCCTCCCCCGCCATAATAACCCTACACATCCTATATACAGGTACTGATATAACCCCTCCCCCGCCATAATAACCCTACACATCCTATATACAGGTACTGATATTACCCCTCCCCCGCCATAATAACCCTACACATCCTATATACAGGTACTGATATTACCCCTCCCCCGCCATAATAACCCTACACGTCCTATATACAGGTACTGATATTACCCCTCCCCCCCCGCCATAATAACCCTACACATCCTATATACAGGTACTGATATTACCCCTCCCCCGCCATAATAACCCCACACATCCTATATACAGGTACTGATATTACCCCTCCCCCCCCGCCATAATAACCCTACACATCCTATATACAGGTACTGATATTACCCCCTCCCCCGCCATAATAACCCTACACATCCTATACACAGGTACTGATATTACCCCCTCCCCCGCCATAATAACCCTACACATCCTATATACAGGTACTGATATTACCCCTCCCCCGCCATAATAACCCTACACATCCTATATACAGGTACTGATATTACCCCCTCCCCCGCCATAATAACCCTACACATCCTATATACAGGTACTGATATTACCCCTCCCCCGCCATAATAACCCTACACATCCTATATACAGGTACTGATATTACCCCCTCCCTCGCCATAATAACCCTACACATACTATATACAGGTACTGATATTACCCCCTCCCCCGCCATAATAACCCTACACATCCTATATACAGGTACTGATATTACCCCCCCCCCCATAATAACCCTACACATCCTATATACAGGTACTGATATTACCCCCCCTCCCCCGCCATAATAACCCTATACATCCTATATACAGGTACTGATATTACCCCTCCCCTGCCATAATAACCCCACACATCCTATATACAGGTACTGATATTACCCCTCCCCCGCCATAATAACCCTACACATCCTATATACAGGTACTGATATTACCCCCTCCCCCGCCATAATAACCCTACACATCCTATATACAGGTACTGATATTACCCCCTCCCCCGCCATAATAACCCTACACATCCTATATACAGGTACTGATATTACTCCTCCCCCGCCATAATAACCCTAAACATCCTATATACAGGTACTGATATTACCCCTCCCCCGCCATAATAACCCTACACATCATATATACAGGTACTGATATTACCCCTCCCCCGCCATAATAACCCTACACATCCTATATACAGGTACTGATATTACCCCTCCCCCGCCATAATAACCCCACACATCCTATATACAGGTACTGATATTACCCCTCCCCGCCATAATATCCCTACACATCCTATATACAGGTACTGATATTACCCCTCCCCCGCCATAATAACCCTACACATCCTATATACAGGTACTGATATTACCCCCTCCCCCGCCATAATAACCCTACACATCCTATATACAGGTACTGATATTACCCCTCCCCTGCCATAATAACCCCACACGTCCTATATACAGGTACTGATATTACCCCTCCCCCGCCATAATAACCCTACACGTCCTATATACAGGTACTGATATTACCCCCTCCCCCGCCATAATAACCCTACACATCCTATATACAGGTACTGATATTACCCCTCCCCCGCCATAATAACCCTACACATCCTCTATACAGGTACTGATATTACCCCCTCCCCCGCCATAATAACCCTACACATCCTATATACAGGTACTGATATTACCCCTCCCCGCCATAATAACCCTACACATCCTATATACAGGTACTGATATTACCCCCTCCCCCGCCATAATAACCCTACACATCCTATATACCGGTACTGATATTACCCCTCCCCCGCCATAATAACCCTACACATCCTATATACAGGTACTGATATTACCCCTCCCCCTGCCATAATAACCCTACACATCCTATACACAGGTACTGATATTACCCCTCCCCCGCCATAATAACCCTACACATCCTATATACAGGTACTGATATTACCCCTCCCCCGCCATAATAACCCTACACATCCTATATACAGGTACTGATATTACCCCTCCCCCCCCCCGCCATAATAACCCTACACATCCTATACACAGGTACTGATATTCCCCCTCCCCCGCCATAATAACCCTACACATCCTATATATAGGTACTGATATTACCCCTCCCCCCCCCCGCCATAATAACCCTACACATCCTATACACAGGTACTGATATTACCCCTCCCCGCCATAATAACCCTACACATCCTATGTACAGGTACTGATATTACCCCTCCCCCTGCCATAATAACCCTACACATCCTATATACAGGTACTGATATTACCCCTCCCCCGCCATAATAACCCTACACATCCTATATACAGGTACTGATATTACCCCTCCCCCGCCATAATAACCCTACACATCCTATATACAGGTACTGATATTACCCCCTCCCCCGCCATAATAACCCTACACATCCTATATACAGGTACTGATATTACCCCCTCCCCCGCCATAATAACCCTACACATCCTATATACAGGTACTGATATTACCCCTCCCCCGCCATAATAACCCTACACATCCTATATACAGGTACTGATATTACCCCTCCCCACCATAATAACCCTACACATCCTATATACAGGTACTGATATTACCCCTCCCCCGCCATAATAACCCTACACATCCTATATACAGGTACTGATATTACCCCCTCCCCCGCCATAATAACCCTACACATCCTATGTACAGGTACTGATATTACCCCTCCCCCTGCCATAATAACCCTACACATCCTATATACAGGTACTGATATTACCCCCTCCCCCGCCATAATAACCCCACACATCCTATATACAGGTACTGATATAACCCCTCCCCCGCCATAATAACCCTACACCTACGCCTAGCAAACCTACTTCTTTTTATTAGCCGTGAGTCCACGTATCAGCCGAGTGCAACCAAATGGCAGAGCGTCCATATCCTCGGTCACGGCACCCCACGCTAGATGGTTTTTCACAAGGGAGGCACAGGTGGCTTCTGCCTCGCTGGGAGCCTGGAGGTATAGAACCAGAGATTAAATATGACAGTGATATAACACAAACCCTCCTGGCCCTATTAGGCTATAAACAGGTATTTTACCGTAAATCCTTTTCTCCAAGTCCACAGGTGTCACTGGAGTTACACTGGGGAATAGAAGGTGACCACAGGGAGCATGGGCACTTTAAATATAAATTAGTGTGACCAACTCCTCCACTTCTACTTCCCCTCCCAGGAAGTCATAAAGATTGTGTCCGAAAGAAGCAGGAAGATAATAACACACTTCCGAAGAGGAGGTTCATCACAACATTCAATACATATAGTAGAAAAAGAACAGTGAGTAAAAACACTGATGTCACTTTTCGTGAAGCACCAGCCGGAGTGTAACGAAGGCTGGGTGCTTTAATGTAGGGCTGTTGCATGAACGACAGACTGGAGTGAAGCAATTGGATAAAATTAAACCTTTTTTAATAAAGATACTACGGTACAAGATATGAATGATGGCACAATGAATTACTGTAGATATTGATAAATTGGAAGAAGACAATAATACACAATACTTATTTGAAGAGCTTGAAGATGATTGAGAAGTTGAAGGATTGGATGAAAGATTGGATGAAGGATAAAGGATTGGATGAAGGATTGGATAATTGGAAGAAGATGAAGTCCAGTTGAAATCTGTGCTGAATGAGATCGTAGCTACAGAACCAGGGATGCTGACCACGGATAATAACCGTCAGGAATGAAGGAAGAAGATGACTCCCTTTGGGGGGTTAACCTTGTCCTTATCCTAATAGGCGGCAGAGGGTTCCGTGATGATGGTGGAGCAGTGGACGATCAGCAGGGAGATCAGGATAGACTTTCACCAACAAGTGATGGAGACCTGTAGTGGATTTATTTATTTATTTATTAACAGTTTCTTATATAGCGCAGACATATTCCGCAGCGCTGTACAGAGCATAGTTATTAGCAAAAACACATAACGAATTACAGCACAAGACAGTTTAGGACAAGTACATGGTTAATATGGATAGTTGCATCAGGGGACAGGACACTGAAGCAATCATCAGGGTGGCAGAGGTTTATATATTCAAAGAAAGGCACATGAGGAGAGAGGGCCCTGCTCGTGAGAGCTTACATTCTAAAGGGGAGGGTTAGGCAGACAGGGGTGACACAGAAGGGGAAGAAGTGAGCATAAACAGTAGGTTAGGATGAGAGCTGGTCGGGTTTTATGCAGGAGGGTGGGAGGTGGACAGCTTAGTCCTTAATATTTTAAGTCTAAAGAAGCGCTGGGTCATCCAAGAGTAGACAGCAGAGACAGTTGGAGATGTGAGTGAGGATAGAGGGAGAGAAAGATCAGGAAAGGAGAGGTAGATTTCAGTGTTATCAGCATAGATCTGATAGTGGAAGTCGAGTGAGCAAATAAGCTCACCCAGGGAGGACATATAGAGATAGAGAAGAAGAGGACCAAGAATAAAATTTTGGGGGACACCTAAAATCAATGGAAGAGCAGGACAGGTGAGGTCATTAGAGGTACAGCAGGGCATTTTCAAAACTGACAGTGCAAGTACAAGCATTAACAGTGATAGTAAAGTTGTTTGCAGATGTAAAAATGATGATATTATGGTTGAGTAGCCAGATTAAGCAGCTACAGGTAGTATGTCGTGAGAATAAATTGAACTCACTCAATGCAGTCTTTGGATTTCTCAGTTGTTGTTTCTGTCCTTCTGTTTCACTTCAGTATAACGCCAGAGTTATATTATGCTGCACTTTAAAATGATGCACACAAAACTATTATGCACACAGCTAAACCATGCACACAGCCTATGTAATGACCATTAAATGCATCTGCACTCATTAATTGGACTCGCCCCACCCAATCCCAACCCCCCTACTACAATGAATGGTAATAAAAGGGGCTTACATAAACATCCATGCATTCCAAGATAGCATGTGTCATTAAGAGTTATAAGATATTCCTCCCTTCACATAGGCAACAGAGATTTGCTTTTTAACTTGCAAAATTAAGTTTGTCAAAAACACATTTCTGATATCTAAAGCAGTGTGCAGAATGATCAATTACCAAAGCATTTAAAATTTACATCCAGCACCTGAGGTGTAATAATCTGCAGCCCAGCCAGACCAAGTATGTAGAAAGTTGGTTACCTATGACAATATCAAATCAATCTAGGACAGAGGGTAGAATCATCTGCAGCCCAGCCAGACCAAGTATGTAGAATGCTGGTTACCTATGACAATATCAAATCAATCTAGGACAGAGGGTGGAATCATCTGCAGCCTGTCACGGCTAAAGGGCTGGATGGAGTCGTGTGGTGCACAGGAACTGGAGACGGACCAGAGGAGTAGGATTGAAACGTGTCGGTTTAATAACGGATTTCATAAATGATAAACTTCACTCAAATACTTCTTTAAGTGACAGTTGGATAACTTAAATAGAGTCCAGCACAATACTAATAACGGGCAGGTAAATCTGGAAACGTATACTTGATGAGCCAGAGTACATAGAGGAAGATCCGGAAAGAGGTTGATTTGATGATAGAAGAAATGGATCCGGATGACTGAAAGATGATGGAATGAATGAGTTGTATGAAGGGGGGCAGCGGAATGCTGTGCAGGATAATTCTGGGACACAAGCAGGGACAAGCACTAGGTAGGACTTGCAGCATTGGTGTCAGGAGAAAACTTCCTTGTAGAAAGATGCAGGGAGCAAGGCACCAGAGTCAGGAGAGAAAGAGCCAGGATCCAGGAAACAGCTAGGAGTTGTGAATGACTCCAAAGACTCATTGCACTGACACTGAACAGCCTAGGCAGATCCCCTATATCCCCAGGGGGCGGCTGCCATTGGCTGTCAGCGCAGGAAGAGGAGGGAACCTCCACTCTGGGCCAATCTGTCTCCTGCCCTCAACCAAGATGGCGACGCCGGCCTCCCGGCGCCACTATCTGCAAGGACGCCGCTACCCGACGCTCCCCTGCTGCCATCCCTACCTGGAGCTGTCCCTACCCGCACGCCGCAGCCTGGGACCTGCACACGCTAGCCGGCGGCGGGCGCGGACGGGTGAGTACTGTACCCGCCACGCTCCGTCGCGGCTACGTGTGACAGTACCCCCCCTTTTCAGGGTGACCCCAGGGCGCCTATGGGCCTTGTGAGGATTTCTCTGAAGAAATTGCTTTATCAGTTTCGGAGCGTGTAGATCAATGGAATCCACCCAAGAGTTCTCTTCGGGACCAAACCCAACCCATTCCACCAGATACAGGGTACGAGATTTGCGGCAGCGAGAGTCTATAATGCGTCTTACCTTGAATTTAGCCCCACTCTCGGAGTTAATCTTGGGCGGTTTGGGAATCCTATTTTGATAAGAGTTCAACCTTAAAGGCTTGAGGAGGGACACATGGAAGGAATTCGAAATCCTTAGGGAAGGAGGAAGTTGAAGTCTATAAGCGACCGGATTAATGACTTGGATGATAGGATATGGCCCAATGAACCGAGGAGCCAGCTTCATAGAGGGCAGACGGAGGCGTATATGGCGGGTAGACAGCCATACCCGGTCTCCGACTTTCAATCGGGGCGCGGCCCTTCTTTTTCTGTCTGCCATCCTCTTGTATCGGGCGGAAGATTTAAGAAGAGCGGTGTGGACATCCGACCAGATTTTAGCAAAGCGTTGAAATGAAGTGGTTGCTGCAGGAACTTCGGAAGAGGATAATTCTGAGAAATCCGGAGACCGTGGATGTTTGCCGAATACTGTAAAGAAGGGAGTGGTTCCGGAGGAAGAGTGATAGGAGTTGTTATGCATATATTCTGCCCACGGGAGAAGATCCACCCAGTCATCTTGGGAAGACGAGACAAACAGTCGGATAAAGGCCTCCAAGTCTTGATTCACCCGTTCTGTCTGGCAGTTGGTCTGGGGGTGAAAGGCAGTGGAAAACTTGAGTTTGACCTGTACCGCGGCACAGAGAGCTCTCCAGAACTTTGCAACGAACTGTACTCCGCGGTCGGATACAATCTCTTTGGGCAGTCCGTGGAGTTTAAAAATGGTTGAGATAAATAGCTGGGCCAGTACTGGAGCAGAGGGGAGACCTTTTAGTGGGAGAAAAAGGACCATTTTAGAGAATCGGTCAACCACTACCCAGATTGCGGTATGACCTTTTGAGGGAGGTAGTTCACAAATGAAGTCCATTGACAGATGGGTCCATGGTTCTGTGGGAATGGTTAGAGGGCGGAGAGGACCAGCGGGAGTTGTTCTGGGCACCTTATGCTGAGCACATCTCACACAAGAGGCGACGAAGTTGGTTACGTCGTGTCGGATGGTTGGCCACCAATAAGAACGTGACAGGAACATCAAGGTCTTTTGTGCTCCTGCGTGCCCTGCGAAGCGGGAAGAATGTGCCCATGTCAATATTTTCTTGCGGAGTTCGGGGGGAACAAACGTTTTACCTGGAGGAGGAGATGGCTGTATGGTTACTTGGGCGAAGACCACCGGATCGAGGATTGGATGAGGAGGTGTCTCTAGGTCAGAAGTCGTCTCAAAGGAGCGGGATAGAGCGTCCGCCTTAGTATTCGCGGTTCCAGGTCGGAATTTAATTTGGAAATCAAAACGTTCAAAAAACATGGCCCAACGGGCTTGGCGGGCAGTAAGGCACTGAGCCTGTTTAAGAAAGGACAGATTTTTGTGGTCTGAATACACTGTGATCTTATGCCGTGCCCCCTCCAGAAGGTATCGCCACTCCTCTAACGCCGTTTTGACTGCAAGCAACTCCTGTTCCCCGATGGGGTAATTCTTCTCTGCCGGAAGGAATTTTTTGGAGAGGAAGGCACAAGGGTGTAATTCTTGATCCTCACCTTTTTGTGATAAGATGGCCCCGATCCCTTCCGAGGATGCGTCCACCTCGAGAATGAAGGGCCTGTCGAGGTCTGGTTGGAGGAGGATCGGTGCCGTCACGAATGCTCTTTTTAACTGCTGGAAGGCAGAGGATGCTTCTGGCGACCATCGGCTTGGATCAGCTCCTTTGCAAGTGAGAGCAGTGAGGGGAGCAGCGATAGTAGAGAAGTTCCGGATAAATCGCCGGTAATAGTTTGAGAACCCAAGGAATCTCTGAATTCCTTTGAGCGTTGTGGGGGCTGCCCAGTCTTGGATGGCTCTCACCTTCTCTGGGTCCATCTCTATCCCAGTGGCGAAGAGAATGTGACCCAAGAATGGAATGGACGTGACCTCAAAAACGCACTTCTCCAACTTGCAGAACAGTTGATTTTGGCGAAGACGTCGTAGGACTTCGGACACTGTCTGTCTGTGAAGTTGAAGATTTGGAGAGAAGATGAGTATATCGTCTAGATAGACTACGATGGAGTGGTACAGCAAGTCCCGAAAGATATCATTTACAAACTGTTGGAAGACGGCGGGGGCGTTACAAAGGCCGAAGGGCATCACCAGGTATTCATAGTGACCGTCGCGCGTATTAAAAGCTGTCTTCCACTCGTCACCTGGACGGATCCGGATCAAATTGTAGGCACCTCGCAGGTCCAATTTAGTAAAGATTGCCGCCCCTCTGATCTTGTCGAATAGTTCTGTGATAAGGGGTAAGGGATAGCGGTTTTTAATGGTGATGTCGTTCAGGCCCCTATAGTCGATACATGGCCAAAGACCGCCATCCTTCTTTTTCACAAAGAAAAACCCGGCCCCGGCCGGAGAAGTAGATGGTCGAATGAAACCTTTGTTTAAGTTCTCTTGAATGTACGAGGACATGGCCTCAGTCTCGGGTAGCGACAGAGGATAGATGCAGCCACGAGGAGGGAATTTCCCGGCCACCAGTTCTATCGGGCAGTCCCAAGGACGGTGAGGAGGCAGGGTGTCGGCACCTCCTTTACTGAAGACATCTGTAAATGAACGGTATGGTGCGGGTATAGACAAGGGTTGAGCTGAAGAGGATGAAGGACAGTTATCCTCACGTTGTGGATGGGTCTGGTAGACCGGAAGGATCTGAGGAATGCAGGTAGACTGGCAATCAGTTCCCCAGGCCTTGACCTCCATATTGGTCCAATCGATGTGTGGGTTATGTTTAGAGAGCCAGGGAAGGCCCAGGACCATTGGATGTGAGGACTGTGGAAGAATGAAGAATTCGAGGGTCTCTTGATGTAGAGCTTCTATGAGCAGTGTCACCGGGGTGGTCTGATGGGTGATTTGTCCACTACGAATTCGACTCCCATCCACTGCAGTGAGGACCAGCGAATGATCCAGGGGTTGCACCGGCAGGGCATGTTGGGTGACAAAAGAAGACGAAAGGAAGTTTCCCGCTGCCCCAGAGTCCAATAGGGCCTGAACTCTTTTTCTCCCTTGGGGACACACAAGGGTAACCGGAATGGTGGAATCAGAAGAAGAGGGAGATGGAAGCAAGACTCCTAATCGGACCTCCCTCGTGGAGATTAGGAGCGGTCGTTTCCCGGCCGCAGCGGGCAGGAAGCCAACAGGTGAGCTGAGGAGCCACAGTACATGCACAGATTCTCTCGCCGTCTTCGGGACTTCTCTTCGAGAGAAAGACGGGAGCGGTTGATTTGCATGGGCTCATCTGTTGACACCGCAGGAGGCGGGGTTGGTCTGGAAGCGGGTGCGACATTGGAAGGGAATCGAGGGCGAAGGCGATCAGAGCGATTCCTCTCAAGTTGGCGTTCTTGGAGTCGCAGATCGACCTTGTTACATAATGAAATGAGTTCAGCCAGGGTGGAAGGAGAATCGCGAGTTGCTAACTCGTCCTTGATGCGGCCGGCTAGGCCGTTCCAGAAGGCAGAGATGATAGCCTCTTCGTTCCATCTGAGTTCGGAAGCCAGGGTTTGAAATTGTACAACATATTGTCCCACTGGGCGACTGCCCTGACGAATTCTTAGGATCTCCGTGGCTGCGGAGGACACTCTGCCAGGCTCGTCGAAGATGCGACGGAAGGAAGCCACAAATTCTTCATAGTTGTTGAGGATGGGATCCGCACGCTCCCAGAGGGGGGACACCCACTCCAGGGCTGGACCCGCCAGTAGGGACACGATGTAAGCCACTCGAGTCTTGGGAGAGGGGAAATTGGAAGGCTGGAGGGTAAAATGGACGTCACATTGATTCAGGAATCCTCGACACCCCCTTGGGGACCCGTCATATTTACTG
The DNA here is from genome assembly GCF_055691185.1 of Crinia signifera. Classification (NCBI taxonomy): domain Eukaryota; kingdom Metazoa; phylum Chordata; class Amphibia; order Anura; family Myobatrachidae; genus Crinia; species Crinia signifera. Next base: position 335,101,404 of record NC_139221.1, read on the forward strand.
GGGGTTGACAGCTGCAGATGGTGAGGAGCAGCTGGCCCCGGAGGGGCAGCAGAGGCCGAAGCTCCGGAGGTAGGTGCTGCCGAAACTGAGGGAGCCGCCTGAGGTGGTGACAAGGTCTGGAGAAATTGAGCCACTTGACGCTGTGTAGCCTCTACTTGTTCCAAGCGAGCCATGATGCCTTGAAGAACATCCGTCATGGAGGCCTGTGCTTCACCCGATTCCATCGGGTCAGTGCAAACTGTCACGGCTAAAGGGCTGGATGGAGTCGTGTGGTGCACAGGAACTGGAGACGGACCAGGAGGAGTAGGATTGAAACGTGCAGGTTTAATAACGGATTTCATAAATGATAAACTTCACTCAAATACTTCTTTAAGTGACAGTTGGATAACTTAAATAGAGTCCAGCACAATACTAATAACGGGCAGGTAAATCTGGAAACGTATACTTGATGAGCCAGAGTACATAGAGGAAGATCCGGAAAGAGGTTGATTTGATGATAGAAGAAATGGATCCGGATGACTGAAAGATGATGGAATGAATGAGTTGAATGAAGGAGGACAGCGGAAAGCTGAGCAGGGTAATTCTGGGACACAAGCAGGAACAAGCACTAGGTAGGACTTGCAGCATTGGTGTCAGGAGAAAACTTCCTTGTAGAGAGATGCAGGGAGCAAGGCACCAGAGTCAGGAGAGAAAGAGCCAGGATCCAGGAATCAGCTAGGAGTTGTGAATGACTCCAAAGACTCATTGCACTGACACTGAACAGCCTAGGCAGATCCCCTATATCCCCAGGGGGCGGCTGCCATTGGCTGTCAGCGCAGGAAGAGGAGGGAACCTCCACTCTGGGCCAATCTGTCTCCTGCCCTCAACCAAGATGGCGACGCCGGCCTCCCGGCGCCACTATCTGCAAGGACGCCGCTACCCGACGCTCCCCTGCTGCCATCCCTACCTGGAGCTGTCCCTACCCGCACGCCGCAGCCTGGGACCTGCACACGCTAGCCGGCGGCGGGCGCGGACGGGTGAGAACTGTACCCGCCACGCTCCGTCGCGGCTACGTGTGACACAGCCCAGCCAGACCAAGTATGTAGAATGCTGGTTACCTATGACAATATCAAATCAATCTAGGACAGAGGGTAGAATCATCTGCAGCCCAGCCAGACCAAGTATGTAGAATGCTGGTTACCTTGATGAAAAGAGATGAGAAGAGAAGTCAGTTCATTCAGGATAAGCTGAACGCCAGTATAACGCCAGAGTTATATTTAAATGATGCCGCACTTTAAAAATGATGCACTTCAAAACTAGCTAAGGATAGCCAGGAAGGTCCAAAGATGCTAAAGGGTGGACATCATTGTACTGACTGCTGGTCTGGCCCAGCTAGTCAGTATTTAAGGGTTGAGCATAGCAGTGATTGGCTTCGCGAGTGACATCATACTTTGAGCCGCACAGTATAGGCTGTGAGAACCAAAAAGATGGCCGCCGCCAGGTGCGGCGACAGAAACCAGCCGGCGGAGAACATACGCGGAGGCGCTGCAGCCGGCACTTCCAGCCTGAGGCCTAACATGATGCGGACACCATCATGGCGGCTCGTGCCTCACGCCACCCGGAGCCTGCACGGCAGAAGACTGCATACCACAACTGTCACCCGGCGGTGACAGAGTGACAGGATGCAGACAGGGGTATCAGCAGCAGAAGTGAGCGCCAAGACAGAGGGTCTGAGGTCTGTGGGACCGGGACAGCACAGGGAGCCAGGGTAGCTAAGATGGTTGTCGTGACAGCACCCCCTCCTTTACGAGTGGCCCCAGGACACTCTTTGGGTTTAGTTGGAAATTTCTTATGAAAGTCCCGCATCATTCTGGGGGCGTGTACTTCAGACGCATTAGTCCAGGATCTCTCTTCAGGCCCATAGCCTTTCCAATCAATCAAGTACTATAAATGCTTGTACCTAATACGAGAGTCCAGAATTCGGGCCACCTCATATTCAATGCCCCTATGTGTGAAAACTTTGGGAGACTTGGGAAGCGCAGCATGGAATTTGTTTAGCACTAAAGGTTTAAGTAATGAGATGTGAAATGAGTTTGGAATCCTTAAGTAATATGGTAATTTGAACTTATAGGCAACTGGATTGATGATCTGTATTATCGGAAAGGGACCGATAAAACAGGGTGCAGACTTCATTGATGGTACACGAAGACGAATATTACAAGTGGACAGCCATACCTTGTCACCCACTCTCAATGTGGGAATAGCTCTTCTCCTTCTGTCAGCAAATTTCTTATATCTCTGCGAGGCTTTCAACAATGAATTCCTGACTTTCTTCCAAATCTGACGAAGCTGATGGAGAGTCAAAGCTACCGCTGGAACAGATGTTAAAGGTAGCCGCTGGAAGTCAGGAACCCTAGGATGGAAGCCATAATTAATAAAGAATGGTGTAGAAGAAGCTGATGAATGATATTGATTATTATGACCAAACTCGGCCCATGGTAACACCTCGACTCAGTCATCCTGGGAGGAGAAAACATGTAAATGTAAGAAAGTCTCTACATCTTGATTGACTCTCTCCATTTGGCCGTTAGATTGTGGATGGTAGGCTGTGCTGAAGTTAAGTTGAATCTTGAGAACTTTGCATAGAGCTCGCCAGAATTTTGCGATGAACTGTACCCCACGATCTGAGACTATTTCTTTAGGAAGCCCGTGGGATCTGAAGATCTCCTTGATGAAAAGATTTGCTAACTTTGGAGCTGATGGTAACCCACGAAGCGGGATGAAATGAGCCATTTTAGAAAATCGATCTATGACCACCCATATAATGGTATAACCATCTGATGATGGAAGGTCGGTAATGAAGTCCATCAATATATGAGTCCAAGGACCCTGAGGAATGGAGAGTGGCATCAATGGACCAACTGGAGCCAAATGAGAGGACTTGTGTTGAGCACAATGAGGACAGGAAGCAATGTATTCATTAACATCTTTTATCAAACCAGGCCACCAGTACCTTCGAGAAAGGAATTCATAGGTCTTTTGAATCCCCAGATGGCCAGAGAATTTGGAATCATGAGCCCAATGCAAAATTTCTTTCCTTGAGCTTGGCTTAACAAAGGTTTTACCTGGGGGAATTGACGCTTGTACAGTTGTCGCAGCAAAAGCGAGAGGATCAATAATTGGACTTCCCTCATATGATTTGGATTCCTCTTCAGTCTCCCACGATCTAGACAGAGCATCTGCCTTACGATTTTTTACTCCAGGAGAAAAAGACAATTTAAAATTAAAACTGGAAAAGAATAACGCCCATCTGGCTTGTCCAGGATTGAGACACTGAGCATTTTTCAAATATAGCAAGTTCTTATGATCAGTAATAATGTTAATGTTATGAGATAACCCCCTCAAGTAGATACCGCCACTCTTCTAAGGCCATCTTAATAGCTAGTATTCCTGATCCCCAATAGCATAGTTCTGTTCAGCTGGGAAAAATTTCTTGGAGAAGAAGCCGCATGGATGTAACTGTCCGTCAGAGTTAGTCTGGGAGAGTACAGCCTCACGCCAATAGCAGAGGCGTCGACTTCCAGAGTTAAGGGTAAACTGACGTCTGGTTGGGCCAGAACTGATGCTGAGATTAACTTTTCTTTGAACAGGGTAAAAGCTTTGGAAGCCTCAGGATCCCAGTTGGAGGGTTTGGCACCTCTGTGAGTAAGAGCAGTTATTGGAGCTACAATAGTAGAGAAGCCTTTGATGAACTTTCTATAATAGTTTGCGAATCCGAGGAATCTTTGAACCCCTCGGAGAGTGTGAGGACGAGGCCACGTCTGGATTGCTTCAACTTAAGCTGGATCCATCTCCAGACCGGAGCCTAATACGATTTTGAGGTCTCATCCATACCAAGAAGGGTATGGATGAGACCTCAAAAATACATTTTTCTAATTTACAGAAAAGGAGGTTCTTTCTGGAGGTGAGAAAATACTTCCTTGACAAACTCTCGATGTTTCTGAAGACTATTGGCAAAAATCAGGATGTCGTCGAGATAAACCACAACATGTTTGTACAAAAGATCACGAAAGAGTTCATTCATGTAGGATTGAAAAACCGCTGGTGCATTACTCAGGCCGAAAGGCATAACAAGGTATTCATAATGTCCATCTCTGGTATTGAAAGCGGTCTTCCACTCGTCTCCCTCACAAATGCGAATAAGGTTGTAAGCTCCTCGGAGATCTAATTTTGAAAAGATGGTAGCCCCTTTGATCCTGTCAAATAGTTCTGGAATGATCGGTAATAGGTAACGGTTTTTGATGGTAATTTTGTTTAATCCTCGATAATCGATGCAAGGTCATAACCCTCCATCCTTTTTCTTGACAAAAAAGAAGCCAGCTCCAGCAGGAGAAGATGAAGGGCGGATAAACCCTTTGGCTAGATTTTCCTGTATATACTCTGACATAGCCTGCGTCTCAGGCAAAGGGTAAGTGCGACCCCGAGGAGGGTTCTTTCCAGGTATTAGATCGATTGAGCAGTCCCATGGATGATGAGGGGATAATTTGTCAGTAGCTTTTTAGCAGAAAACATTAGCAAAGTCTTGATATGGAGTAGGTAACCCTTCAGGAATTTGAAGAGAGACTTGACGTGTAGGTGCCACAGATTTGAGACATGACTTGGTAAAAACTGGAGGACCAGATCCAGGTCCCAGGGAGCCGTAGGAGAACAGATAGGTGGTTGCAAACGCAATACCTTCTGAAAAAATGTTTTCCTTCAGGGATGAAGGACAACCATTTTTGGAAAAAGATAGAAAGCGCTGACACCTGAACCTTCAGGGAATTCAGCTTCAAACCAGAAGCCAAACCTGCCTGTAGAAACAGGAGGAGTCTAGCCTTCTTGAACAGGGTGGTGGAGAGGGCGTGGGGGGCCCTCACCCCAGGACAAATAAGACCTCCAAATGCGATAATAGTGTTTTGAGGTGACTTCCTTTTTGACTTGCATCATTGTAGGTATCATCGCTCTTGGGATACCTGCACATCTTAGGATGGACATTTCAGCAGCCATGGCGTCAAATGAAGCCATCCTAAGTCTGGGAAGATGAAGGGTCCTTGACTTAGAAGGTTGTCCCGAAGAGGCAGAGGCCACAACTCGTCGATCAGCAGTGCTGTCAGATTGGTATACCAAGACTGACTGGGCCAGTCCGGCACGACCAGGAGAGACATGACTCCCTCTCTCCGTATATGTGGCAGTACCCGAGGAATCAACAGGAATGGAGGGAAGAGGTACACAAACTGAAAGGGCTAAGGCGCGACCAGCGTGTCCACCCCCACGGCGTGTGGATCTTGAGTCTGAGCAAAGTACGTGGGGAGCTGAAAATTGTGTTGGGGCGCCATCAGGTCTACCTGAGGCCAGCCCCAATGACCTACCAATTTTTGAAACACTTGAGGATGTAGACACCATTCTCCCTGATGGACATCCTGCCGACTCAAGAAATCGGCATGAGTCTATGACCACAGTATGATCCTGCTCACCTCCTTCATGGCCGCCCGGCTGCGAGTGCCGCCCTGTTTGTTGATATAGGTGACCGCCGTGGAGTTGTCGGACTGGACATGAATAGCCCTGTCCTGAAGAAGATGTCGCACCTGAAGTAGGCCATAATAAACTGCTCTGAGCTCCAGAACGTTTATTGAGAGAAGGCTTTCTTGCTTAGTCCATAACGCCTGAATTTGGTGGTCCAAAGTGACCACTCCCCAACCGTGGAGACTGGCATCCGTGGTGAGGATGATCCAATCCCAGATCGCGAATCTTCAACATTTCTGTAGGTTGGTGGAGGTTATCCACCACAGTAGAAACAGGCGTGCCTGATGAGATAGGGTCACCATCTGATGAAGATGCAGGTGTGATCCCAACCACTGATGGAGGAGAGACAACTGAAACTGGTCAAGAGTGAAAACGACCGTATTGAATCGCTTTGAATGTGGCCACCATTTTTCCCAGGAGTGTGGTACAAAGATGTACCGACACCGGTGAGCGACGCAGAACCAGCCTTACTAAAGCCTGCAAGGACTGAATCTTGTCGGCTGGCAGGAACACCCTCATCTTGACAGTGTCCAGAATCATTCCTAGAAATAGGAGGCGCTGAGAGGGTTGGAGTTGAGATTTTGCGAAGTTCAGGATCCACTTAAGAGATAGGGTCTTCTGTGTGAGAATATTCAACATTGGGTTCTCCCTTGAGAGACTATTTAGCAGGATGTCCTCCAAATAAGGGATGATCGTCACCCCCTGAGTGCGGAGAACCTCCGTCATCATTGCCATGACCTTGGTGAAGATCTGAGGCGCCTATGAGAGGCCAAATGGCAAGGCCTGGAACTGCCAGTGATGACCTTGTACCGCAAAACGAAGGAGGCCATATAGGGATGTGTAGGTACGTGTCCCTGATATCGAGAGATACCAGGAATTCTCCCTGTTCCAGCCTGCAGGGACTTCATTTTGAATTTGACCGAGTGCCAGTACGGGTTCAAATCCTTTAAATTCAGTATGGGCAGTACCAAGCCGTCCGGCTTTAGCACGAGAAAAAGACTGGAGTAGTATCCCTGAGTACGCTGATATTCCGGGACTGGAACTACAACTCCCGCAGTCCGCAATTTTGAAACGGCTGACAACAGAAGTTGCACCTTCTCTGGAGAAATTGGCAGAACCTGTTTGGGGGAGGCAAGCAAAATTGAATTTTGTAGCCCAGGGCTACAAGATCCCTTACCCATGAGTCCTGATAAGACTGAAGCCAGACGTGACTGAAGTTTCTTAGTCGAGCTCCCACCTTTGAGTCCCCCAGATGGGAAGGAAGACAGTCATGCTTTGGGCTTAGTGGACTTGGAGTCAAGTGTAGTTGCAAAGGTGCCTCTTCCACGTCAGTGTGATGGTGCACCACCTCTGGAATGTCCTCTGAATCTGCTTGGAGGACTAATGGACGAAAGAAAGGCCCCTGTGGATTTTTACGAGGTGGTGGCGGTGTTGCAGAAAGAAGAAAGTGAGACTTACCTCCTGTCGCTTGGGATATCCATTTGTTGAGCTCCGGCCCGAACAGGACATCTCCATTAAAGGCCAAAGCCTCCAACCGCTCTCTTAGACTCAGAGCCCGCTTGCCATTGGCGTAGCCAAAGAGCTCTGCGAGCTGATATGGAGAGTGCAAAAATGCTAGCTGCAACTATGCAAACGTCTGAGGAAGCCTCCATTAAAAATGCTGAGGCCTCCTGGATATGTTCTGTCAGTTGAACTACAGCAGAAGGGTCAGAACCCTCACATATGTCAGTTGAGATTTGTGAGGCCCAGACCCCAATGGCCTTATTTACCCAGAATCCGACCTGGCCCAGACGCTGCAAAACCCCAGAGGCTGAAAAAATATTTTTCAAAGTTAACTCTAACTTGCGGTCAGAGGTGTCCTTAAGGGTGGAAGCGCCTTGGACCGGAAGTACCGTCTTCTTAGACAGACGTGCCACCAAGGAGTCAACCATAGGTGGAACCTCAACCTTTTTCCTGCCCTCGGGCTGAAAAAGGACAATTTGGTAAAAACCTACGAGGGGTTTGGAAATGTTTGTCTGGATGATTCCAGGCTTCTATCACATGGTCATCTAATTCCTCCACTGGAGGAAAAGTGGAAGATTGTTTCTGTTTCTTCCCAAAAAGAGAAGGTCGGACGGGAGCATCCGCTCCCTCCATGACAAGAAATTTTTACCATGTCAATGAAATCCTCCAAGCCCTGCGAGACTTGTTCAGATTCTGGATTATCAAAAGCCAGCACCTCCTCCTCTTCCTCCTCCTCCTCTGGGGGAGCAAATTTGCCCTCCTCAAGCCCTGGCATATCGTCAGAGTCAACTAATTCCACATTCTGTGGAAGCAACCTCTTCCTTTGAGAAAGGGGAGGGTTTAATGTCCTTGAAGAGGATGGCCGAGGGCCCTCAGCCGGTCCTGGGGCCAGAGCTCTAGTTAGACCTTCCACAGCAGAGGCTAAATCACTGTGCTGGCTTCTAGATGTTTCCCTATCTTTCTGAGACGCAGTGAGCTCAGAAGATAATCGGAACATGACATCTGTAAGCTGTGATGCCCAGATCGGGGTATCTATAGGGACCTGTACCAGAGGGAGGTATCTACAGGGGTCTGTACCAGAGGAGGGTTAACTGAGCATTTATCACAAAGTAACATTCCCTCAGAAGCCTGTGTCAACTTCTTACAAGCACTACTCTCTTGGAGTTACCCCCTGCCATGATTATTTCAATAACAAGGCACACAGGTAATAACTACACACTACCACACACAAAGAGAGAGTAGGTATAGAACAGCCAGATAGGAGAGACAGTGAAAGGGCCACAGGGTATATAATAGTGCGCAATGGTATATAATAGTGGGAGCGCTATAGCCCTAATTGAGCCTAGCTCTAATCCCCACTGTAACTCACAGACCGGGTAGAGCTGTAGCAGGACGGTCACCAGGATGGGGGGGAGAGGTGCCCCCTTGGGAGCAGGAGCCCGGCAGCAGATCACTCCATTGCCTCCCAGAGTTCTGCCTCTGAGGAGAGGTATGAAGTCGCCAACTGCAACAAGGAGCCTCCAGAAGCGTGTTCAGCGGCGCAAAAATACAAAGAAAATGGCCGCTGCTGACCCACAGAAGCACTGGGGATAGCCAGGGCTGCTGGGAGCACCGCGTGATAACTCTGCCCCCCGCCCGGCAGCTCTGTCTCCAATGACGCCAGATTTAAAATAAATTCTCTGCTATCACCGCCGTTTCATGTTCTGGTCTCCGCTGCTAACAGGGAGGTCAGGGTATACTCACAGAGCAGCAGCGATGCCATCGGCGGTGGGGCTGGAGGAGGATCGCGGCGCCCGTTTCATCTCCAGAGACAGTGGTCTCTGCAGCCACGGAGCCGGCTGCAATCCGTAGCAGCAGCAGGCTCCCTCCGGCAGGCTTCCCACATCGCAGGCAGATAGTAGCAGCAACTATCTGCCTGTCCTCAAGGCAATTCTTGCTAATTTGCCTATAATTTTAAAATGCCCAGGAGTGAGCCCGAGTGTGACCTGCTCCCTTTTGGGCACAATCTAAGACTGCCTGGGAGGGGAAGTAGAAGGGGAGGAGTTGGTCACACTAATTTATATTTAAAGTGCCCATGCTCCCTGTGGTCGCCTTCTATAGATACCTGCACAGTGTATGCAAAAGAAAAATAACTGGTTCCAACTCATGACCTTTTTATTTCCAACTCCCTCCATCTCCTAGCCATTACTGACCTCTGGATCACTCCCTCTGACCCTACTTCTCCTGCTGCCCTCTCTGCTGGGGGTCTCACATGCTCACATAAACCCTGACCAGATGGCCGCCATGGTGGTGGGGTTGGAGTCCTACTACCCTCTAGTTACTCCCACCAACTCTTACCCCCAGAACCATCTCTTACATTCTCTACATTTGAAGTCCACGCTATAAGCCTCTTCCAACCTATTCATTTTTTACTTGTTGGCGATCCCTCAAAATTCCTAGACAACTTTGATTGCTGGCTTCCACACTTCCTTTCTTCTGACATTCCCTCCATTATCTTATGTGACTTTAACACTCCCGCAGAAACCTCTGCCTCAAAACTCCTTAACCTCCCATCTTCTCCTGGTCTCTCCCAGTGGACCTCCGCACCCTCACATGTAAATAGAAGCTCACTTGTTCTGATCTTCACCTATCGTTGTGATATTTCTGATTTCTCCAACTTCCCTTTCCCCTCTCTGACCATCACCTTCTCTCTGCTTCTGCTTCTGCATCTCCCAAAACTAGAGCCACCAAGTGTAACATCGAGGCTACTGACACCACCTCCCTGTCCTCCCTCTCTGACTCACTTCTCTCTCCTATTATCTCTCTCATGTCCTGAACAGGCCACTTACCTATATAATGCTTCACTCACTTCTGCTATTGATTCTGTCGCTCCACTAACCACTATTCACCCTCGCAAATGAACAATTCAACCCTGGCACAGATACCTGCACCAGATACACCAGATACCTGCACCAGGTACACCAGATACCTGCACCAGATACACCAGATACCTGCACCAGATACACCAGATACCTGCACCAGATACCTGCACCAGATACCTGCACCAGGTACGCCAGATACCTGCACCAGGTACGCCAGATACCTGCACCAGGTACGCCAGATACCTGCACCAGGTACGCCAGATACCTGCACCAGGTACGCCAGATACCTGCACCAGGTACGCCAGATACCTGCACCAGGTACGCCAGATACCTGCACCAGGTACGCCAGATACCTGCACCAGATAGATACACCAGATACCTGCACCAGGTACACCAGATACACCAGATACCTGCACCAGATACACCAGATACCTGCACCAGATAGATACACCAGATACCTGCACCAGGTACACCAGATACACCAGATACCTGCACCAGGTACACCAGATACACCAGATACCTGCACCAGGTACACCAGATACCTGCACCAGATACACCAGATACACCAGATACCTGCACCAGGTACACCAGATACCTGCACCAGGTACACCAGATACCTGCACCAGATACACCAGATACCTGCACCAGGTACACCAGATACCTGCACCAGATACACCAGGTACACCAGATACACCAGATACCTGCACCAGATACACCAGATACCTGCACCAGATACACCAGATACCTGCACCAGATACACCAGATACCTGCACCAGGTACACCAGATACCTGCACCAGGTACACCAGATACCTGCACCAGATACCTGCACCAGGTACACCAGATACCTGCACCAGGTACACCAGATACACCAGATACCTGCACCAGATACACCAGGTACACCAGATACACCAGATACCTGCACCAGATACACCAGATACCTGCGGTAACGCTCACGTACTGCTGAACGACATTGGAGGAGATCACGCTCCTTGGCAGACTTCCTCCATCTCACACTTATGCTTTCATCCTTCAGTGCTGCCCTTTCCCTCGCTAACAGTCATACTTCAAGAACCTCATCTCCCCCCAGTCTGAAAACCCCGGCTGCAATGATCTTCATGCTGCCAAACCTAAAGGCCTCTACTCTCTACATATTCTTCTCGACCTTCCCCCCCCCCCCCCTCCCCTCCAAATCCTTCACTCCCTTAGTCTGGGTGATACTGCGCTCTCCTGGCTGTCCTCCTACCTCTCTGATCGCTCCTGCTCTGTCTCTTGTCATGACTCCACCTCCCCTTCATTTCCACTGTCAGTAGGTGCCCCCAAGGCTCTGTTCTTGGTCCTCTTTTCTCTCTCTCTATACGTCATCGCTAGGTGAGCTCATTCCACTTCCAATGTCACCTCTATGCTGATGATAATCAAATCTACCTCTCTCTCCCCTCTTCTAACGGTCTCTCCATTATCTCTTCTTGGATGTCCCAGCACTTTCTTAAGCTAATTATGTCTAATGGTGCCCACACACGCACCGTTGCCGGTGGTGCGATGCTGTACGATGGGGTGCGCGGCACCTCATCGTACAGTACAAAAAGTATGTGCTGCACATACTTTTTGTACTAGCTTTTTCTAGCATAGCATCGCATCGCATGCACATCGTATGCACAAGGCATACGATGCGATGCTATGTGTGCTAGTTAAGCCCACAACGCACGCCGGGATCGGTGCGTGTGTGGGCTCCTTAAGACTGAGATGATCATCTTCCGCCCTCCCACATCACCTCACCTTCCACAATGTCACTTTCTATTGATGGAACTACGATCTCCTCTAGTCACCAAGTACGCTGTCTCTGAGTTACTATTGATTCCTCTCTGTCCTGTAAACCACACATTCAGCATTTCTCACAGCCCTGTCGTGTTCTCTCCAATCTATCCTCAATGCTGCTGCCCGGCTCATCTTCCTCTTCAAACGTACTATGTCCAGAATACAATTCAAGCTCCCTACACTCCCATACAAAGCCATCACCCATTCTTCTCCCACCTACATATCTGACCTTGTCTCTCTTCATACTCCCACCCAGGGCCGCCGACAGGGGGGTGCCAGAGGTACAGCTGTCCTGGGCCCCGGCCTCTGGAGGGGCCCGGGCAGCTGCCCCTAGTGGCACGGCACCCTCCCCCCCCCCGCACAATGCCACCTGGCGCCGGCGGCAGGCACGCACAATACACAGTGCAGCCTGCAGAGCGCCGAGCCTAGGATACAGAGGGGCTCGGCGCTCTGCAGGCTGCACTGTGCAGTGACTGCTCCGTCCGAGTACCGACGCCTGGAGGGAGAAGATGCTGAGCTGCCGCCGCAGGTAAGTAACAGTATTGGCGGGGCGCCGCTCGTGAGGGGGGGGGTGTGTGGGTGCTGCCGGCGTGTGCAGGGGGGGTGGCTTGTGCACAGCGGGGACCTGAGACACTGAGACGTACGTTTCACTTAGGAAGCTTTCTCAGAAAGTGAAACGTACGTCTCGGTGTCTCAGGTCCCCGCTGTGCACAAGCGGGACCCTGCACGCTTCACACATATCTACCTGGCTACTACTGTTCCGACAGCGCGACCTCCCTGACAGCGTGTGCACTTACAGAACGCTGGCACAGCCGACTGAGATACACCGGCGGCTTTGTTCGTTCACCGCCGGCTGAACACACAGTGGATGCCGACCACTGTGTGGACTACCTCCTGGACGGGGCACCCTGCTGCTGACCAATTCCTGCGGTGACCCCGGTGCACACTGCCTGCTTCTCTTATTGTGGAGAGGCATAACGGAGTCCACGGCTGTACCTGCAGACGCTGCGGATATCACAGACAGCGCGCAGCTGTTTATTTCTCATTCCCACACCAAGCCTGTTCATCTACATTTATTGTGGTAACCTACAGACTTTATATCACGGACTTCTACTCATTTTTGCCAAATAATTGCAGCAAGCAATATCAGAGCGTACACACTGGGGGATCTCGTTATCTGACATCCAGACTTCCCAGCGCTACACCCTGGGACCGGTGTCCGTGAGTTGATATTAGCCCTCAGGGCATTATTGTTGCTATTTAAACTTAAATATTACAATTTCCATAGTTGCTATCACAAGGTTACGGTATAATAACTCTCTGCCTATACCATTTGATATAATATCTAAATGCATGGTTTCACCTTAGGCATAAAACTGTGACTTTGTATTATACAGGGGATCTTTCTCCATTTGTTTCATCCTGCCACCCTGCCTATACCATTTGATACTATGTCTAAATATATTGGTTCACTCTAGGCATAAAACTGTGACTCTGTGTTATATAGGGGATTTTTTCTTCATTTGCTCCACCCTGCTACATACGAGGGACTCTTTTCCTTAAATTAAAGCCACTGCACTAAAGATAGTGTCTGTGGGAATCTTTGATATATAGTGTGTGCACCGTCACAGGATCATAGACTAGGACTGTATTATAAAATTATATTTAATCATACACATCTATCTGACTGGGAATTTTACCAGTTTTACTAGCCCTCTTCCCTGGGCTCATTAATAAGTCCTTAGGTAAAGTACAGACTGTGTACCCTTAAAAATCTCTTTCTCCTTTTTTTACCACCTTTGCACGGTAAAGCAGCGATCCAAAAAATATTATCAAAGTGCACTCTACACTTTCTTCCGCAATCCACCACCCAGACATACCGCTCAACCATTGTTCACTACGTCCATGTGCGTACACACTGGGCAGTAGCGTATACCTGGGATTAAAGTGAAATTGCTCTCTTTTCTGGCATCTCCCATAGTCAGGGTTCTCTCATCTTCAGGGGACCCATTACCTGACTCTGCGCTGTCATTGTATAACAGGGCCAGATTGGTCACCCCTGGAGACAGCAGAAACCCCCTCTTCGTCTTGACTCCTGTACCTGTGACGCTCGCAGAGTCCGCTCAACTGTGCAATTGTCCAACCACCACCAGACGCACAGGCAGCAGCCACCCTGCGAGCATTTTCAACTCAGGTACTTTACCACTATTCCTAAATCATTCTCCTATCTTGCAGTTCAATTAGAGTGCGATTAAACATATATGTTTTGACTACTAAAAAGGAATCAACCTGTACTGCCAGACAGTGTGCCAGTTTTTTAGAAATTTATTAGATGTGTGTACATGTTACCAATTCTGGTTAACTGAAGACGTGCCTTGTCTGAAATAATTTTTCACAGGAATATTTTGACACTATAGTTATAGTGAACAGAGGCAATTTAGCCCATTTTTCAGACTCTGATATCATATTTTCACGGTCTTTTCTCAATTTCTCATTATTTTTCATGTTATCTGTATGTCCTTGTCTCATGTTCGTCATTTGATCCATAAATAGGATCATTTTAGTATTAATAAAGTTGATATTTTAGACTAATACGTTCACCCATATAGAAGGTTGTGCCCCACCCGGGAGTTTCTTTACCGATATTCTCACTTGAATATCAACCCGCTTCTAGTTCACCACAGGTGACAGCAATCATACATTAAGAGGGAAGTCCTGGAACAGAGCATTTTGTACCTAATGGAATGGGTCATGTTGGAGGGTATGTAATTATGGCCCCTTATTCTGATCGGTGCGGCCGGATCCGAATATGCGGCCAGGACCGTGCGTGCGAAACCCCTCCTTCCATACGGATCGCCAACTCCGTCCGTACGCGGTAAGAAGCTGGCCGAACGGACCGCACGTGTATTTCTCATGAATACACCACCTCCATCTCAGGGAACCTCCCCCATCATTCGATGGTCGCATACCATCGAATGCAGGACCGAGTGGTCAGGCAGCTCCCGCGAGCTCAGACCACTCGGGCATTTCTCCGTGCAAAAGCAGGGATCTGGGCGGGCAGCTGACATCTGGCGATGTCATATGTCCGCCCCCTACATGTGCGTCACGGCCGCATTACCATACGTACGCCCAGCGTTTGCATGGGAACGCCCATGAAACGCTCTTAAAGAAAGTTCTAGTCTCCACTTTCGGCACCTGGGGAAAGTTCTTAACACGGAGGACCAGATCAAGGAATTCAATTTCTTGACTTTGAAAATTCGAAGTAAATTTAAGGTTAAAACTATTAATATTCAGTTCCAACATGAACTGTTCAAATTCAGCCTTATCACCCTTCCAAATCATTATAATATCATCTATGTAGCGATGAAAAAAATGAATTTTAGATGACCAAGTACCTTTAAACAGATCGTTTTCCCATTCCCCCATGTACAAGTCTTATATATATATATATATATATATATATATATACTTTTTAGGTCACGTATGATGGAATCTGTATCTACCTGAAAAAGCCTTCTATATATACAGTCTCCACGGCACTTTGTTTGATACGCCGTTTTAAAATGTTTTTTATCTGCAATATATTGTTTGTTTAATTTACTCAAACAAATTGCCTTTATTTCTATGTACTATGAACTGTATATCTGTGTATGTTCTTGTATGTAACACATCATGTCGACATATGTCACTTTCATTGTCCAAATCGGCTTACTATGTTACCTTTTGAAAAAAAGATTCTGTGTCTTTAAATGTATCTTTAAAGTTGCACATGTTGCTGAATTGTAGATCAATTATGTTGCCGCACCCCAGTTAAATCTGATTGGTCACTGTGCATTTTTAAGTCCTGTGCTGTCTGTCACTAGCCACGCCCTCTGATGAAGTTTGGATACGAAATGCATTAGGGCAGGGCTAGTGACGACAGCTTTCCTTGCACCCGGCTTCTCCTGCTCTATCCACGTTCGCCTACACGCTGATACGCTGCTTGTCTTGGTGGCTAGCCGGCAGTCTGTTCGAGATCCAGCGGCGCCTTGGAAGGTGGTAGGAGTTATTGCCTGGGAGTTTTATGTCAAACCTTGTGGTAACCAGCCCACAGCGGTTATCCGCCTGGTACGAGTCTTTATTGATCTGTGTACCTGCACTTGTCTGTGTTTTAAAATAAATACGGTTTTACACTATGAGGCGCACCTCTTCTTGTTTTTGAACAGATTACCCCTTTCACTCCCGGAGTCCGGAGTGCTTCTTGGAGGTTGCTGCAGTCTCACCACAGACTTAGTGTTTTCTACAATCAGTGGACTGTCTGATTGGTTACAGCTGGTGGTTGGCTATACACTCATTGAGAGGGAAGCTTGCTTACTAAAGTGAAGCTTGATTACTTAAGTGAGTTGGAAACTGAAGCAGGTGAGTTAGAATACTGAAAAAGGTGAGTTTGAACACAGTCTAAATTTTCATATTCTGTTTTATTGTAATATATTCATCTTCTTTCTATCCTATTGTAACCTGTTGCTCAATGTTGACATTTAATTCATTTTATCTATAATTTTTCCAACATTGTATTTTATTTTACTCATTCACTATTATTTTCTCTTATCTTTGCCACACATTTATTGCACTCTGTTTCCCTCTTCACGCCTGCTCACATTTGCCTCACTTCTGACCTTCTCTGTTCCCTTCATCCTCTCACTTGTTGTTTCATACTTAATTGGATTACTCAATCAACCTGATTTTACCCACTTGTCTCCTCTCTGACAGTAGTTCCTTGCCTGTTACCTTCTCTCTCACTCTGTTTACTACCACATCCTCGCAAATCTACTACAGACGCTGTCTGTCCTCCCAAATCCCTCTGTCTGCTTTCACTAACCTACCCTCTCACCTCTGGTCCTCATGGCTGATAATCTCTCAACTTCACTTTCTCCAACTGCTCCTCACCCCTACCATCCCATACCTATCCTGACCACTCGCCCCCGCACCCCCACCCTCCCAACGACCCCCCCTCGCTTCTGCAATCCCAAAAACCTTATCCACATAAATACACAACCCACCCCCCCTCTTTCCTGTGCACTATGGAACGCCAGATCCATCTGCAACAAACTCCCTGCCATCCATGACCTATTCATCTCTAGAGCATTCCACCTCCTTGCTATCACCGAGACCTGGCTCTCCACCTCTGATTCTGTCTCTCCAGCTGCTCTCTCCCACGGTGGCTTCTCTTTCTCTCACACTCCCAGGCCGGACGGTCGCCAAGGTGGCGGCGTGGGTTTTCTCCTCTCAGCCTCATGCACCCACAGTGTCATTCACCCTGAACCCTCTCTCCTTTTCTCCTCCTTTGAGTCTCACTCTATCCGTCTATACTACCCCTACCACCTCCGTGTTGCTGCAATCTACCGCCCCCCTGGCCCTATCTCCCAATTTCTTGACAACTTCGCCGCCTGGCTCCCACACTTCCTCTCCTCTGACCTGCCATCTGTCATTCTTGGTGACTTTAACATCCCCTTGGATAACCCCGCTGATCCTGGCACCTCCAAACTCCTCTCTCTCTGCTCCTCTCTTGGCCTATCTCAGTGGACTACCTCTCCCACCCACATCCAAGGACACTCCCTCGATCTCGTCTTCTCTCGCTCTTGTTCCCTTACTGACTACACTATCTCGGCTTTTCCTCTTTCTGACCATCACCTCATCTCCTTCTCCCTCACTGCTTCCCCCTCTCCCACCCCCCCTCCCAAGCGCATTGTCTCACGGCATAACGTCAACACACTTGATCTTGCTGCCTTCTCAAACACGCTGTGTCCTCTTCTCGCTCCAATCACCGCCATGTCCTGCCCGAACCTCGCCGCCTCCCTCTATAATGACACCCTATCTTCGGCATTGGACTCTGCCTGCCCTCCATCCTCTATTCCCCTTCGATGCTCCAACCCCCAACCGTGGCACTCGCCTATCACCCGATTCCTTAAAAAGTGCTCTCGCACTGCTGAGCGCTTCTGGAAGAAATCACGCTCCCTCGCGGATTATCTCCATTTCAAATTCATTCTTTCCTCCTTCAGCTCTGCCCTTGCTCTGGCCAAGGAATCCTACTTTAAGTCCCTCATCCTTTCCCAATCATCCAATCCCCGCAGGCTCTTCGCCACCTTCAACTCCTTGCTCTCCCCCCCTCCTCCAGCTCTTCCGTCCTCCATTGTAGCCGCTGATTTTGCTACCTACTTTTCAACCAAAATCTCCTCTCTCAGGACTGCCATCACTGCTGCCATGACCTCACCCTCTCCCTCCTCCCCTCCTACATCCCCACTCCCCTCCTTCCAATCCCTGTCCTCATTTTACCCCACCACTGCTGCTGAAGTCCACTCTATCCTTCAATCCGCTTCTCCCTCCACCTGCCCGCTCGATCCTATCCCCTCCAATATTATCCGTCGTCTCAGTCCGTCAGTCTACTCTTACCTGGCTCACCTCTTTAATCTTTCCCTATCCTCTGGGATCTTCCCTTCCTCCTTCAAACATGCTCTTGTCTCCCCAATTCTCAAAAAAACAAATCTGGACCCCAACTCTCCATCCAACTACAGGCCCATCTCCCTCCTCCCTTTTGCCTCCAAGCTCCTAGAACGTCTGACCTATAATCGTCTCCTAAGCCACCTTACTGCTAACTCCATTCTCGACCCCCTCCAATCCGGGTTCCGCCCTTTACATTCCACTGAAACTGCCCTGACCAAAGTCACTAACGATCTAATATCGGCTAAATCCAAAGGCCTCTTCTCTATCCTCATCCAGCTTGATCTGTCGGCTGCCTTTGACACTGTTGACCACCCTCTCCTGCTCAACACCCTCCGCTCCTTTGGCATCACTGGCACGGTCTTCTCCTGGTTCACCTCATACCTCTCCGATCGCTCCTTCTCCGTCTCCACTCCGAGCTCCTCCTCTCCTACTACCCCGCAGCCAGTCGGTGTTCCCCAAGGGTCTGTCCTTGGCCCTCTCCTCTTCTCTCTCTACACCACCTCTCTGGGCACCCTCATCAGCTCCTATGGTTTTCATTACCACCTTTATGCTGATGATACCCTAATCTATCTCTCTTCCCCCGACCTATCCCCATCACTCCTGTCCAAGGTCTCCGAATGCCTCACGGCCATCTCAGCCTGGATGACCCAACGCTTCCTGAAGCTAAACATGGCTAAAACTGAACTTCTAATCTTCCATCCCCCGAACATCCCATCTTCTCCCACTATCTCCATCAGTATTGGTGAAACCGAGATCACCTCCACCGACCAAACACGCTGCCTCGGTGTTATCATTGACTCCTCCCTCTCTTTCACCCCCCACATTCGTGCTCTCTCACAGTCTTGCCGCTTTCACCTACGCAACATCTCACGCATCAGACCATTCCTCTCCACTGACGCGACCAAAATTCTCATTCACTCTCTTGTCATCTCCCGCCTTGACTACTGCAACATCCTTCTCTCTGGGCTACCTCTCACCCGCCTCGCACCTCTCCAATCCATTCTTAACGCTGCTGCTAGGCTCATCTTCCTCTCCCGCCGCTCTACCTCCGCCTCCCCCCTCTGTCTATCGCTTCACTGGCTCCCCATTCCTTTCCGAGTTCTCTTTAAACTCCTCACCACCACCTACAAGGCTCTCTCCTCCTCCACCGCTCCTTACCTCTCTTCACTGATCTCTATCCACACTCCCTCCCGTCCTCTTCGCTCCATCACTGACCGCCGACTGACCTCTCACCTAATCACCTCCTCCCACTCCCGTGTCCAAGACTTCTCTCGCGCTGCCCCCCTGCACTGGAACAACCTCCCGCCACCCATCAGGATTTCTGATTCCCTTACCTCCTTCAAGCGCTCCCTTAAAACCCACTTTTTTCGACTAGCCTATCCCTCCTCCTAACCTCTTTTGATCCTCCTATCCTGCCTCCATTCCCCTCCGTTCCTACTTATCCTGTTGTTTTTCGTTCGTCCACCCACCTATTTTTAGTATGTTAACTCTTATGAGTAGGGCCCTCCTTCCTCACGTACTCACCCTACCTCTTTACCTCACCTGTGCTCCTGTCCTGTTCTTCCCTTCCTCTACTTCATCTTCAGTCTCCTTGACAATTTTGACACCTACTTCTGAACTGATGCTGATTTTAGTTCTACCAGCTATACCCCTATTTATACTGTATTTTTCAACACACCCTGTACGTTACCTCGTAATTTTTTTGTTTGCTATGTACGGCGCTGCGGACACTTTGCGGCGCCTTATAAATAAACGTACTACTACTACTACTACACTAGCGCAGGTTTACCTATACTTTTGTGCTGTCCCCGGGTGCTGGGAGGAGGGGTGCCCTGCGGCTGCTGAGGGGCTGGGGGGGTACCTGTCAGCCTGAGGTCGGAGGGGGGTGTCTGCAGCTGCTGAGGGGAGGTGGGGGTACCTGTCAGACTGAGGTCGATGTGCGCCGCCGCTGTCCCCGGGTGCTCCCCCCGCAGCCGCAAAGTTCCTGCGGCGAATGTACAGTCAGTGCCGGGGGTCCCTCCTGCGCATGGGAACTAGTACTAGGGACGCAGGGACCGGCTGCCGGGGGGAGTTACAGCAGCAGCGGTGCACATTATCCCTCAGGCTGACCGGTACCCCCACCTCCCCTCAGCAGCTGCAGACACCCCCCTCCTCCCAGCACCCGGGGACAGCGGCGGCGCCGCACATCGACCTCAGTCTGACAGGTACCCCCCCTCCCCTCAGCGGGCGCAGGGACCCCCCCTCCTGCAGCAGCTGGGCACAGCTTTCCCAGCGCTGCACGCTGTGGACCCGCTGCGGGTGCCTGAACCCGCAGCGGGACCATTTATACCAGCATTTATACGGGTCCTATCCGGGTTCTACCCAGGTCAGGACCTGGGTAGAGGACCCGTGTAAATGGACATGGATATACCCGCCGGTGATCTGGGTCTGACCCGCCGCTGACCCGGATTTTTCGGCGGTGTAAAAGGGGTATTATTGTCTTATATTTCACAACTAACACAGTACAAGTTGTGTGTTATATAGAGATCAGTTGTACAGTCACATGACCCTGCTGGGACCTGTCAATCACATACATCAGCAAGGAAATATAACAATGATTTCACCACAGCGCAAAAACACCTCCAGCCCAGGGTGACACCAAAAAAGCTTTCACCATAAGCTTATAGATACAATAGACAGAAAGAATAGGTGCACCCACTGGCGAAAGTAATTGACTTACACAAAAGGATTTGACTGTATTTTATCCTGTTGTAAAGTGATTTTATCTGAAATAACTCAAACAAAAAGAAAAGAAAAGACCATGGTACAATATCGTCATGTTCTGGGATTTGATTTATTTCAGTCAGTCCACTCACATTGATCCACAATACATGCGCATATCACAGGGTCTTTTTAGGGAATGTTCCTCCTGAATTATCTTGTTCCTATAGGACTGGTAGGAAACTCAAATAGTGCAATATTGTCGGGTAAAAAAACTTAACAATTTTATTGGTGCGCTCACATGGTAAAAGATTAAAAAAGCATATCACCCATTCCGGGGTAGCAGGGTCCGGCAGGTGCGTCACAAGCATGATACAGGTATTATCAATGTCCACAACACAAGTGTTCCACGTCCGGACCGGTCGGTGATGACAGAAAGCTTCCTGTCATCACCGACCGGTCTGGATAAAATCACTTCACAACAGGATAAAATACAGTCAAATCCTTTTGTATAAGTCAATTACTTTCGCCAGTGGGTGCACCTATTCTTTCAATCACATACATCAGTACATGGTGGAGAGGTGAGACACGCCAAAGTGCTGGGAAGGTCCCCCGGGCTTACCTGTATAAAGGGGACCCCCAGGTGCATCAGCAACGTCTTCAGATCCTGCTGGTCTGCAAATCAGAGAAGAACCAGTAAGAACCAGACTGGGACCAGTATAACGCGTGAGGCACAAGCTCCATCACCTCTCAGCTGTGCTGGATGCTCACAGGATATACACCACAGCAGCACAGAGCATGTACATCGGATATACACCACAGCAGCACAGAGCATGTACACCGGATATACACCACAGCAGCACAGAGCATGTACATCGGATATACACCACAGCAGCACAGAGCATGTAAACAGGATATACACCACAGCAGCACAGAGCATGTACACAGGATATACACCACAGCACAGAGCATGTACATCGGATATACACCACAGCAGCACAGAGCATGTACACAGGATATACACCACAGCACAGAGCATGTACATCGGATATACACCACAGCAGCACAGAGCATGTACACAGGATATACACCACAGCAGCACAGAGCATGTACACAGGATATACACCACAGCAGCACAGAGCATGTAAACAGGATATACACCACAGCAGCACAGAGCATGTACACAGGATATACACCACAGCACAGAGCATGTACATCGGATATACACCACAGCAGCACAGAGCATGTACACAGGATATACACCACAGCACAGAGCATGTACATCGGATATACACCACAGCAGCACAGAGCATGTACACAGGATATACACCACAGCAGCACAGAGCATGTACACAGGATATACACCACAGCACAGAGCATGTACACAGGATATACACCACAGCACAGAGCATGTACATCGGATATACACCACAACAGCACAGAGCATGTACACAGGATATACACCACAGCACAGAGCATGTACATCAGATATACACCACAGCAGCACAGAGCATGTACACAGGATATACACCACAGCACAGAGCATTTACATCGGATATACACCACAACAGCACAGAGCATGTACACAGGATATACACCACAGCACAGAGCATGTACATCGGATATACACCACAACAGCACAGAGCATGTACACAGGATATACACCACAGCACAGAGCATGTACATCGGATATACACCACAACAGCACAGAGCATGTACACAGGATATACACCACAGCACAGAGCATGTACATCGGATATACACATCAACAGCACAGAGCATGTACACCGGATATACACTACAGCAGCACAGAGCATGTACACAGGATATACACCACAGCACAGAGCATGTACATCGGATATACACCACAACAGCACAGAGCATGTACACAGGATATACACCACAGCACAGAGCATGTACATCGGATATACACCACAACAGCACAGAGCATGTACACAGGATATACACCACAGCACAGAGCATGTACATCGGATATACACCACAGCAGCACAGAGCATGTACACAGGATATACACCACAGCACAGAGCATTTACATCGGATATACACCACAACAGCACAGAGCATGTACACAGGATATACACCACAGCACAGAGCATGTACATCGGATATACACCACAACAGCACAGAGCATGTACACAGGATATACACCACAGCACAGAGCATGTACATCGGATATACACCTCAACAGCACAGAGCATGTACACCGGATATACACCACAGCAGCACAGAGCATGTACACAGGATATACACCACAGCACAGAGCATTTACATCGGATATACACCACAACAGCACAGAGCATGTACACAGGATATACACCACAGCACAGAGCATGTACATCGGATATACACCACAGCAGCACAGAGCATGTACACGGGATATACACCACAGCACAGAGCATTTACATCGGATATACACCACAGCAGCACAGAGCATGTACACAGGATATACACCACAGCACAGAGCATTTACATCGGATATACACCACAGCAGCACAGAGCATGTACACAGGATATACACCACAGCACAGAGCATTTACATCGGATATACACCACAGCAGCACAGAGCATGTACACCGGATATACACCACAGCAACACAGAGCATGTACACAGGATATACACCAGAGCATGTACACAGGATATATATATATATATATATATATATATATATATATATATATATACATACACAACAGCACAGAGCATGTGCACAGGATATACACCACAGCAGCACAGAGCATGTACACAGGATATACACCAGAGCATGTACACAGGATATATATATATATATATATATATATATATATATATACCACAGCACAGAGCATGTACACAGGATATACACCACAGCAGCACAGAGCATGTACACAGGATATACACCATAGCAGCACAGAGCATGTACACAGGAGATACACCACAGCACAGAGCATTTACATTGGATATACACCACAGCAGCACAGAGCATGTACACAGGATATACACTACAGCAGCACAGAGCATGTACACAGGATATACACCACAGCAGCACAGAGCAAGTACATCGGATATACACCACAGCAGCACAGAGCATATACACCGGATATACACCACAGCAACACAGAGCATGTACACAGGATATACACCAGAGCATGTACACAGGAGATATATATATATATATATATACCACAGCAGCACGGAGCATGTACACAGGATATACACCACAGCAGCACAGAGCATGTACACAGGATATACACCACAGCAGCACGGAGCATGTACATCGGATATACACCACAGCAGCAGAGAGCATGTACATCGGATATACACCACAGCACAGAGCATGTACACCGGATATACACCACAGCAACACAGAGCATGTACATCGGATATACACCACAGCAGCACAGAGCATGTACACAGGATATACACTACAGCAGCACAGATCATGTACACAGGATATACACCACAGCAGCACAGAGCATGTACATCGGATATACACCACAGCAGCACAGAGCATGTACACAGGATATACACCAGAGCATGTACACAGGATATATATATATACCACAGCACAGAGCATGTACACAGGATATACACCACAGCAGCACAGAGCATGTACACAGGATATACACCACAGCAGCACAGAGCATGTACACAGGATATATATATATATATATATATATACATACACAACAGCACAGAGCATGTGCACAGGATATACACCACAGCAGCACAGAGCATGTACACAGGATATACACCAGAGCATGTACACAGGATATATATATATATATATATATATATATATATATATATATATATATATATACCACAGCACAGAGCATGTACACAGGATATACACCACAGCAGCACAGAGCATGTACACAGGATATACACCATAGCAGCACAGAGCATGTACACAGGAGATACACCACAGCACAGAGCATTTACATTGGATATACACCACAGCAGCACAGAGCATGTACACAGGATATACACTACAGCAGCACAGAGCATGTACACAGGATATACACCACAGCAGCACAGAGCAAGTACATCGGATATACACCACAGCAGCACAGAGCATATACACCGGATATACACCACAGCAACACAGAGCATGTACACAGGATATACACCAGAGCATGTACACAGGAGATATATATATATATATATATATATATATATATATATATATATATATATATATATTATATACCACAGCAGCACGGAGCATGTACACAGGATATACACCACAGCAGCACAGAGCATGTACACAGGATATACACCACAGCAGCACGGAGCATGTACATCGGATATACACCACAGCAGCAGAGAGCATGTACATCGGATATACACCACAGCACAGAGCATGTACACCGGATATACACCACAGCAACACAGAGCATGTACATCGGATATACACCACAGCAGCACAGAGCATGTACACAGGATATACACTACAGCAGCACAGATCATGTACACAGGATATACACCACAGCAGCACAGAGCATGTACATCGGATATACACCACAGCAGCACAGAGCATGTACACAGGATATACACCAGAGCATGTACACAGGATATATATATATACCACAGCACAGAGCATGTACACAGGATATACACCACAGCAGCACAGAGCATGTACACAGGATATACACCACAGCAGCACAGAGCATGTACACAGGATATACACCACAGCAGCACAGAGCATGTACACAGGATATACACCACAGCAGCACAGAGCATGTACACAGGATATACACCACAGCAGCACAGAGCATGTACACAGGATATACACCACAGCAGCACAGAGCATGTACACAGGATATACACCACAGCAGCACAGAGCATGTACACAGGATATACACCACAGCAGCACAGAGCATGTACACAGGATATACACCACAGCAGCACAGAGCATGTACACAGGATATACACCACAGCAGCACAGAGCATGTACACAGGATATACACCACAGCAGCACAGAGCATGTACACAGGATATACACCACAGCAGCACAGAGCATGTACACAGGATATACACCACAGCAGCACAGAGCATGTACACAGGATATTAGAGATGTGCAGACTCTGATTCCAGAGATCCGAGCCCCCACGGACGTCATCATTCCGAGCCTGGTTCCAAGCAGCGCTCGGAGATTCCCGCCTGACTCGGGTCCGTCCGTGTGGGCAGAACGTCATATTTTTTTACTCGCTGGTGCTGTCTCTCAGTGCTGCTGTGTAGTCTAACTGTGTACTTGTAGTACTACTGTCTCCTCTGTGCGGTCTACCTCTGGTGTGCTGCTGTGCTGTAATTATTTTATCCGCTGGGGCTGTCTCTCAGTGCTGCTGTGTAGTCTAACTGTGTACTTGTAGTACTACTGTCTCCTCTGCGCGGTCTACCTCTGGTGTGCTGTGCTGTCATTATTTTATCCGCTGGGGCTGTCTCTCAGTGCTGCTGTGTAGTCTAACTGTGTACTTGTAGTACTACTGTCTCCTCTGTGCGGTCTACCTCTGGTGTGCTGTCATTATTTTATTCGCTGGGGCTGTCTCCCTCAGTGCTGCTGTGTACTCTGTTCTCCTCTCTGTTTAGGGTGGGCTCTCCCTAGCAAGGAGGACAGTCTAACTGTGTACTTGTAGTACTACTGTCTCCTCCGGAAGGGGGGCACACGCTGGAGATGTGGATTGCCTAGAAGGTTAGCCAAAATCTCCCTATTTTTCTCCTGCTTAGTCAGTATTGTCTAGCATAGATTGCTTAGCATACACTATCATTACTTAGTCAAAATCACTTAGTCAAAATCTCTCTCAAAATTGCTTAGTATTTGTCCATTAGCCCAAATCTCCCCGTGTGTACTCCCCTTAAGGACTGAGTCCCAGCAGGTTCCTGAGAGGAAGCTGCCACAGGGGGCTGCGCCTGCGCATTTCTACACTGTCGGCATAACCCCTCCACAAGCTGGGGACGCCCGCCTTGCAACGTGTGCAGGACACCAATATAAGGGCTCCTGTGTGACTACCGCGGCCCTCTGACATTGTACAAGAGGCAGCTACACTGGTACAGGTAACACACTATACGTCTGACAGGCAGTGATGGTGTTACACAGTATATGAGACACAGCACAAATACAATGCAAATAATAAAGTGGCACTGAGCTCCGCAAAGCACTATGGCCGGCAGGAGCATAAATTGCTGTAACCTGTGCTCCAGTAGGAGAGGTACAGGGGGGGATTTGCCCAACTGGCCTGGCTGTGAAGAGGTGGACCCCGGACTGGCTGAGTGCTCTCCGTGTCCCTCTATCACTATGCAGCAGGCAGGATCAGGGGAGGAGACTCACGTGGGTATATTCCTTCCGCCTGTCCCCGGGGGAGGGGCTGTGTGAGGGGAGCCCACTCCCCCTACTAGCAAATGGCCACCGGGATTAATGACTCATGCGGCGCCGGTAAAATGGCGGGGATCAGGCGTGCGCCTGGGTGACCCCGCATACCGCCACTGCCCATACACATTTGACACCCTGGTAGTCCAGCGGGATGGAAGGCGGACTAGTCCGGTCGCTTGCTAGCACAGCCCGGTGCCCCCCCCCGGGCTGTAACAGCCGCTAACCGCATGCACACGTGCGCGCTCCCAGCTGGGAGCACGTTACCTTATTCATAAGTCCCGGTGACTGGTCGCGGCTGCCACAGTCACACACCCATGTGTGCGGCTGCTGGGCCCGGGTGATGGGGCGGCGGCGCCGGTGTCTGAAAGACCCCCCACCCGTGCTGCTACCCTGTCACTGACACACAGTGCATGAGGCAGCCCCTCTCTATAGTGCGTGGTGGCTCCTGCCAGCACAACTAACACTGAGTAGCTGGCCTAGGAGGCGGAGTAGAGGGGAGGAGCCTGGCCTGGAGGCAGAGTAGAGGAGGGGAGGAGCCTGGCGGACCTCGGAAAAGCCACAGAAGTTTAACCTTTCTGGTGCTGGAATTGGTCGCTTTCCGCTATCTACCCGCTGTTAGCCCTGTGGCCCCTGACGTCTCCCAAAGAATAAATATACTACAGCATGCACAGAGACTGTACATAGGATATACACCACGGCACACAGCATGGACATGGGATATACCCCACAGCACACAGCCTGTACGCGGGTTATACACCACAGCACACAGCATGTACACGGGATATACACCACAGCACAGAGGGTATACACCACAGAGGCAAAGAGCATGTACATGGGATATACACCACAGCAGCATACAGCATGTACGCAGGATATACACCACAGCACACAGCATGTGCACAATATATACACCACAGCATGTACACAAGATATACACCACAGTATGCACACAGCATTGAAATGGGATATACCCCACAGGGGCAAAGAGCATGTACATGGTATATACACCACAGCATCATACAGCATGTATGCGGGATATACACCACAGCACACAGCATGTACACAGGATATACACCACAGCATGTACACAGGATATACACCACAGTACAGAGCATGTACACGAGATATACACCACAGTATGCACACAGCATGGACATGGGATATACCCCACAGCACACAGCCTGTAAGCGGGTTATACACCACAGCACACAGCATGTACACGGGATATACACCACAGCATGTACACAGCATGGACATGGGATATACCCCACAGCATGTACACAGGATATACACCACAGCATGTACACGGGATATACACCACAGCATGTACACAGCATGGACATGGGATATACCTCACAGCATGTACACAGGATATACACCACAGCATGTACACAGCATGGACATGGGATATACACCACAGCATGGACATGGGATATACACCACAGCATGTACACGGGATATACACCACAGCATGTACACAGCATGGACATGGGATATACCCCACAGCATGTACACAGGATATACACCACAGCATGTACACAGCATGGGCATGGGATATACACCACAGCATGTACACGGGATATACACCACAGCATGTACACGGGATATACACGGGATATACCCCACAGCATGTACACGGGATATACCCCACAGCATGTACACGGGATATACCCCACAGCATGTACACGGGATATACCCCACAGTATGTACACGGGATATACCCCACAGCATGTACACAGCATGGACATGGGATATACCCCACAGCATGTACACAGCATGCACACAGGATATACACCACAGCATGGACATGGGATATACACCACAGCATGTACACGGGATATACACCACAGTACACGGGATATACCCCACAGCATGTACACGGGATATACACCACAGCATGTACACGGGATATACACCACAGTACACGGGATATACCCCACAGCATGTACACGGGATATACACCACAGTACACAGGATATACCCCACAGCATGGACATGGGATATACACCACAGCATGTACACGGGATATACACCACAGTACACGGAATATACCCCACAGCATGTACACAGCATGGACATGGGATATACCCCACAGCATGTACACAGCATGCACACAGGATATACACCACAGCATGTACACAGGATATACCCCACAGCATGTACACAGGATATACCCCACAGCATGTACACGGGATATACCCCACAGCATGTACACGGGATATACACCACAGCATGTACACGGGATATACCCCACAGCATGTATACGGGATATACCCCACAGTACACGGTATATACCCCACAGCATGTACACGGGATATACCCCACAGTACACGGGATATACCCCACAGCATGTACACGGGATATACCCCACAGTACATGGGACACACCTTGCACAGCCTCAGGTATGTACACAGTTATATATCTATATCTCACCTGGGGCTCTTATGGCTCTTCTGTCCTGGACGTTTCCCCCTTTAGAGAGCTGAGAGACACAGACACCGGTCACCACAAACTGCACATATAACAACAACATGTCCCCAAATCTCTGCTGCCAGGATGCCAGAGTGTTACTACGTGTGCCCAGCTGGCATCTCTACCCATATCTCTGCTGCCCAGGCCAGTAAGTGATCCTACGTGTGCCCAGCTGGCATCTCTACCCATATCTCTGCTGCCCAGGCCAGTAAGTGATCCTACGTGTGCCCAGCTGGCACCTCTACCCATATCTCTGCTGCCCAGGCCAGTGAGTGATCCTACGTGTGCCCAGCTGGCATCTCTGACCATATCTCTGCTGCCAGGCCAGTGAGTGATCCTACGTGTGCCCAGCTGGCATCTCTACCCATATCTCTGCTGCCTAGGCCAGTGAGTGATCCTACGTGTGCCCAGCTGGCATCTCTGACCATATCTCTGCCGCCCAGGCCAGTGAGTGCTCCTATGTGTGCCATGCTGGCATCTCTACCCATATCTCTGCCACCCAGGCCGGTGAGTGATCCTACATGTGCCCAGCTGGCATCTCTACCCATATCTCTGCTACCCAGGCCAGTGAGTGTTCCTACGTGTGCCCAGTTGGCATCTCTATGTATATCTCTGCCACCCAGGCCAGTGAGTGTTCCTACGTGTGCCCAGTTGGCATCTCTACCCATATCTCTTCCACCCAGGCCGCTGAGTGATCCTACGTGTGCCCAGCTGGCATCTCTACCCATATCTCTGCCACCCAGGCCAGTGAGTGATCCTACGTGTGCCCAGCTGGCATCTCTACCCATATCTCTGCTGCCAGGCCTCTGAGTGATCCTACGTGTGCCCAGCTGGCATCTCTGCCCATATCCCTGCCGCCCAGGCCGGTGTGTGATCCTACGTGTACCCAGCTGGCATCTCTACCCATATCTCTGTCACCCAGGCCGGTGAGTGATCCTACGTGTGCCCAGCTGGCATCTCTACCCATATCTCTGCCGCCCAGGCCGGTGTGTGATCCTACGTGTACCCAGCTGGCATCTCTACCCATATCTCTGTCACCCAGGCCTCTGAGTGATCCTACGTGTGCCCAGCTGGCATCACTACCCATATCTCTGCCGCCCAGGCCTCTGAGTGATCCTACGTGTGCCCAGCTGGCATCACTACCCATATCTCTGCCGCCCAGGCCTGTGAGTGATCCTACGTGTGCCCAGCTGGCATCTCTACCCATATCTCTGCCGCCCAGGCCTGTGAGTGATCCTATGTGTGCCCAGCTGGCATCACTACCCATATCTCTGCCGCCCAGGCCGCTGAGTGATCCTACGTGTGCCCAGCTGGCATCTCTGCCCATATCCCGGCCGCCCAGGCCGCTGAGTGATCCTACGTGTGCCCAGCTGGCATCTCTACCCATATCTCTGCTGCCAGGCCAGTGAGTGATCCTACGTGTGCCCAGCTGGCATCTCTACCCATATCTCTGCTGCCAGGCCTCTGAGTGATCCTTCGTGTGCCCAGCTGGCATCTCTACCCATATCTCTTCCGCCCAGGCCAGTGAGTGATCCTACGTGTGCCCAGCTGGCATCTCTACCCATATCTCTGCTGCCAGGCCTCTGAGTGATCCTACATGTGCCATGCTGGCATCTCTACCCAAATCTCTGCTGCCCAGGCCAGTGAGTGATCCTGTGTGTGCCCAGCTGGCATCACTACCCATATCTCTGCCACCCAGGGCGCTGAGTGATCCTACGTGTGCCCAGCTGGCACCTCTACCCATATCTCTGCTGCAAGGCCTCTGAGTGATCCTACGTGTGCCCAGCTGGCATCTCTACCCATATCTCTGCTCCCCAGGCCAGTGAGTGTTACTACGTGTGCCCAGCTGGCATCACTACCCATATCTCTGCCGCCCAGGCCTCTGAGTGATCCTACGTGTGCCCAGCTGGCATCTCTACCCATATCTCTGCTCCCCAGGCCAGTGAGTGTTACTACGTGTGCCCAGCTGGCATCTCTACCCATATCTCTGCCACCCAGGCCAGTGAGTGATCCTACGTGTGCCCAGCTGGCATCTCTACCCATATCTCTGCCACCCAGGCCAGTGAGTGATCCTACGTGTGCCATGCTGGCATCTCTACCCATATCTCTGCCGCCCAGGCCTCTGAGTGATCCTACGTGTGCCCAGCTGGCATCTCTACCCATATCTCTGCTGCCCAGGCCAGTGAGTGATCCTACGTGTGCCCAGCTGGCATCTCTACCCATATCTCTGCCACCCAGGCCAGTGAGTGATCCTACGTGTGCCCAGCTGGCATCTCTACCCATATCTCTGCCACCCAGGCCGGTGAGTGATCCTACATGTGCCATGCTGGCATCTCTACCCATATCTCTGCCACCCAGGACGGTGAGTGATCCTACATGTGCCATGCTGGCATCACTACCCATATCTCTGCCACCCAGGCCGGTGAGTGATCCTACGTGTGCCCAGCTGGCATCACTACCCATATCTCTGCCGCCCAGGCCGCTGAGTGATCCTACATGTGCCCAGCTGGCATCTCTACCCATATCTCTGCTGCCAGGCCTCTGAGTGATCCTACGTGTGCCCAGCTGGCATCTTAACCCATATCTCTTCCACCCAGGCCGGTGAGTGATCCTACGTGTGCCCAGCTGGCATCACTACCCATATCTCTGCCACCCAGGCCGCTGAGTGATCCTACGTGTGCCCAGCTGGCATCTCTACCCATATCTCTGCCGCCCAGGCCTGTGAGTGATCCTACATGTGCCCAGCTGGCATCTCTACCCATATCTCTGCCACCCAGGCCAGTGAGTGATCCTACGTGTGCCATGCTGGCATCTCTACCCATATCTCTGCCACCCAGGCCAGTGAGTGATCCTACGTGTGCCCAGCTGGCATCTCTACCCATATCTCTGCCGCCCAGGCCTGTGAGTGATCCTACGTGTGCCCAGCTGGCATCTCTACCCATATCTCTGCCACCCAGGCCAGTGAGTGATCCTACGTGTGCCCCGCTGGCATCACTACCCATATCTCTGCCGCCCAGGCCTGTGAGTGATCCTACGTGTGCCCAGCTGGCATCTCTATCTCTGCCGCCCAGGCCAGTGAATGATCCTACGTGTGCCCAGCCGTCTCGGGCATTACACCATGGCAGCACAGCAGCTCCCCTATAGAGTCAGTTGGGATTATCTCAGCGTCTATGGGAGGTCACATACTTACTCTCACGCACTTCTGCGCCGGTGGGATCCCATCAAACACGTAGAGCGGTTTGATTCCGTTCATAAGCATGGAGATGGTGCGGTCAAAAAAGCCCTGGAGGACACTGAAGAGAGGACACATAGATCATAGCGTTGTAGTAGTAGTAGTACGTTTATTTATAAGGCGCCACAAAGTGTCCGCAGCGCCGTACATAGCAAACAAAAAAACAATTTACCAGGTAACGTACAGGGTGTGCTGATAAAAATAGGATTTTGGGTACCTACCGGTAAATCCTTTTCTCGTAGTCCATATGGGATACTGGGCTTCACTACTATGGGGATTGAGACCTCCGCAGGAGAGACAGGCACATAAAAGAACTTTCAGTGTGGGTGCACTGGCTCCTCCCCTCAATCTCCCTCCACTAGTCAGTTAATGCAAAAACTGTGCCGAAGGAGAGCATGTGAGGAGTATGTGATAATGTATTGTGGTGAGATTCATCCAGCACACCCAAACGAACAAAAAACATATAAAAGAGGTGAATCCTAACAACTTAAGAGGACACCTGTAACTAGAACAAATCTATAGTCATATTTATCCTATAGAAAACAAGGCAATAAGCCTAACAATGAAGTAGGATCTTGACAGCAGAAAAAGCCGCACTGAGGCGGGCTCCCAGTATCCCATATGGACTACGAGAAAAGGATTTACCGGTAGGTACCCAAAATCCTATTTTCTCTACCGTCCAATGGGATACTGGGCTTCACTACTATGGGGAGGTCCCAAAGCTACCAGAACGGGTGGGAACGTGCGGATTCTGCTGTAGAACCGCATTCCCGAACTGGGAATCCTCCCTGGCCAGGGTGTCAAACTTGTAGAACTTCACAAATGTGTGTTGCCCTGACCAAGTTGCGGCCCTGCAGAGCTGCATTGCCGACACCCCTCGAGCAGCCGCCCAAGAGGTACCTACAGACCTGGTTGAATGAGCCTTTACTGAAAAAGGAAGCGACAAACCAGCTGATGCATAAGCCTGCTGGATAGTACATCTTATCCACCTGGCAATGGTACGCGTTGAAGCAGGTAAACCCTTCTTCTGCGCATCATAAAGCACAAACAGGCTGTCCGTCTTACGGATCCTAGCTGTGCGCTTGACATACCCCTTAACCCCTTCCCGACATTTGACGTACATTTACGTCATGGCCGGGAGGTACTTCCCGACACATGGCATAAATGTACGTCATGAGTTTAAACTGTCACTGCGTCTCGAGACGCAGTGACAGAGGGACGATGTCTGCTGTCCCTGACAGCAGACATGTCCCTGCATGCCCAGGGGGGGCTGCGATGCCGCCCCCCCGTCGGCGATCGCTGTGATTGGCTGTTCAGTGTGAACAGCCATTCACAGCGTTTTCCTGTGTTACCAGCGAATCAGACGCTCGGTAACACAGGTGTCAATCACCGCCGGGCGTCAGGGGGCATGAGGGGGTCATCGGTGACGATGACACCTCACCCCACCCTCACCCCACCTGCCCCCAAGGCTGTGATTGGTCCGTGGGACCCACGGACCAATCACAGCCAAGGCGCGACATTTAAACTGACGGTGACTGCGCTGCAGACGCCATTCCGGTCTGGAATAGCGTGCAGAACGGTCACCGTGCCTGCCTGCCGTGAATACCGACCTGATCCTTGCTAATACTTACCTGATCCTTGCAAATACCTTACCTGATCACCTTATCACTGCTTGTAGCGTGCTGGACGCTTCCTGGATCTGACTTCCTGAGACTTCCTGCTGCTGCTGCAGTGTGATAGAGAGATAGAGAGAGAGATAGAGAGAGATAGAGAGAGATAGAGAGATAGTGACAGAGAGAGCTATATTTTGTGTCTGCTACCCCCCCTTTTTGGGGGTGCAGGGGTTTTCTATATATATATAACTGTCAGTGCTGCTGCTGCAGTGTCATACAGTGATAGATAGTGATAGATAGTGATAGATAGTGAGAGGTAGAGAGATAGAGAGATTTGTGTCTGCTACCCCCCCTTTTTGGGGGTGCAGGGGTTTTATTTTATATATATAACTGTCAGTGCTGCTGCTGCAGTGTCATAGAGTGATAGATAGTGATAGATAGTGAGAGATAGAGAGATAGAGAGAGATAGTGACAGAGAGTGATAGAGAGTGTATATTTTGTGTCTGCTACCCCCCCTTTTTGGGGGTGCAGTTTTTTTTTATACATATAACTGTCAGTGCTGCTGCTGCAGTGTCCTAGAGTGATAGATAGTGAGAGATAGTGAGAGATAGAGAGATAGAGAGAGATAGTGACAGAGAGTGATAGAGAGTGTATATTTTGTGTCTGCTACCCCCCCTTTTGTGCTGATCAGTATATCTGTGCTGATCAGCAACTTTTTGGGGGCGCAGAGGTTTTTTTTTTATATATATACCTGTCAGTTGCTGCCAGTTGCACTGTCAGTTGCACCAAAGGTTGTGCACCTGCTGTCCCTCACTGGTAATCAGTGTCGCATCACTGATCACCTTTTTTTTTTTTGTGAGTGCTGTGGGGTCTTTTTTTAATTTTTTTTTTACACACACTGATTTTGTGGGTGTCCTGTGGCCACTGTGCGCCGATCAGTGACGTACATCACTGATCAGCTTTTTCGGCACAGGGTTGATCAATTTTTTTTTTTTTTTTGATCAGATTCCTGTTGCCTTTGAGCGCTGTTCAGTGACAGACGTTACTGACCAACATCTGTGCTCAATTTTTGGCGCAGGACCTTTTTTTTTTTTTTTTAACCCCTTCAATTTTTTATTTTTAACCCCTTCATTTTTTTTTTTTTTTATTGGTATAAAGTATTTTTTTTTTTCTGCACCACATACACACTACACACTACATACCCCCCGGATTGAAATAAAGTTTGTACCCCCCCCTACACTATACACGTGTTGAAACATTTCACTACCAGTAACACAAAAATAAAAATGGCATCCCAAATGTCCTCCCAAATGTCCTCCCAAATGTCCTCCCAGTCATCCAGGAGAATGTATTCAGTGGAGGAGGCATATGCCATGCTTGCCTCTGACTCTGACACAGGCAGTGATGCAAGCGGGGAATTTGAAGGATTCGTCTTAAGCTCCTCTTCCTCCTCTGGTGATGAGGGACCCCCTCAAAGACGCCCCCGTAGATCAGCTGAGATTCCCCCCCCAATAATTGATCTAGTATGGACCCCACCACCAGACAATTTTGAGCCCCAGGTTCCTGAGTTTTTGGCCATGCCAGGAATCCAATTTGATTCCACAGGTCTCAGAGAAATTGACTTTTTCAAATTATTTTTCTCTGATGATTTTATAAATTTAATGGTGGACCAAACTAATTTATATGCCCAGCAGTTTATTGCTCAAAACCCCACGTCATCATTTGCTAGGTGGACCCCTGTAGATGCAGTAGAGATGATGACGTTTTGGGGTCTGGTGTTTCATATGGGCATAGTAAAAAAGCCAGAAATTAGGCAATATTGGAGTACAGATGTTCTGTACAGTACTCCATTTTACCGTATGGCCATGCCCCGGACTCGATTTGAGACAATTCTTAAATTTATACATTACACCGATAATGCACAGTGCCCACCCAGAGATGATCCCACCTTTGACCGGCTATTCAAAGTCAGGCCGGTCATTGATCATTTCAGTGCCAAATTTGAAGAGGTGTACATCCCTGAAAAATTTATTTGTATCGACGAGTCCCTTATACATTTTAAAGGAAGGGTTAAATTCCGCCAGTACCTTCCCAGTAAGAGGGCAAGGTATGGCATAAAAATGTATAAACTGTGTGAAAGCACCTCAGGGTACACCCACAGGTTTAGGGTTTATGAAGGGAAGGATTCAAGAATTCAACCGCCAGAATGCCCCCCCTCCCTCGTAGGTGTTAGTGGGAAAATTGTCTGGGATTTAGTGCACCCCTTCCTGGATAAAGGTTATCACCTCTATGTGGATAACTTTTACACTAGCATCCCCCTGTTTAAGGCCCTTGGTTCAAGAGGTACAGCAGCTTGCGGTACTGTGCGCAAGAACCAAAGAGGCCTCCCAAAAACGCACATTGCCCAAGTAATGAGAAGGGGTGAAAGCAGGGGAATATGCAACGAAAATATGTTGTTGGTCAAATATAAGGACAAGAGGGATGTCCTTATACTGACAACAATTCACGGAGACAGTACCACCTCCGTCCCTGTACGAGGTACCAGTACCCACACCTCAAAACCTAATTGTATCCTGGATTACAATAGGTACATGGGCGGAGTGGATCTTTCAGATCAGGTACTGAAGCCGTACAGTGCCCTGCGGAAAACAAAAATCTGGTACAAGAAGGTGGCCGTGTATATCATCCAGATGGCACTGTATAACGCTTACGTGCTATTCCGTTCTACCGGCCAGAGGGGGACATTTATGCACTTTCAAGAGGAAGTCATAAAGGGCCTAATATTTGGGAACCAGCAGGCAGAGGGCCCCAGTACTTCTAGTACTGGCCCCCGTATTGTACCAGGGCAGCATTTTCCTGATGAAATCCCCTCCACTGGAAAAAAGGGCAGGACACAAAAAAGGTGCAAAGTTTGCTATAAAAAGGGAATAAGAAAGCAAACTATTTTCCAGTGTGACACTTGCCCCGACAAACCCGGCCTATGTATAAAGGAGTGTTTTAAAATATACCACACATCTATGGATTATTAGGTTCATCATTTCACCGTGCTTCGGGGGTCTTGCTAATGCCACATAGCACCCACCATTCATTCCACCAGAATCTGAGCCGCAAAATCCAAAAATCACTCCTTCCCTTCTGAGTCCTGCCATGCACCCAACTGGTATTTTTTGGTCACATGTGAGGCATTGCCGTACTCGGGAGAAATTGGGGCACAGATTTTGGGGTGCTTTGTCTCCTTCATACCTTCTGAAAATGAAAAATTTTGAGCCAGAACTGCATTTTTGTGTAAAAAATGTAATTTTTCATGTTCACTGCCCACTTGTATCAAAATTGGTGAAACCCCTGGGGGTTTTAAATGTACACTATACCCCTAGATGAATTCCCTGAGGGGTGTAGTTTGCAAAATGGGGTCACTTGTGGGGGGGTTCCACTGTATTGGTGCTTGGGGGGTCTTGCTAATGCGACATAGCACCCACCAAAATTCCACCAGAATCTGAGCTGCAAAATCCAAAAATCACTCCTTCCCTTCTGAGTCCTGCCATGCACCCAAATGGTATTTTTTGGTCACATGTGAGGCATTGCCGTACTCGGGAGAAATTGGGGCACAGATTTTGGGGTGCTTTGTCTCCTTCATACCTTCTGAAAATGAAAAATTTTGAGCCAGAACTGCATTTTTGTGTAAAAAAATGTAATTTTTCATTTTCACTGCCCACTTGTATCAAAATTGGTGAAACCCCTGGGGGTTTGAAATGTACACTATACCCCTAGATGAATTCCCTGAGGGGTGTACTTTGCAAAATGGGGTGACTTGTGGGGGGGTTCCACTGTATTGGTGCAACATAGCACCCACCATTCATTCCACCAAAATCTGTGCTGCAAAATCCAAAAATCACTCCTTCCGTTCTGAGTCCTGCCATGCACCCAACTGGTATTTTTTGGTCACATGTGAGGCATTTCCGTACTCGGGAGAAATTGGGGCACAGATTTTGGGGTGCTTTTTCTCCTTCATACCTTCTGAAAATGAAAAATTTTGAGCCAGAACTGCATTTTTGTGTAAAAAAATGTAATTTTTCATTTTCACTGCCCACTTGTATCAAAATTGGTGAAACCCCTGGGGGTTTGAAATGTACACTATACCCCTAGATGAATTCCCTGAGGGGTGTAGTTTTCAAAATGGGGTGACTTGTGGGGGGGTTCCACTGTATTGGTGCTTGGGGGGTCTTGCTAATGCGACATAGCACCCACCAAAATTCCACCAGAATCTGAGCTGCAAAATCCAAAAATCACTCCTTCCGTTCTGAGTCCTGCCATGCACCCAACTGGTATTTTTTGGTCACATGTGAGGCATTGCCGTACTCGGGAGAAATTGGGGCACAGATTTTGGGGTGCTTTTTCTCCTTCATACCTTCTGAAAATGAAAAATTTCGAGCCAGAACTGCATTTTTGTGTAAAAAATGTAATTTTTCATTTTCACTGCCCACTTGTATCAAAATTGGTGAAACCCCTGGGGGTTTGAAATGTACACTATACCCCTAGATGAATTCCCTGAGGGGTGTAGTTTTCAAAATGGGGTGACTTGTGGGGGGGTTCCACTGTATTGGTGCTTGGGGGGTCTTGCTAATGCGACATAGCACCCACCAAAATTCCACCAGAATCTGAGCCGCAAAATCCAAAAATCACTCCTTCCGTTCTGAGTCCTGCCATGCACCCAACTGGTATTTTTTGGTCACATGTGAGGCATTTCCGTACTCGGGAGAAATTG
Source organism: Crinia signifera (assembly GCF_055691185.1). Lineage (NCBI taxonomy): Eukaryota > Metazoa > Chordata > Amphibia > Anura > Myobatrachidae > Crinia > Crinia signifera. The sequence goes on from NC_139221.1 coordinate 335,140,752, forward strand.
GGGCACATATTTTGGGGTGCTTTTTCTCCTTCATACCTTCTGAAAATGAAAAATTTTGAGCCAGAACTGCATTTTTGTGTAAAAAAATGTAATTTTTCATTTTCACTGCCCACTTGTATCAAAATTGGTGAAACCCCTGGGGGTTTGAAATGTACACTATACCCCTAGATGAATTCCCTGAGGGGTGTAGTTTTCAAAATGGGGTGACTTGTGGGGGGGTTCCACTGTATTGGTGCTTGGGGGGTCTTGCTAATGCGACATAGCACCCACCAAAATTCCACCAGAATCTGAGCTGCAAAATCCAAAAATCACTCCTTCCCTTCTGAGTCCTGCCATGCACCCAACTGGTATTTTTTGGTCACATGTGAGGCATTGCCGTACTCGGGAGAAATTGGGGCACAGATTTTGGGGTGCTTTGTCTCCTTCATACCTTCTGAAAATGACAAATTTGGAGCCAGAACTGTATTTTTGTGTAAAAAAAATAATTTTCATTTTCACTGCCCAGTTGTACCACAATTGGTGAAACCCCTGGGGGTTTGAAATGTACACTATACCCCTAGATGAATTCCCTGAGGGGTGTAGTTTGCAAAATGGGGTCACTTGTGGGGGGGTTCCTAACTTTTAGCATCTTATGGTGCCTAGAAACCTACATGGTGCCTAAAAAATAATCTCATAAAAAGGAGGCTCCAAAATCAAGTAGGTGCTCCTTCTATTATGAAGCCTGTGGTTTGGTCACCGTGCACACTAGGGCCACATATAGGATATTTATGAAAACAAAAGAATTGGGGGAATCAATTTTCAGTCACATTTCTCTAGTAAAATGTACTGTGTTCCTTAGAAAAATGTATTAAAATTGCAAATCTGCAAAAAAAAAGAAATTTTGAAATTTCACCTACACTTTGTTTTAATTCCTGTGAAACACCTAAAGGGTTAACAAACTTCCAAAATGCTGTTTTGAATACTGTGAGGGGTGCAGTTTTTGAAATGGCATCATTTATGGGGGTGTCTCACATACAAGTCCCTCAAAGTCACATCAGAACTGAACTGGTCCCTAAAAAAATCAGTGTTTGAAATTTTCTTGAAAATTTGAGAATTTGCTATTCATATTGTAAGCCTCCTAGTGTCCCAAAAAATTAAAAGGAAGTTGAAATAATGATGTCAACATAAAGTAGACATATGGTCTATGTTAGTTATTCACTATTTTGAGTGGTAAGATTATTTGTCTCACAAGCAGAAAATTTAACATTTTGCAAATCGCTAAATTTTCCATTTTTTCACGATATTTTGGTATTTTTCACAAAAAAACACAGACTGTATCGACCCAAATTTACCACTAATTTGAAGTACAATGTGTCACGAAAAAACAATCTCAAAATCACTGGGATAAGTAAAAGCAAAAAAAAGTTATCCCCACTTAAGTGAGACATGTCAGATTTGAAAAAAAGGGCTCTGTCAGGAACGCAAAAACTGGCTCTGTCAGGAAGGGGTTAAGGGTGAGGACCACATCCAAGGTATCTGGTATATCTGGGTGTGTCGCGCTAGAAGGAACCACAATAGGTTGGTTTAGGTGGAACCCTGACACCACCTTTGGAAGGAATTGTGGTCTAGTCCTGAGTTCCGCCCTATCGTTGTGGAACACAAGGTAAGGGCTCCGACAAGATAAGGCCCCGAGCTCGGACACCCTCCTGGCCGAAGCTAGAGCCAGCAGAACAACAGTCTTCCAAGTGAGGTGTCGTAGCTCAGACTCCTCCAGTGGAACAAACCGGGCTGATTTTAAGAAAGTAAGAACTACTTCCAAATCCCATGGTGCAGTGGGAGGCACAAAGGGGGGCTGAATCCTCAGCACCCCCTGTAAGAAGGTTTGCACTTCCGGCAAGGCCGCAATCTTTTTCTGGAAAAACACAGATAGTGCGGAGATTTGGACCTTTAAGGAACCCAATCTGAGTCCCTTATCCAAGCCAGCCTGAAGGAAACGTAGCAGACTGTTTAATCGAAAACTGTCCGGAGGCAAGTCATTCTTCTCACACCAGGCAATATATCTGCGCCATATTACATGATAATGAGACGCCGTCACCGGCTTCCTGGCTTTTCTCATTGTAGTGACGACAGAGGGATGAAGACCCTTGTGGACTAAGATCTGCCGCTCAACCTCCAGGCCGTTAAACGTAGCCGCTGTAAGTCCTGGAAGACGAACGGGCCCTGGAGGAGCAGGTCTTCTCTTAGGGGCAGACGCCACGGGTCTTCCACTAGCATGGCCTGAATGTCCCCGTACCAGGCCCTTCTTGGCCAGTCTGGTGCCACCAGTATGGCCTCCGTCCCCTGATGCCGGAGCCGCTTTAGCACCCGAGCCAACAATGGGAGAGGTGGGAAGAGGTACACCAATTGGAAATCCCAGGTCCAGGTGAGAGCGTCCACCGCTATCGCCCCTGGGTCTCTGGTCCGTGCACAGTACATTGCTACCTTGTGGTTCAATCGTGAAACCATCAGGTCGATCTGAGGGAGCCCCCACAGATCCACTATGGCATCGAACACTTGAGTGTAAAGGCCCCACTCTCCCGGGTGAAGATCGTGACGACTCAGGAAGTCCGCCTCCCAATTGTCGACCCCCGGGATAAAAATGGCAGACAGGGCCTGGACATTCTGTTCCGCCCAGGACAGAATTTTTGACGCTTCTCTCATGCAAGGCATGCTCTTGGTACCACCCTGCCGATTAATATAGGCCACAGTGGTGGCATTGTCCGACTGGACCTGGATCGCCTTGCCCTGTAACAATGGAGCTGCCTGTAACAGGGCATAGTAGACCGCCCTCAACTCCAGCTTGTTGATATGAAGGCCCGACTCCAGTGGAGACCATCGACCCTGTAGGCGGACTCCCTGTGTCACAGCTCCCCAGCCCCTCAGGCTGGCGTCCGTGGTTACCAGAATCCAGTCCTGGATCTGGAACCGTCTGCCTGCCAACAAATTGGATGAATCTAGCCACCACTGTAGCGAGATCCTGGTTCTTGTTGCAAGGCCAATCCTTCTGCGCATCTGCAGGGGGGAGCCGGACCATTTTGTCAGAATATCCAATTGAAAAGTCCTGGAATGGAAGCGGCCAAATTGTATTGCTTCGAATGAAGCCACCATCTTGCCTAGAAACCGGAGGCAAAGATGGATCTGTACCAGAGGTGACTGTAGGACCTCCCTGACCAGCTGTTGTATTGCAGTGACCTTTTCCATCGGCAGAAAGACTTTTTGTTCCGATGTATCCAGGATCATGCCCAAGAAAACCATCCTCTGGGTTGGAACCAGCGATGATTTGGGCATGTTCAGGATCCACCCGTGGTCTCTTAGAACCTGTATGGACAGATTGAGAGCACTGCTTAAAGCCTCCGCCGACCCTGCTTTTATTAGCAGGTCGTCCAGGTATGGCACTACATTCACCCTTCGGAGCCTGAGTAGTGACATCATTTCCGCCATTACCTTTGTGAAAACCCGCGGGGCTGTCGACAGGCCGAAAGGTAACGCCCGGAATTGGTAATGGTCGTTCCCCAAGGCAAACCTGAGATAGATTTGGTGTGGGGGCCAGATAGGAATGTGTAGATAGGCGTCTTTGACGTCTATAGAGGCCAGGAACTCCCCTCTTTCTAGGCTGGCGATCACAGAGCGCAAGGACTCCATCCTGAACTTGAACACACGCAGGAAGGGGTTCAGTGACCTTAGATTCAGGATGGGTCCTACTGAGCCGTCTGGCTTCGGAACCAGGAATAAATTGGAATAATATCCCTGGCCCTGCTCCGTGTCTGGCACCGGTACAATTACCTGAGACTGAAGCAGCCTGGTAATGGCCCCCTGAAGGAGCACCTGATCTTCCTGGGATGCTGGAAGTGCCGACCTGAAGTATCGTCTGGGAAGGGGTTTGTCGAATTCCAGCCTGTAACCTAGAGAAATGAGACCCCTGGCCCAGGAATCCAGACCCGAGGCGTCCCACACATGGCTGAAATGCAACAATCGCGCTCCCACCGCGAGAGAGTCTCGTGGCGGGAAAACCCCGTCATGCTGCAGGCTTAGAGGAAGTCGCGGCATTTGGACGGTCCTGGGTGTTGGAGGTGTTAGGCTTCCTAAACTTGCCTCTCGTGCCCCTGCTGGCATTGGAGGCGCCCCTAGCCTTGGGGCGAAACCTGTTCCCACGAAAGGACTGCTGGGAAGCACCTGTGAAGGTACGCTTTGCAACCGTGGGGGCTGATGGAAGGAAGGTAGATTTTCCTGCCGTGGCTTTGGAAATCCAACCGTCTAATTCACTGCCAAACAGCCATTCTCCTGTAAAGGGAATACCCTCCACACTCTTCTTTGAGTCTACATCTGCAGACCACTGACGCAGCCACAAGGCCCGTCTGGCTGAAACCGCCATGGCTGAATTGCGCGCGTTTATTGCGCCCAATTCCTTTTGTGCCTCGCACAGGATTTTTGCGGTATCCTGAATGTGACGCAGGCTGTCCCCTATCTGGGCCACAGTCATGTCACCCAACAACCCTTCCTGAATCTGGGTTGACCAGGTATGAATAGCCTTGGCCATCCAGCAGCTGGCTAAAACTGGACGCTGGGATGCCCCACTAGCCGTATATATGGACTTGAGGGTAGCTTCCAGCCTTCTGTCCGCCCCGTCCTTAAGGGTGGATACCCCTGGGACTGGTAACAACACCTTTTTAGAAAGGCGGGAGACAGAGGAGTCCACTACCGGTGGCTCCTCCCACTTCTTTCTGCCCAAAGGTTCAAAGGGATAAGCATTTGTGAATCGTTTTGAAAGGGTAAACCTCTTATCAGGGTTTTGCCATGCAGCCCTGAAAACAGTTTCTAACTCCGCCTGCTCAGGGAAGTATACTGGCTGTTTCCTCTGAGTCATGAAGAAAGGATCTCCTTCTGCGGATGCCTCCACTGGGAGATCTAAAACATCCCTAATGGCCCTGATAAGCGGCTCGGGACCATGCACTGCCGCCTCAGGAGCTGGTTCCTGCAGAACCTGCTCCTCACCCTCCTCCAATATGTCCTCATCGTCATCATCTGTGTCAGGATCCATTGCAGTAGCCTGCCTCTTTTGAGGCTGTGCGGGAGGAGGAGGTACATTAAGGGTATGAAGAATATCCACCCTGGCAGCTAACATGGACAATTCCCTCTGAACCCTCTGCGTTTGCTGAGTGTTAGTGGAAAGCTGTGAAGCCACAGAATCCAACAAGGTCTTTATGTTGGAGGCCCAAGCAGGCTCCTGCTCGTCTGCCTGCGACTGCCCCGCAAGCTGTGGGGGCACCCCACTGATCTGGGTGTCAGCACTGCTGGGCTGAGGTGACATACAAGCCTCACAAGTAACCTGGGACTGTGACTTGGGCACAAACTTGGTGCTACACACCATGCAAGTGAACTTTTTCACCATGATGAGACAGTACTAACAATGTCTGCTGTACAATCTGCAGTACAACACAACCCCCACGCAGTCACACACGTGCACACACCGCACCACTGGATATGAAAAACAGACTATGTGCTTGTTTTATGCTGTGTTCTGTAACTAATCAGTGGGGAAAAAACAGAGCAATTGGGGAGCCAAGTGCACCCTTAACCTGAACTCACAGATCTGGGTGAGCTGGTAACGCTTACACAGTGATATGAACAACACAGTGTCTAATAAGCCAGATAGCGCAGCAGCGCTAAATCGCTATGAAAAAACCTGCTGTCTCTGCCATGCTGCAAGTACCCGGATCCACCACGCCAGTGAGGAGCCCTCTGTAATGGAGTCTGGCAGCGTGTGAAGAAGCAGGAAGTGACAGCGCGCGCCCAGCAGAGCTTGGTCCCGCTCTGAGTGAAGCCCCGCCCCCTGTACACGGAGCTGGCGCTTCTATATATTTATACTGACATTAATAAAGGTGTAAAATATATATATAATACATTATAACCTGAGGGGTGTCCCTGGTGGTCCAGCGGCAGCACCCCTATGCCAGTTACCAGACGCGGTGTTCACGCGGTCCCTGCTGGAGAGCCGCCATTACTAGCCATCGTCTTGCCGCACCAGAAATGGCTGCGGGGACCCCTTGTGGGACCCCCAGCCTGTACTCACCACTGAAGTCTTCAGACCTGTCAGGGGTGTGCGGCGGCTAGGAGACTTGCTCGCCACAGCGCAATGCTGTGCGGTGACAACTCCCACGCAGGACCGAATTGTCCTGTAGCAGGGTCAGCTCTGCACCTGAAGAGGTCGGGGACTGACCCTTCCCCTGACACCCACGAAGCAGGACAGCTGTGTGGTCACCACAGCGCCCCAAAATAACAAACTTCAAAAATAAATGTAGAAAAACTCTGGAGCATCCAGAAGCACTGCCTCTCCTGAGGCACATTTTTCAAAACTGACTAGTGGAGGGAGATTGAGGGGAGGAGCCAGTGCACCCACACTGAAAGTTCTTTTATGTGCCTGTCTCTCCTGCGGAGGTCTCAATCCCCATAGTAGTGAAGCCCAGTATCCCATTGGACGGTAGAGAAATACACTATAAATAGGGGTATAGCTGGTAGAACTAAGATCAGCATCAGTTCTGAAGTAGGTGTCAAAATTGTCAAGGAGACTGAAGATGAAGTAGAGGAAGGGAAGAACAGGACAGGAGCACAGGTGAGGTAATGAGGTAGGGTGAGTACGTGAGGAAGGAGGGCCCTGCTCATAAGAGTTATCGTACTAAAAATAGGTGGGTGGACGAACGAAAAACAACAGGATAAGTAGGAACGTATGGAGGGGTAGGGTATGCAGCATAGGAGGAGCGAAAGAGGTTAGGAGAAGGGATAGGCTAAACGGAAGAAGTGGGTTTTGAGGGAGCGCTTGAAGGAGGTAAGTTGTACATAATAAGTTGTTGTACATAATAATACACAGAGGTCACAGCACTGTACATAATAATACACCCAGGTCACAGCGCTGTACATAATAATACACGAGGTCACATCGCTGTACATAATAATATACAGAGGTCACAGCGCTGTACATAATAATACACCGAGGTCACAGCGCTGTACATAATAATACACCGAGGTCACAGCGCTGTGCGTAATACACAGAGGTCACATCGCTGTACATAATAATACACACAGGTCACAGCGCTGTACATAATAATATACAGAGGTCACATCGCTGTACATAATAATACACAGAGGTCACAGCACTGTACATAATAATACACCCAGGTCACAGCGCTGTACATAATAATACACGAGGTCACATCGCTGTACATAATAATATACAGAGGTCACAGCGCTGTACATAATAATACACCGAGGTCACAGCGCTGTACATAATAATACACAGAGGTCACAGCGCTGTACATAATAATATACAGAGGCCACATCGCTGTACATAATAATACACAGAGGTCACAGCTCTGTACATAATAATACACCGAGGTCACAGCGCTGTGCGTAATACACAGAGGTCACATCGCTGTACATAATAATACACAGAGGTCACAGCGCTGTACATAATTATATACAGAGGTCACAGCGCTGTACATAATAATACACAAGGTCACATCGCTGTGCATAATAATATACAGAGGTCACAGCACTGTACATAATAATACACCCAGGTCACAGCGCTGTACATAATAATACACCAAGGTCACATCACTGTACATAATAATACACGAGGTCACAGCGCTGTACATAATAATATACAGAGGTCACAGCGCTGTACATAATAATACACCGAGGTCACAGCGCTGTACATAATAATACACAAGGTCACATCGCTGTACATAATAATATACAGAGGTCACAGCGCTGTACATAATAATACACCGAGGTCACAGCGCTGTACATAATAATACACAGAGGTCACAGCGCTGTACATAATAATACATGAGGTCACATCGCTGTGCATAAAAATATACAGAGGTCACAGCACTGTACATAATAATATACAGAGGTCACATCGCTGTACATAATAATACACCGAGGTCACAGCGCTGTACATAATAATACACGAGGTCACATCGCTGTAAATAATAATATACAGAGTTCACAGCACTGTACATAATAATATACAGAGGTCACAGCGCTGTACATAATAATATAAAGAGGTCACAGTGCTGTACATAATAATACACGAGGTCACAGCGCTGTGCATAATAATATACAGAGGTCACAGCACTGTGCATAATAATACACAGAGGTCACAGCACTGTACATAATAATACACAGAGGTCACAGCACTGTACATAATAATATACAGAGGTCACAGCACTGTACATAATAATACACAGAGGTCACAGCGCTGTACATAATAATACACCGAGGTCACATCGCTGTAAATAATAATATACAGAGGTCACAGCACTGTACATAATAATATACAGAGGTCACAGCGCTGTACATAATAATACATGAGGTCACAGCACTGTGCATAATAATATACAGAGGTCACAGCACTGTACATAATAATACACTGAGGTCACAGCACTGTACATAATAATACACAGAGGTCACAGCACTGTACATAATAATACAAAGAGGTCACAGCGCTGTACATAATAATACACCGAGGTCACAGCACTGTACATAATAATGCACAGAGGTCACAGCACTGTACATAATAATACACAGAGGTCACAGCACTGTACATAATAATACACCCAGGTCACAGCACTGTACATAATAATACACAGATTTCACAGCACTGTTCATAATAATACACTGAGGTCACAGCACTGTACATAATAATACACAGAGGTCACAGCGCTGTACATAATAATACACCGAGGTCACAGCACTGTACATAATAATGCACAGAGGTCGCATCGCTGTACATAATAATACACAGAGGTCACAGCGCTGTACATAATAATACTCAGAGGTCACAGCACTGTGCATAATAATACACAGAGGTCACAGCGCTGTACATAATAATACACAGAGGTCACAGCACTGTACATAATAATACACCGAGGTCACAGCGCTGTACATAATAATACACAGAGGTCACAGCGCAGTACATAATAATACACGAGGTCACATCGCTGTGCATAATAATACACAGAGGTCACAGCACTGTACATAATAATACACAGAGGTCACAGCACTGTACATAATAATACACAGAGGTCACAGCGCTGTACATAATAATACACAGAGGTCACAGCACTGTACATAATAATACACAGAGGTCACATCGCTGTACATAATAATATAAAGAGGTCACATCGCTGTGCATAATAATATACAGAGGTCACAGCACTGTACATAATAATACACAGAGGTCACAGCACTGTACATAATAATACACTGAGGTCACAGCACTGTACATAATAATACACAGAGGTCACATCGCTGTACATAATAATATACAGAGGTCACAGCGCTGTACATAATAATACACCCAGGTCACAGCGCTGTACATAATAATATACAGAGGTCACAGCGCTGTACATAATAATACACCCAGGTCACAGCGCTGTACATAATAATACACCGAGGTCACAGCGCTGTGCGTAATACACAGAGGTCACAGCACTGTACATAATAATACACAAGGTCACGTCGCTGTGCGTAATACACAGAGGTCACATCGCTGTACATAATAATATACAGAGGTCACAGCGCTGTACATAATAATATACAGAGGTCACAGCACTGTACATAATAATACACCCAGGTCACAGCGCTGTACATAATAATACACAGAGGTCACAGCGCTGTGCGTAATACACAGAGGTCACAGCACTGTACATAATAATACACAAGGTCACGTCGCTGTGCGTAATACACAGAGGTCACATCGCTGTACATAATAATACACTGAGGTCACAGCACTGTACATAATAATACACAGAGGTCACATCGCTGTACATAATAATATACAGAGGTCACAGCGCTGTACATAATAATACACCCAGGTCACAGCGCTGTACATAATAATACACCCAGGTCACAGCGCTGTGCGTAATACACAGAGGTCACAGCACTGTACATAATAATACACAAGGTCACGACGCTGTGCGTAATACACAGAGGTCACATCGCTGTACATAATAATATACAGAGGTCACAGCGCTGTACATAATAATACACAGAGGTCACAGCGCTGTGCGTAATACACAGAGGTCACATCGCTGTACATAATAATACACAGAGGTCACAGCACTGTACATAATACACAGAGGTCACAGCACTGTACATAATAATACACAGAGGTTACAGCGCTGTACATAATAATACACAGAGGTCACAGCACTGTACATAATAATACACAGAGGTCACGTCACAGCACTGTACATAATAATACACCCAGGTCACAGCACTGTACATAATAATACACAGAGGTCACAGCACTGACCTATCAGAGGAGGTAGCGGAATATATTGGATAAGGGCCTGATAGATCGTGTACAGCTCCGAGGACAGGACTAGTTCTGCGCATGTGAAGAATGGGTCCACACCCTGCACCCCCTCACCGGCAGTATGGGGAGGGGATAAGCATGTGCAGCATTCCTGAAAATGGGGGGGGGTCACACCACTATATGGCAGTGCCGAGGTCAGGGTCTGCATCCTCCAACACCCCGGCACATCCCGGATACATGGCGGAGGTGGCTATCACGCAAGGTGTCCTCAGAGTATCCATAGTTCCTGTGTGCAGCTGTGGGTCACAGGAGCCGGTAGGAGAAATGACAACACAATATACCCACAGCATAGACACAGCGACTACTCCCATCGGTGAGTCACCGGAACCATAATATGCAGCATGAGACCGTTATAACGTGTTACCTAATGTTCTGCCCATGGCGGTTGTACAGATCCGGTATAGCCGAGTCAAACTGACAAATAAACATGGAAGCGTCAATGGCCAGCACTTTACCTGGGAGGAAACAGAGAGAAACCGGTAAGATCACAGCAATAATGTCTAATGCCATGGCGGACGGACAGGACTAACTGGGGGTGTAGTGTCCTGTATAGGGTGTAATGGCCAGCGGTCAGTACAAACTGGGGGTGTAGTGTCCTGTATTGGGTGTAATGGCCAGCGGTCAGGACTAACTGGTGGTGTAGTGTCCTGTATAGGATGTAATGGTCAGCAGTCAGGACTAACTGGGGGTGTAGTGTCCTGTATAGGGTGTAATGGCCAGCGGTCAGGACTAACTGGGGGTGTAGTGTCCTGTATAGGGTGCAATGGCCAGCGGTCAGTACTAACTGGGGGTGTAGTGTCCTGTATTGGGTGTAATGGCCAGCGGTCAGGACTAACTGGGGGTGTAGTGTCCTGTATAGGGTGCAATGGCCAGCGGTCAGTACTAACTGGGGGTGTAGTGTCCTGTATAGGGTGTAATGCCAGCGGTCAGGACTAACTGGGGATGTAGTGTCCTGTATAGGGTGTAATGGCCAGCGGTCAGGACTAACTGGGGGTGTAGTGTCCTGTATAGGGTGTAATGGCCAGCGGTCAGTACTAACTGGGGGTGTAGTGTCCTGTATTGGGTGTAATGGCCAGCGGTCAGGACTAACTGGTGGTGTAGTGTCCTGTATAGGGTGTAATGGTCAGCAGTCAGGACTAACTGGGGGTGTAGTGTCCTGTATAGGGTGTAATGGCCAGCCGTCAGGACTAACTGGGGGTGTAGTGTCCTGTATAGGGTGCAATGGCCAGCGGTCAGTACTAACTGGGGGTGTAGTGTCCTGTATTGGGTGTAATGGCCAGCGGTCAGGACTAACTGGGGGTGTAGTGTCCTGTATAGGGTGTAATGGCCAGCGGTCAGTACTAACTGGCGGTGTAGTGTCCTGTATAGTGTGTAATGGTGGATGGTCTGGACTAACTGGCGGTGTAGTGTCCTGTATACGGTGTCCTGTATAGGGTGTAATGGCCAGCGGTCAGGACTAACTGGGGGTGTAGTGTCCTGTATAGGGTGTAATGGCGGACGGTCTGGACTAACTGGCGGTGTAGTGTCTTGTATAGGGTGTAATGGCCAGCGGTCAGGACTAACTAGGGGTGTAGTGTCCTGTATAGGGTGTAATGGCCAGCGGTCAGTACTAACTGGTGGTGTAGTGTCCTGTATAGGGTGTAATGGTCAGCGTCAGGACTAACTGGGGGTGTAGTGTCCTGTATAGGGTGTAATGGCCAGCGGTCAGGACTAACTGGGGGTGTAGTGTCCTGTATAGGGTGCAATGGCCAGCGGTCAGTACTAACTGGGGGTGTAGTGTCCTGTATCGGGTGTAATGGCCAGCGGTCAGGACTAACTGGGGGTGTAGTGTCCTGTATAGGGTGTAATGGTGGATGGTCTGGACTAACTGGCGGTGTAGTGTCCTGTATAGGGTGTCCTGTATAGGGTGTAATGGCCAGCGGTCAGGACTAAATGGGGGTGTAGTGTCCTGTATAGGGTGTAATGGCGGACGGTCTGGACTAACTGGCGGTGTAGTGTCCTGTATAGGGTGTAATGGCCAGCGGTCAGGACTAACTGGGGGTGTAGTGTCCTGTATAGGGTGTAATAGCCAGCGGTCAGGACTAACTGGGGGTGTAGTGTCCTGTTTAGGGTGTAATGGCCAGCGGTCAGGACTAACTGGGGGTGTAGTGTCCTGTTTAGGGTGTAATGGTCAGCAGTCAGGACTAACTGGAGGTGTAGTGTCCTGTATAGGGTGTAATGGCCAGCGGTCAGGACTAACTGAGGGTGCAGTGTCCTGTATAGGGTGAAATGGCCAGCGGTCAGGACTAACTGGGGGTGTAGTGTCCTGTATAGGGTGTAATGGCCAGCGGTCAGGACTAACTGGGGGTGAAGTGTCCTGTATAGGGTTTAATGGCGGGCGGTCTGGACTAACTGGCGGTGTAGTGTCCTGTATAGGGTGTAATGGCCAGCGGTCTGGACTAACTGGCGGTGTAGTGTCCTGTATAGGGTGTAATGGCGGACGGTCAGGACTAACTGGGGGTGTAGTGTCCTGTATAGGGTGTAATGGCAAGCGGTCAGGACTAACTGGGGGTGTAGTGTCCTGTATAGGGTGTAATGGCCAGCGATCAGGACTAACTGGGGGTGTAGTGTCCTGTATAGGGTGTAATGGCCAGCGGTCAGGACTAACTGGGGGTGTAGTGTCCTGTATAGGGTGTAATGGCCAGCGGTCAGGACTAACTGGGGGTGTAGTGTCCTGTATAGGGTGTAATGGCGGACGGTCTGGACTAACTGGCGGTGTAGTGTCCTGTATAGGGTGTAATGGCCAGCGGTCAGGACTAACTGGGGGTGTAGTGTCCTGTATAGGGTGTAATGGCCAGCGGTCAGGACTAACTGGTGGTGTAGTGTCCTGTATAGGGTGTAATGGTCAGCGGTCAGGACTAACTGGTGGTGTAGTGTCCTGTATAGGGTGTAATGGCGGACGGTCAGGACTAACTGGCGGTGTAGTGTCCTGTATAGGGTGTAATGGCCAGCGGTCAGGACTAACTGGGGGTGTAGTGTCCTGTATAGGGTATAATAGATGTATTATGGTCACAGCCAGTGGTGTAGTGTCCTGTATAGGGTGTAATGGCGGACGGTCAGGACTAACTGGCGGTGTAGTGTCCTGTATAGGGTGTAATGGTCAGCAGTCAGGACTAACTGGGGGTGTAGTGTCCTGTATTGGGTGTAATGGCCAGCGGTCAGGACTAACTGGGGGTGTAGTGTCCTGTATAGGGTGTAATGGTCAGCAGTCAGGAATAACTGGGGGTGTAGTGTCCTGTATAGGGTGTAATGGCCAGCGGTCAGGACTAACTGGGGGTGTAGTGTCCTGTATAGAGTGTAATGGCGGACGGTCTGGACTAACTGGCGGTGTAGTGTCCTGTATAGGGTGTAATGGCAGACGGTCAGGACTAACTGGCGGTGTAGTGTCCTGTATAGGGTGTAATGGCGGACGGACAGGACTAACTGGCGGTGTAGTGTCCTGTATAGGGTGTAATGGCCAGCGGTCAGGACTAACTGGGGGTGTAGTGTCCTGTATAGGGTGTAATGGCGGACGGACAGGACTAACTGGGGGTGTAGTGTCCTGTATAGGGTATAATAGATGTATTATGGTCACAGCCAGTGGTGTAGTGTCCTGTATTGGGTGTAATGGCGGACGGTCAGGACTAACTGGCGGTGTAGTGTCCTGTATAGGGTGTATAGGCCAGCGGTCAGGATTAACTGGGGGTGTAGTGTCCTGTATAGGGTGTAATGGCAAGCGGTCAGGACTAACTGGGTGTGTAGTGTCCTGTATAGGGTGTAATGGCCAGCGATCAGTACTAACTGGGGGTGTAGTGTCCTGTATAGGGTGTAATGGCCAGCGGTCAGTACTAACTGGGGGTGTAGTGTCCTGTATAGGGTGTAATGGCCAGCGGTCAGGACTAACTGGGGGTGTAGTGTCCTGTAAAGGGTGCAATGGCCAGCGGTCAGTACTAACTGGGGGTGTAGTGTCCTGTATAGGGTGTAATGGCCAGTGGTCAGGACTAACTGGGGGTGTAGTGTCCTGTATAGGGTGTAATAGATGTATTGTGGTCACAGCCAGTGGTGTAGTGTCCTATGTCTGTATAGAGCAGGCTTTCCCAAACACGGTCCTCAAGGCACACCAACAGTGCAGGTTTTGTAGATATCCAGGCTTGAGCACAGGTGACTTAATTAGTACCTGAGTGATTCTGATTAAACCATCTGTGCTGAAGCCTGGATATCACTAAATCCTGCACTGTTGGTGTGCCGTGAGGACCGTGGTTGGGAAAGCCTGGTGTAGGGTGTGATAGATGTATTATGGCCAGTGGTCAGGACATATTGGGAGTGTAGTGTCAAGTCCAGGTACAGAGCATTGTGTCCTCCTGGAGAGGGGCATGCTGGGAGGTATGGATAATGTATGATTGCCAGCACCTGTGGGGAGCTAGGTAACTGATAAGAAAGGTGTCACCACAGGTGCTGGCAATCATACATTACCAGGGAAGCCCAGGAACAGAGCATTGTGTCCTCCTGGAGAGGGGCATGCTGGGAGGTATGGATAATGTAGGATTACCAGCACCTGTGAGGAGCTAGGTAACTGATAAGAAAAGTGTCACCACAGGTGCTGGCAATCATACATTACCAGGGAAGCCCAGGAGCAGAGCATTGTGTCCTCCTGGAGAGGGGCATGCTGGGAGGTATGGATAATGTAGGATTACCAGCACCTGTGGGGAGCTAGGTAACTGATAAGAAAGGTGTCACCACAGGTGCTGGCAATCATACATTACCAGGGAAGCCCAGGAACAGAGCATTGTGTTCTCCTGGAGAGGGGCATGCTGGGAGGTATGGGTAATGTAGGATTGCCAGCACCTGTGGGGAGCTAGGTAACTGATAAGAAAGGTGTCACCACAGGTGATGGCAATCATGCATTACTAGGGAAGCCCAGGAACAGAGCATTGTGTCCTCCTGGAGAGGGGCATGCTGGGAGGTATGGATAATGTAGGATTACCAGCACCTGTGGGGAGCTAGGTAACTGATAAGAAAGGTGTCACCATAGGTGCTGGCAATCATACATTACCAGGGAAGGCCAGGACCAGAGCATTGTGTCCTCCTGGAGAGGGGCATGCTGGGAGGTATGGATAATGTAGTATTGCCAGCACCTGTGTGGAGCTAGGTAACTGATAAGAAAGGTGTCACCACAGGTGCTGGCAATCATACATTACCAGGAAAGCCTAGGAGCAGAGCATTGTGTCCTCCTGGAGAGGGGCATGCTGGGAGGTATGGATAATGTATGATTGCCAGCACCTGTGGGGAGCTAGGTAACTGATAAGAAAGGTGTCACCACAGGTGCTGGCAATCATACATTACCAGGGAAGTCAAGGAACAGAGCACTGTGTCCTCCTGCAGAGGGGCATGCTGGGAGGTATGGATAATGTATGATTGCCAGCACCTGTGGGGAGCTAGGTAACTGATAAGAAAGGTGTCACCACAGGTGCTGGCAATCATACATTACCAGGGAAGCCCAGGAGCAGAGCACTGTGTCCTCCTGGAGAGGGGCATGCTGGGAGGTATGGATAATGTATGATTGTCAGCACCTGTGGGGAGATAGGTAACTGATAGGAAAGGTGTCACCACAGGTGCTGGCAATCATACATTACCAGGGAAGCCCAGGTACAGAGCATTGTGTCCTCCTGGAGAGGGGCATGCTGGGAGGTATGGATAATGTAGTATTGCCAGCACCTGTGGGGAGCTAGGTAACTGATAAGAAAGGTGTCACCACAGGTGCTAGCAATCATACATTACCAAGAAAGCCCAGGAGCAGAGCACTGTGACCTCCTGGAGAGGGGGATGCTGGGAGGTATGTATGTATGTATGTATAGATACGCAGGGTGCAGTATACAGAGCACTGTGTCCTCCTGGAGAGGGGCATGCTGGGAGGTATATATGTATAGATAGATACGCAGGGTGCAGTATACAGAGCACTGGGTCCCCCTGGAGAGGGGCATGCTGGGAGGTATGTATGTATAGATAGATACGCAGGGTGCAGTATACAGAGCACTGGGTCCTGCTGGAAAGGGGCATGCTGGGAGGTATGTATGTATAGATACGCAGGGTGCATTATACACAGCACTGTGTCCTCCTGGAGAGGGGCATGCTGGGAGGTATGTATGTATGTATATATACGCAGGGTGCAGTATACAGAGCACTGTGTCCCCCTGGAGAGGGGCATGCTTGGAGGTATGTATGTATGTATAGATATGCAGGGTGCAGTATACAGAGCACTGTGTCCTCCTGGAGAGGGGCATGCTGGGAGGTATGTATGTATAGATACGCAGAGTGCAGTATACAGAGCACTGTGTCCTCCTGGAGAGGGGCATGCTGGGAGGTATGTATGTATAGATACGCAGAGTGCAGTATACAGAGCACTGTGTCCTCCTGGAGAGGGGCATGCTGGGAGGTATGTATGTATAGATACGCAGGGTGCAGTATACAGAGCACTGTGTCCTCCTGGAGAGGGGCATGCTGGGAGGTATGTATGTATAGATCGATACGCATGGTGCAGTATACAGAGCACTGTGTCCTCCTGGAGAGGGGAGTGCTGGGAGGTATGTATGTATAGATACGCAGGTTGCAGTATACAGAGCACTGTGTCCTCCTGGAGAGGGGCATGCTGGGAGGTATGTATGTATGTATAGATACGCAGGGTGCAGTATACAGAGCACTGTGTCCCCCTGGAGAGGGGCATGCTGGGAGGTATGTATGTATAGATACGCAGGGTACAGTATACAGAGCACTGTGTCCCCCTGGAGAGGGGCATGCTGGGAGGTATGTATGTATAGATAGATACGCAGGGTGCAGTATACAGAGCACTGTGTCCCCCTGGAGAGGGGCATGCTGGGAGGTATGTATGTATAGATACGCAGGGTGCAGTATACAGAGCACTGTGTCCTCCTGGAGAGGGGCATGCTGGGAGGTATGTATGTATAGATACGCAGGGTGCAGTATACAGAGCATTGTGTCACCCTGGAGAGGGGCATGCTGGGAGGTATGTATGTATAGATACGCAGGGTGCAGTATACAGAGCACTGTGTCCCCCTGGAGAGGGGCATGCTGGGAGGTATGTATGTATGTATGTATGTATAGATACACAGGGTGCAGTATACAGAGCACTGTGTCCTCCTGGAGAGGGGCATGCTGGGAGGTATGTATGTATAGATACGCAGGGTGCAATATACAGAGCACTGTGTCCCCCTGGAGAGGGGCATGCTGGGAGGTATGTATGTATAGATACGCAGGGTGCAGTATACAGAGCACTGTGTCCTCCTGGAGAGGGGCATGCTGGGAGGTATGTATGTATAGATAGATACGCAGGGTGCAGTATACAGAGCACTGTGTCCTCCTGGAGAGGGGCATGCTGGGAGGTATGTATGTATGTATATATACGCAGGGTGCAGTATACAGAGCACTGTGTCCTCCTGGAGAGGGGCATGCTGGGAGGTATGTATGTATGTATAGATACGCAGGGTGCAGTATACAGAGCACTGTGTCCTCCTGGAGAGGGGCATGCTGGTATGTATGTATGTATAGATAGATACGCAGGGTGCAGTATACAGAGCACTGTGTCCTCCTGGAGAGGGGCATGCTGGGAGGTATGTATGTATAGATAGATACGCAGGGTGCAGTATACAGAGCACTGTGTCCTCCTGGAGAGGGGCATGCTGGGAGGTATGTATGTATGTATAGATACGCAGGGTGCAGTATACAGAGCACTGTGTCCTCCTGGAGAGGGGCATGCTGGGAGGTATGTATGTATGTATGTATGTATAGATACGCAGGGTGCAGTATACAGAGCACTGTGTCCCCCTGGAGAGGGGCATGCTGGGAGGTATGTATGTATAGATAGATACGCAGGGTGCAGTATACAGAGCACTGTGTCCTCCTGGAGAGGGGCATGCTGGG
The DNA here is from genome assembly GCF_055691185.1 of Crinia signifera. Taxonomy (NCBI): domain Eukaryota; kingdom Metazoa; phylum Chordata; class Amphibia; order Anura; family Myobatrachidae; genus Crinia; species Crinia signifera. The sequence goes on from NC_139221.1 coordinate 335,159,101, forward strand.
AGGTATGTATGTATAGATACGCAGGGTGCAGTATACAGAGCACTGGGTCCTCCTGGAGAGGGGCATGCTGGGAGGTATGTATGTATAGATACGCAGGGTGCAGTATACAGAGCACTGTGTCCCCCTGGAGAGGGGCATGCTGGGAGGTATGTATGTATGTATGTATGTATGTATGTATGTATAGATACGCAGGGTGCAGTATACAGAGCACTGTGTCCTCCTGGAGAGGGGCATGCTGGGAGGTATGTATGTATAGATACGCAGGGTGCAATATACAGAGCACTGTGTCCCCCTGGAGAGGGGCATGCTGGGAGGTATGTATGTATAGATACGCAGGGTGCAGTATACAGAGCACTGTGTCCTCCTGGAGAGGGGCATGCTGGGAGGTATGTATGTATAGATAGATACGCAGGGTGCAGTATACAGAGCACTGTGTCCTCCTGGAGAGGGGCATGCTGGGAGGTATGTATGTATAGATAGATACGCAGGGTGCAGTATACAGAGCACTGTGTCCTCCTGGAGAGGGGCATGCTGGGAGGTATGTATGTATAGATACGCAGGGTGCAGTATACAGAGCATTGTGTCCCTCTGGAGAGGGGCATGCTGGGAGGTATGTATGTATGTATGTATAGATATGCAGGGTGCAGTATACAGAGCACTGTGTCCCCCTGGAGAGGGGCATGCTGGGAGGTATGTATGTATAGATAGATACGCAGGGTGCAGTATACAGAGCACTGTGTCCTCCTGGAGAGGGGCATGCTGAGAGGTATGTATGTATGTATAGATACGCAGGGTGCAGTATACAGAGCACTGTGTCCCCCTGGAGAGGGGCATGCTGGGAGGTATGTATGTATAGATAGATACGCAGGGTGCAGTATACAGAGCACTGGGTCCTGCTGGAGAGGGGCATGCTATGAGGTATGTATGTATAGATACGCAGGGTGCAGTATACAGAGCACTGTGTCCTCCTGGAGAGGGGCATGCTGGGAGGTATGTATGTATAGATAGATACGCAGGGTGCAGTATACAGAGCACTGTGTCCTCCTGGAGAGGGGCATGCTGGGAGGTATGTATAGATAGATACGCAGGGTGCAGTATACAGAGCACTGTATCCTCCTGGAGAGGGGCATGCTGGGAGGTATGTATGTATAGAAAGATACGCAGGGTGCAGTATACAGAGCACTGTGTCCTCCTGGAGAGGGGCCTGCTGGGAGGTATGTATGTATAGATAGATACGCAGGGTGCAGTATACAGAGCATTGTGTCCCCCTGGAGAGGGGCATGCTGGGAGGTATGTATGTATAGATACGCAGGGTGCAGTATACAGAGCACTGTGTCCCCCTGGAGAGGGGCATGCTGGGAGGTATGTATGTATAGATAGATACGCAGGGTGCAGCATACAGAGCACTGTGTCCTCCTGGAAAGGTGCATGCTGGGAGGTATGTATGTATAGATACGCAGGGTGCAGTATACAGAGCACTGTGTCCCCCTGGAGAGGGGCATGCTGGGAGGTATGTATGTATGTATGTATAGATACGCAGGGTGCAGTATACAGAGCACTGTGTCCCCCTGGAGAGGGGCATGCTGGGAGGTATGTATGTATAGATAGATACGCAGGGTGCAGTATACAGAGCACTGTGTCCTCCTGGAGAGGGGCATGCTGGGAGGTATGTATGTATAGATACGCAGGGTGCAGTATACAGAGCACTGTGTCCCCCTGGAGAGGGGCATGCTGGGAGGTATGTATGTATAGATAGATACGCAGGGTGCAGTATACAGAGCACTGGGTCCTGCTGGAGAGGGGCATGCTGGGAGGTATGTATGTATAGATACGCAGGGTGCAGTATACAGAGCACTGTGTCCTCCTGGAGAGGGGCATGCTGGGAGGTATGTATGTATAGATAGATACGCAGGGTGCAGTATACAGAGCACTGGGTCCTGCTGGAGAGGGGCATGCTGGGAGGTATGTATGTATAGATACGCAGGGTGCAGTATACAGAGCACTGTGTCCCCCTGGAGAGGGGCATGCTGGGAGGTATGTATGTATAGATAGATACGCAGGGTGCAGTATACAGAGCACTGGGTCCTGCTGGAGAGGGGCATGCTTGGAGGTATGTATAGATCGATACGCAGGGTGCAGTATACAGAGCACTGTATCCTCCTGGAGAGGGGCATGCTGGGAGGTATGTATGTATAGAAAGATACGCAGGGTGCAGTATACAGAGCACTGTGTCCCCCTGGAGAGGGGCATGCTGGGAGGTATGTATGTATAGATACGCAGGGTGCAGTATACAGAGCACTGTGTCCCCCTGGAGAGGGGCATGCTGGGAGGTATGTATGTATAGCTAGATACGCAGGGTGCAGTATACAGAGCACTGTGTCCTCCTGGAGAGGGGCATGCTGGGAGGTATGTATGTATGTATAGATACGCAGGGTGCAGTATACAGAGCACTGTGTCCTCCTGGAGAGGGGCATGCTGGGAGGTATGTATGTATGTATGTATGTATGTATGTATGTATAGATACGCGGGGTGCAGTATACAGAGCACTGTGTCCCCCTGGAGAGGGGCATGCTGGGAGGTATGTATGTATAGATACGCAGGGTGCAGTATACAGAGCACTGTGTCCTCCTGGAGAGGGGCATGCTGGGAGGTATGTATGTATAGATAGATACGCAGGGTGCAGTATACAGAGCACTGTGTCCCCCTGGAGAGGGGCATGCTGGGAGGTATGTATGTATAGATAGATACGCAGGGTGCAGTATACAGAGCACTGTGTCCTCCTGGAGAGGGGCATGCTGGGAGGTATGTATGTATAGATACGCAGGGTGCAGTATACAGAGCACTGTGTCCTCCTGGAGAGGGGCATGCTGGGAGGTATGTATGTATAGATAGATACGCAGGGTGCAGTATACAGAGCACTGGGTCCTGCTGGAGAGGGGCATGCTGGGAGGTATGTATGTATAGATACGCAGGGTGCAGTATACAGAGCACTGTGTCCTCCTGGAGAGGGGCATGCTGAGAGGTATGTATGTATAGATAGATACGCAGGGTGCAGTATACAGAGCACTGGGTCCTGCTGGAGAGGGGCATGCTGGGAGGTATGTATGTATAGATACGCAGGGTGCAGTATACAGAGCACTGTGTCCCCCTGGAGAGGGGCATGCTGGGAGGTATGTATGTATAGATAGATACGCAGGGTGCAGTATACAGAGCACTGGGTCCTGCTGGAGAGGGGCATGCTGGGAGGTATGTATAGATAGATACGCAGGGTGCAGTATACAGAGCACTGTATCCTCCTGGAGAGGGGCATGCTGGGAGGTATGTATGTATAGAAAGATACGCAGGGTGCAGTATACAGAGCACTGTGTCCCCCTGGAGAGGGGCATGCTGGGAGGTATGTATGTATAGATACGCGGGGTGCAGTATACAGAGCACTGTGTCCCCCTGGAGAGGGGCATGCTGGGAGGTATGTATGTATAGATACGCAGGGTGCAGTATACAGAGCACTGTGTCCTCCTGGAGAGGGGCATGCTGGGAGGTATGTATGTATGTATAGATACGCAGGGTGCAGTATACAGAGCACTGTGTCCTCCTGGAGAGGGGCATGCTGGGAGGTATGTATGTATAGATACGCAGGGTGCAGTATACAGAGCACTGTGTCCTCCTGGAGAGGGGCATGCTGGGAGGTATGTATGTATGTATAGATACGCAGGGTGCAGTATACAGAGCACTGTGTCCTCCTGGAGAGGGGCATGCTGGGAGGGATGTATGTATGTATGTATGTATGTATGTATAGATATGCGGGGTGCAGTATACAGAGCACTGTGTCCCCCTGGAGAGGGGCATGCTGGGAGGTATGTATGTATGTATAGATACGCAGGGTGCAGTATACAGAGCACTGTGTCCTCCTGGAGAGGGGCATGCTGGGAGGTATGTATGTATGTATGTATGTATGTATGTATGTATGTATGTATAGATACGCGGGGTGCAGTATACAGAGCACTGTGTCCCCCTGGAGAGGGGCATGCTGGGAGGTATGTATGTATGTATGTATAGATACGCAGGGTGCAGTATACAGAGCACTGGGTCCTGCTGGAGAGGGGCATGCTGGGAGGTATGTATGTATAGATACGCAGGGTGCAGTATACAGAGCACTGTGTCCCCCTGGAGAGGGGCATGCTGGGAGGTATGTATGTATAGAAAGATACGCAGGGTGCAGTATACAGAGCACTGTGTCCCCCTGGAGAGGGGCATGCTGGGAGGTATGTATGTATAGATACGCGGGGTGCAGTATACAGAGCACTGTGTCCCCCTGGAGAGGGGCATGCTGGGAGGTATGTATGTATAGATACGCAGGGTGCAGTATACAGAGCACTGTGTCCTCCTGGAGAGGGGCATGCTGGGAGGTATGTATGTATGTATGTATAGATACGCAGGGTGCAGTATACAGAGCACTGTGTCCTCCTGGAGAGGGGCATGCTGGGAGGTATGTATGTATAGATACGCAGGGTGCAGTATACAGAGCACTGTGTCCTCCTGGAGAGGGGCATGCTGGGAGGTATGTATGTATGTATAGATACGCAGGGTGCAGTATACAGAGCACTGTGTCCTCCTGGAGAGGGGCATGCTGGGAGGTATGTATGTATGTATGTATGTATAGATACGCGGGGTGCAGTATACAGAGCACTGTGTCCCCCTGGAGAGGGGCATGCTGGGAGGTATGTATGTATGTATAGATACGCAGGGTGCAGTATACAGAGCACTGTGTCCTCCTGGAGAGGGGCATGCTGGGAGGTATGTATGTATGTATGTATAGATACGCGGGGTGCAGTATACAGAGCACTGTGTCCCCCTGGAGAGGGGCATGCTGGGAGGTATGTATGTATGTATGTATAGATACGCAGGGTGCAGTATACAGAGCACTGGGTCCTGCTGGAGAGGGGCATGCTGGGAGGTATGTATGTATAGATACGCAGGGTGCAGTATACAGAGCACTGTGTCCCCCTGGAGAGGGGCATGCTGGGAGGTATGTATGTATGTATAGATACGCAGGGTGCAGTATACAGAGCACTGGGTCCTCCTGGAGAGGGGCATGCTGGGAGGTATGTATAGATAGATACGCAGGGTGCAGTATACACAGCACTATGTCCTCCTGGAGAGGGGCATGCTGGGAGGTATGTATAGATAGATACGCAGGGTGCAGTATACACAGCACTATGTCCTCCTGGAGAGGGGCATGCTGGGAGGTATGTATGTATAGAAAGATACGCAGGGTGCAGTATACAGAGCACTGTGTCCCCCTGGAGAGGGGCATGCTGGGAGGTATGTATGTATAGATACGCGGGGTGCAGTATACAGAGCACTGTGTCCCCCTGGAGAGGGGCATGCTGGGAGGTATGTATGTATGTATAGATACGCAGGGTGCAGTATACAGAGCACTGTGTCCTCCTGGAGAGGGGCATGCTGGGAGGTATGTATGTATAGATACGCAGGGTGCAGTATACAGAGCACTGTGTCCCCCTGGAGAGGGGCATGCTGGGAGGTATGTATGTATAGATAGATACGCAGGGTGCAGTATACAGAGCACTGTGTCCTCCTGGAGAGGGGCATGCTGGGAGGTATGTATGTATAGATACGCAGGGTGCAGTATACAGAGCACTGTGTCCTCCTGGAGAGGGGCATGCTGGGAGGTATGTATGTATGTATAGATACGCAGGGTGCAGTATACAGAGCACTGTGTCCTCCTGGAGAGGGGCATGCTGGGAGGTATGTATGTATGTATGTATGTATAGATACGCGGGGTGCAGTATACAGAGCACTGTGTCCCCCTGGAGAGGGGCATGCTGGGAGGTATGTATGTATGTATGTATGTATAGATACGCAGGGTGCAGTATACAGAGCACTGTGTCCTCCTGGAGAGGGGCATGCTGGGAGGTATGTATGTATAGATACACAGGGTGCAGTATACAGAGCACTGTGTCCCCCTGGAGAGGGGCATGCTGGGAGGTATGTATGTATAGATAGATACGCAGGGTGCAGTATACAGAGCACTGTGTCCTCCTGGAGAGGGGCATGCTGGGAGGTATGTATGTATAGATACGCGGGGTGCAGTATACAGAGCACTGTGTCCTCCTGGAGAGGGGCATGCTGGGAGGTATGTATGTATAGATACGCAGGGTGCAGTATACAGAGCACTGTGTCCCCCTGGAGAGGGGCATGCTGGGAGGTATGTATGTATGTATGTATAGATACGCGGGGTGCAGTATACAGAGCACTGTGTCCTCCTGGAGAGGGGCATGCTGGGAGGTATGTATGTATAGATACGCAGGGTGCAGTATACAGAGCACTGTGTCCCCCTGGAGAGGGGCATGCTGGGAGGTATGTATGTATGTATGTATAGATACGCAGGGTGCAGTATACAGAGCACTGTGTCCCCCTGGAGAGGGGCATGCTGGGACTGGAGAGGGGCATGCTGGGAGGAATGCAGTAGGGATCAGGAAGTGTAGGGATCAGGGAACACTGTCAGCAGTCAGCACTGTGCATCTCGCCGCACGGCATACTGGGAGTGTAGTGAGTCTGACGTCAGTGCGGCGTCCCAGGAACTACATGTCCCAGCATGCCCGGCGCCCTCACCCCGGTAGGTGCCGATCTCCGCGCTCCGTTCGCTCCCCGGGGCCTCCTCCCGGATCAGCGCGGCCAGACGTAGGATCCCCATCGCGGCGGCGGCCAGAGGTGGATCCCGTGATAGGAAGCAGCGATCCCGGCGTCATCTCCGGGGGGAGGGTGGAGGGTACAGCGCTGCCCTCATCTCACAGCGCAGGGACCCGGGCAGCCTGTACTCCGCCCCCGCACTGTGCCATGCTGGGAGCCATGGGCATAATACCATTATTATATCCCCCCCACCCCTATATATATATATATATATATATATATATATATATATATATATATCTCTCTCTATATCCGGCAGGGGAGTTTAATGTGTGGAGGAACCAACAGGGGAGTTACACGAATAGAGGGTCTGGCAGGGGAGTTATACGTATGGAGGTTCCAGCAGGGGAGTTATACGTGTGGAGGGTCCGGCAGGGGAGTTATACGCGTGGAGGGTCCGGCAGGGGAGTTATACGCGTGGAGGGTCCGGCAGGGGAGTTATACGCGTGGAGGGTCCGGCAGGGGAGTTATACGTGTGGAGGGTCCGGCAGGGGAGTTATACGTGTGGAGGGTCCGGCAGGGGAATTATACGTGTGGAGGGTCCGGCAGGGGAGTTGCACGTGTGGAGGGTCCGGCAGGGGAGTTGCACGTGTGGAGGGTCCGGCAGGGGAGTTATACGTATGGAGGTTCCAGCAGGGGAGTTATACGTGTGGAGGGTCCGGCAGGGTAGTTATACGCGTGGAGGGTCCGGCAGGGGAGTTATACGCGTGGAGGGTCCGGCAGGGGAGTTATACGCGTGGAGGGTCCGGCAGGGGAGTTATACGTGTGGAGGGTCCGGCAGGGGAATTATACGTGTGGAGGGTCCGGCAGGGGAGTTGCACGTGTGGAGGGTCCGGCAGGGGAGTTGCACGTGTGGAGGGTTCGGCAGGGGAGTTGCACGTGTGGAGGGTCCGGCAGGGGAGTTGCACGTGTGGAGGGTCCGGCAGGGGAGTTGCACGTGTGGAGGGTCCGGCAGGGGAGTTGCACGTGTGGAGGGTTTGGCAGGGGAGTTGCACGTGTGGAGGGTTTGGCAGGGGAGTTCCACGTGTGGAGGGTTTGGCAGGGGAGTTCCACGTGTGGAGGGTCCGGCAGGGGAGTTACACGTGTGGGAGGGGCCGGCAGGGGAGTTATACGTGTGGGAGGGACCGGCAGGGGAGTTATACGTGTGGGACTGTCCGGCAGGGAAGTTATAGGTGTGGGGGGTCCGGATGAGGAGTTATACGTGTGGAGGATGCGGCAGAGTAGTCATACGTGTGGAGGGTCCCGCAGGGGAGTTATACTTGTGGGAGGGACCGACAGTGGAGTTATACGCATGGGATGGACTGGCAGAGGAGTTATATGTGTATGAGGGTCCGTCAGGGGATTTTTACGTGTGGAGGGTCCGGCAGACTAGGTAAAAACGTGGGAGGGACCGGAAGGGGAGTTATACGTGTGGAGGGACCGGCAGAGGAGTTATACGTGTGGAGGGATTTGCAGAGGAGTTAAACGTGTCGGAGGCTTCGGCAGGGGAGTTATACATGTTGGAGGATCCGGCAGGGGAGTTATACATGTTGGAGGATCCAGCAGAGGAGTTATACATGTTGGAGGATCCGGCAGGGGAGTTATACATGTTGGAGGATCCGGCAGGGGAGTTATACATGTTGGAGGATCCGGCAGGGGAGTTATACATGTTGGAGGATCCGGCAGGGGAGTTACATGTGGTATTAGGGTCCGGCAGGAGAGTTATACATGTGCATTGCTCCCAACAAGACCCTCTCCGGGAGGGGCACATTGCTCTGCTCCTGCACTTCCCTGGTAATGTTGGATTGCCATCACCTTTCTTATCAATTAAACTGTTCAACACAGGTGCTGGCAATCATACATTAAGAAAAAAGTCCGGGAGCAGAGCATTGTGTCCCTCCTGGAGCAGGTCATGTTGGGGAGGTATGGATGTGGAGGATCCATCAGAGGAGTTATATGTGTAGGAGGGTCCGGCAGGGGAATTATACACGTGGGAGGTTCCAGCAGAGGAGTTATATGCATGGGAGGATTCAGCAGAGGAGTTATACATGTTGGAGGGTCCAGCAGAGGATTTTTACGTGGTATTAGCCTCTGGCAGGGGAGTTATGTGCATGGGAGGGTCCAGCAGGGGAGTTTTACGTGTGGAGGGTCCAGTAGAGGAGTTGTATGCATGGGAGGATTCCAGCAGAGGAGTTATACATGATATTAGGGTCTGGCAGGGTAGTTATACGTGTTGGAGGGACTGGCAGGAGAATTATATATGTGGGAGGGTCCAGCTGTGGAGTTATATGTGTGGATGGTCTTATAGAAAACCAGAAAAATAGTGACACCCACTATAAGTTTTCGCATTTGCATATACCATAAAATATGTGAGGGTTTTCTCTCTGAAAAAGAGCTCAAACATACATACCTCCCAACTGTCCCGTTTTTTGCAGGACCGTCAAGCTTTTTTGCGAAGGTCCCGTGTCCCTCCCGGAACAGGCAGTGTCCCTAGGTAGGGGGGGCAGTTGGTAGTCCTCCCAGCCTAATGAATAGACGCTGTGTGCATGTGGTGGGACCGGTAGTGAAGTTATACTGGTGGGAGGGACCGCTAGGGGAGTTATACATGTGGGTGGGTCCGGCAGGGAAGTTATACGTGTGGAGGGACCGGCAGGGCAGTTATACGTGTGGGAGGGTCCTCCAGGGGAGTTAAACTTGTGGAGGATGTGGCAGGGGAGTTATACATATGGGAGGGTTTGGCAGGGGAGTTATACGTGCGGAGGGACCGGCAGGGGAGTTAAACGTGTGGAGGGTCCAGCAGGGAATTTACACGTGTGGGAGGATCCAGCAGGGGAGTTATATGTGTGGGAGGGTCCGGCAGAGGAGTTATGTGTGGGAGGGTCCGGCAGGAGAGTTATACGTGTAGGAGGGTTTGGCAGGGGAGTTTTACATCTGGGAAAGTCCGGCAGGGGAGTTATACATGTTGGAGGTTCCAGCAGAGGAGTTAGACGTGGTATTAGGATCCGGTAGGGGAGTAATGCGCATGGGAGGTCCGGCAGGGTAGTTTTACGAGCGGGAGAGACTGGCAGAGGAGTTATAAGCATGGGAGGGTCCGGCAGGGGAGTTATATGCGTGGGAGGGTCCACCAGAGGAGTTATATGCGTGGGAGGGTCCGGCAGAGGAGTTATACCTGTGGGAGGGTCTGGCAGAGGAGTTATACGTGTGGGAGGGTCGGGCAGGGGAGTTATACGCGTGGGAGGGTCGGGCAGGGGAGTTATAAGCGTGGAAGGGTCCGGCAGAGGAGTTATACACGTGGTAGGGACCGGCAGGGGAGTTATACGTGTTGGAGGGTCCGACAGGGGAGTTATACATGTGGGAGGGACTGGGAGGGGAGTTATACGTGTGGGAGGGTCCGGCAGGGGAGTTATACACGTGGAAGGCTCCGGCAGAGGAGTTATACACGTGGTAGGGACCGGCAGGGGAGTTATACGCGTGGAAGGGTCCGGCAGGGGAGTTATACATGGTATTAGGGTCTGGCAGAGGAGTTATACACGTGGTAGGGACCGGCAGAGGAGTTATACGTGTGGGAGGGTCCGGCAGGGGAGTTATACCTGTGGGAGGGTCTGGCAGAGGAGTTATACACGTGGTAGGGACCGGCAGGGGAGTAATACGCGTGGGAGGGTCCGGCAGAGGAGTTATACATGGTATTAGGGTCTGGCAGGGGAGTTATACACGTGGTAGGGACTGGCAGGGGAGTTATTCGTGTGGGAGGGTCCGGCAGGGGAGTTATACACGTGGTAGGGACCGGCAGGGGAGTAATACGCGTGGTAGGTCCGGCAGGTTAGTTTTACGAGCGGGAGAGACTGGCAGAGGAGTTATAAGCATAGGAGGGTCCGGCAGGGGAGTTATATGCGTGGGAGGGTCCGGCAGAGGAGTTATACCTGTGGGAGGGTCTGGCAGAGGAGTTATACGTGTGGGAGGGTCCGGCAGGGGAGTAATACGCGTGGGAGGGTCCGGCAGAGGAGTTATACATGGTATTAGGGTCTGGCAGGGGAGTTATACGGTGTAAGTAATGGTCCCTGTGGGTCCTGGAGACCCTTTTCTGTGTGTGTCTGTGTGTCCCCCCCAGTAACCTGCAGACGGTGATGTCTCCTGGCACTGGGAAGAGCTGCACCCTGTTTCCGTCTCCATGTTGTTGCTAATGAAATGTATTTTCACCACATCCAGTGACGTGATGCAGACGGCGCTGTGATCTATGTGACGCGGGTCTCCTCCAGACATGCTGGGAACACCGAGCTCAGAGGTCGTCACCCTCATGTCGCAGGTCGGCCTCGGGACTGTCTGTCTGTTGTGCGCAGCGCGGTCGCTTCAGGTGAGAAAGTGCCGCAGAGTCGTATTGTGATGGGACAGGTGCCGCTGGGCTTGATGAGTTAAAAGGATCTATTTGTAGGGGGATGCAGACAGTGACAGTATAAGGCAGGGGGAACCAGTGGGTGACAGAGAGAGGGTGACAGTATAAGGCAGGGGGAACCAGTGGGTGACAGGGAGAGGGTGACAGTATAAGACGGGGAACCAATGGGTGACAGCAGGGGGCACTGAGTGACAGGGAAAGGGTGGCAGCATAAGGCAGGGGGAACCAGTGGGTGACAGTGGGAGGCACAGGGTGACAGTATAAGGCAGGGGGAACCAGTGGGTGACAGGGAGAGGGTGACAGTATAAGACGGGGAACCAATGGGTGACAGCAGGGGGCACTGAGTGACAGGGAAAGGGTGGCAGCATAAGGCAGGGGGAACCAGTGGGAGGCACAGGGTGACAGTATAAGCCAGGGGGAACCAGTGGGAGACAGCAGAGGGTGACAGCGTAAGGCAGGGGGATGCAGAGGGTGACAGTGGAAAGCAGGGGTGTTAGAAGAGCAGGGGGAACCAGTGGGAGGCAGAGAGTGACAGCATAAGACAGGGGGATGCGGAGGGTGACAGTGGGAGGAGAGGATGACAGTATAAGGTAGGGGGAACTCATGGGTGACAGTATAAGGCAGGGGGAACCAGTGGATGACAGTATAAGGCAGAGGGTGACAGTGGGAGGCAGTGGGTGACAGTATAAGGCAGGGGGAACCAGTGGGTGACAGTGGGAGGCAGAGGTTGACAATATAAGGCAGGGGAACCAGTGGGTGACAGTGGGAGGCAGAGGTTGACAATATAAGGCAGGGGAACCAGTGGGTGACAGTATAAGGCAGCGGGAACCAGTGGGTGACAGTGGGAGGCAGAGGGTGACAGTATAAGGCAAGGGGAACCAGTGGGAAGCAGAGGGTGACAGTATAAAGCAGGGGTAACCAGTGGGAGGTACAGGGTGACCGTATAAGGCAGGGGGAACCAGTGAGTGACAGTGGGAGGCAGGGGGAACCAGTGGGAGGCAAAGGGTGACAGTATAAGGCAGGGGGAACCAGTGGGTGACAGTGGGAGGCAGAGGGTGACAGTATAAGGCAGGGGAAACCAGTGGGAGGCAAAGGGTGACAGTATAAGGCAGGGGGAACCAGTGGGTGACAGTGGGATGCATAGGGTGAAAGTATAAGGCAGAGGGTTCAGTGGATGACAGTGGAAGGCAGAGGGTGACCATATAAGGCAGCGGGAACCAGTGGGAGGCAGAGGGTGACAGTATGAGGCAGAGGGTGATAGTATAAGGCAGGGGGAACCAGTGGGAGGCAGAGGATGACAGTATAAGACAGGGGGAACCAGTGGGAGGCAGATGGTGACAGTATAAGGCAGGGGGAACCAGTAGGTGACAGTATAAGGCAGGGGGAACCAGTGGGAGGCAGAGGGTGGTAGTATAAGGCAGGGGGAACCAGTGGGTGACAGTGGGAGGCAGAGGGTGACAGTATAAGGCAGGAGGAACCAGTGGGAGGCAGAGGGTGACATTATAAGGCAGGTGGAACCAGTGGGAGGCAGAGGGTGGTAGTATAAGGCAGGGGGAACCAGTGGGAGGCAGAGGGTGACCGTATAAGGCAGGGGGAACCAGTGGGAGGCAGAGGGTGACAGTATAAGGCAGGAGGAACCAGTGGGTGACAGTGGGAGGCAGAGGGTGACAGTATAAGGCAGGTGGAACCAGTGGGAGGCAAAGGGTGATAGTATAAGGCAGGGGGAACCAGTGGGAGGCAGAGGGTGACAGTATAAGGCAGGGGGAACCAGTGGGTGACAGAGAGTGACCGTATAAGGCAGCAGGAACCAGTGCTGACAGTGGGAGACAGAGGGTGACAGTATAAGGCAGGGGGAGGCAGAGGGTGACAGTATAAGGCAGGGGGAACCCGTGGGTGTTAGAGGGTGACCATATAAGGCAGGGGGAACCAGTGGGAGGCAGAGGGTGACAGTATAAGGCAGGGGGAACCCGTGGGAGGCAGAGGGTGACAGTATAAGGCAGGGGGAACCAGTGGGTGACAGTATAAGGCATGGGGAACCAGCGGGAGGCAGAGGGTGATAGTATAAGGCAGGGGGAACCAGTGGGAGGCAGAGGGTGATAGTATAAGGCAGGGGGAACCAGTGGGAGGCAGAGGGTGATAGTATAAGGCAGGGGAAACCAGTGGGAGGGAGAGGGTGACAGTATAAGGCAAGGGGAACCAGTGGGAGGCAGAGGGTGACAGTATAAGGCAGGGGGAACCAGTGGGTGATAGTATAAGCAGGGGGAACCAGTGGGAGGCAGAGGGTGATAGTATAAGGCAGGGGGAACCAGTGGGTGACAGTGGGAGGCAGAGGGTGACAGTATAAGGCAGGGGTTCAGTGGATGACAGTGGAAGGCAGAGGGTGACCAGTGGGTGACAGTATAAGGCAGGGGGAACCAGTGGGAGGCAGAGGGTGACTGTATAAGGCAGGAGGAACCAGTGGGAGGCAGAGGGTGACAGTATAAGACAGGGGGAACCAGTGGGAGGACAAGGGGGAACCAGTGGGAGGCAGAGGGTGACAGTATAAGGCAGGGGGTGACAGTGGGAGGCAGACGGTGACAGGATAAGGCAGTGGGAACCAGTGGGAGGCAGAGGGTGATAGTATAAGGCAGGGGGAACCAGTGGGAGGCAGAGGGTGACCCTATAAGGCAGCAGGAACCAGTGGAAGGCAGAGGGTGACAGTATAAGGCAGGGGGGACCAGTGGGTGACAGTATAAGGCAGGGGGAACCAGTGGGTGACAGAGGGTGACAGTATAAGGCAGGGGGAACCAGTGGGTGACAGAGGGTGACCGTATAAGGCAGCAGGAACCAGTGAGTGACAGTGGGAGGCAGAGGGTGACAGTATAAGGCAGGGGGAACCATTGAGTGACAGTGGGAGGCAGAGGGTGACAGTATAAGGCAGGGGGAACGAGTGGGTGACAGTGGGAGGCAGAGGGTGACAGTATAAGGCAGGGGTTCAGTGGATGACAGTGGAAGGCAGAGGGTGACCAGTGGGTGACAGTTGGAGGCAGAGGGTGACCGTATAATGCAGGGGGAACCAGTGGGAGGCAGAGGGTGATAGTATAAGGCATGGGGAACCAGCGGGAGGCAGAGGGTGATAGTATAAGGCAGGGGGAACCAGTGGGTGACAGGGTGATAGTATAAGGCAGGGGGAACCAGTGGGTGACAGAAGGTGATAGTATAAGCAGGGGGAACCAGTGGGAGGCAGAGGGTGACAGTATAAGGCAGAAGGAACCAGTGGGTGACAGAGGGTGATAGTATAAGGCAGGGGGAACCAGTGGGAGGCAGAGGGTGACAGGATAAGGCAGGGGGAACCAGTGGGAGGCAGAGGGTGATAGTATAAGGCAGGGGGAACCAGTGGGAGGCAGAGGTTGACCCTATAAGGCAGCAGGAACCAGTGGGTGACAGTGGGAGTCAGAGAGTGACAGTATAAGGCGGGGGGAACCAGTGGGAGGCAGATGGTGACAGTATAAGGCAGGGGGAACCAGTGGGTGACAAGAGGGTGACAGTATAAGGCAGGGGGAACCAGTGGGTGACAGAGGGTGACCGTATAAGGCAGCGTGAACCAGTGGCTGACAGTGGGAGGCAGAGGGTGACAGTATAAGGCAGGGGGAGGCAGAGGGTGACAGTATAAGGCAGGGGGAACCTGTGGGAGGCAGAGGGTGATAGTATAAGGCAGGGGGAACCAGTGGGAGGCAGAGGGTGACAGTGTAAGGCAGGGGGAACCAGTGGGTGACAAAGGGTGACAGTATAAGGAAGGGGGAACCAGTGGGAGGCAGAGGGTGACCGTATAAGACAGGGGGAACCAGTGGGTGACAGAGGGTGATAGTATAAGGCAGGGGGAACCAGTGGGAGGCAGAGGGTGACAGGATAAGGCAGGGGGAACCAGTGGGAGGCAGAGGGTGATAGTATAAGGCAGGGGGAACCAGTGGGAGGCAGAGGGTGACAGTATAAGGCAGGGGGAACCAGTGGGTGACAGAGGGTGATAGTATAAGGCAGGGGGAACCAGTGGGTGACAGAGGGTGATAGTATAAGGCAGGGGGAACCAGTGGGTGACAGAAGGTGATAGTATAAGCAGGGGGAACCAGTGGGAGGCAGAGGGTGACAGTATAAGGCAGGGGGAACCAGTGGGTGACAGAGGGTGATAGTATAAGGCAGAGGAAACCAGTGGGTGACAGAGGGTGATAGTATAAGCAGGGGGAACCAGTGGGAGGCAGAGGGTGATAGTATAAGGCAGGGGGAACCAGTGGGAGGCAGAGGGTGAAAGTATAAGGCAGGGGTTCAGTGGATGACAGTGGAAGGCAGAGGGTGACCATATAAGGCAGCATGAACCAGTGGGTGACAGTGGGAGGCAGAGGGTGACAGTATAATGCAGGGGGAACCAGTGGGAGGCAGAGGGTGACAGTATAAGGCAGGGGGAACCAGTGGGAGGCAGAGGGTGATAGTATAAGGCAGGGGGAACCAGTGGGAGGCAGAGGGTGACCGTATAAGACAGGGGGAACCAGTGGGTGATAGAGGGTGATAGTATAAGGCAGGGGGAACCAGTGGGAGGCAGAGGGTGACAGGATAAGGCAGGGGGAACCAGTGGGAGGCAGAGGGTGATAGTATAAGGCAGGGGGAACCAGTGGGAGGCAGAGGTTGACCCTATAAGGCAGCAGGAACCAGTGGGTGACAGTGGGAGTCAGAGAGTGACAGTATAAGGCGGGGGGACCAGTGGGAGGCAGATGGTGACAGTATAAGGCAGGGGGAACCAGTGGGTGACAAGAGGGTGACAGTATAAGGCAGGGGGAACCAGTGGGTGACAGAGGGTGACCGTATAAGGCAGCGTGAACCAGTGGCTGACAGTGGGAGGCAGAGGGTGACAGTATAAGGCAGGGGGAGGCAGAGGGTGACAGTATAAGGCAGGGGGAACCTGTGGGAGGCAGAGGGTGATAGTATAAGGCAGGGGGAACCAGTGGGAGGCAGAGGGTGACAGTGTAAGGCAGGAGGAACCAGTGGGTGACAAAGGGTGACAGTATAAGGAAGGGGGAACCAGTGGGAGGCAGAGAGTGATAGTATAAGGCATGGGGAACCAGCGGGAGGCAGAGGGTGATAGTATAAGGCAGGGGGAACCAGTGGGTGACAGGGTGATAGTATAAGGCAGGGGGAACCAGTGGGTGACAGGGAGAGGGTGACAGTATAAGGCAGGGGGAACCAGTGGGTGACAGGGAGAGGGTGACAGTATAAGACGGGGAACCAATGGGTGACAGCAGGGGGCACTGAGTGACAGGGAAAGGGTGGCAGCATAAGGCAGGGGGAACCAGTGGGTGACAGTGGGAGGCACAGGGTGACAGTATAAGGCAGGGGGAACCAGTGGGTGACAGGGAGAGGGTGACAGTATAAGACGGGGAACCAATGGGTGACAGCAGGGGGCACTGAGTGACAGGGAAAGGGTGGCAGCATAAGGCAGGGGGAACCAGTGGGAGGCACAGGGTGACAGTATAAGCCAGGGGGAACCAGTGGGAGACAGCAGAGGGTGACAGCGTAAGGCAGGGGGATGCAGAGGGTGACAGTGGAAAGCAGGGGTGTTAGAAGAGCAGGGGGAACCAGTGGGAGGCAGAGAGTGACAGCATAAGACAGGGGGATGCGGAGGGTGACAGTGGGAGGAGAGGATGACAGTATAAGGTAGGGGGAACTCATGGGTGACAGTATAAGGCAGGGGGAACCAGTGGATGACAGTATAAGGCAGAGGGTGACAGTGGGAGGCAGTGGGTGACAGTATAAGGCAGGGGGAACCAGTGGGAGGCAGAGGTTGACAATATAAGGCAGGGGAACCAGTGGGTGACAGTGGGAGGCAGAGGTTGACAATATAAGGCAGGGGAACCAGTGGGTGACAGTATAAGGCAGCGGGAACCAGTGGGTGACAGTGGGAGGCAGAGGGTGACAGTATAAGGCAAGGGGAACCAGTGGGAAGCAGAGGGTGACAGTATAAAGCAGGGGTAACCAGTGGGAGGTACAGGGTGACCGTATAAGGCAGGGGGAACCAGTGAGTGACAGTGGGAGGCAGGGGGAACCAGTGGGAGGCAAAGGGTGACAGTATAAGGCAGGGGGAACCAGTGGGTGACAGTGGGAGGCAGAGGGTGACAGTATAAGGCAGGGGAAACCAGTGGGAGGCAAAGGGTGACAGTATAAGGCAGGGGGAACCAGTGGGTGACAGTGGGATGCATAGGGTGAAAGTATAAGGCAGAGGGTTCAGTGGATGACAGTGGAAGGCAGAGGGTGACCATATAAGGCAGCGGGAACCAGTGGGAGGCAGAGGGTGACAGTATGAGGCAGAGGGTGATAGTATAAGGCAGGGGGAACCAGTGGGAGGCAGAGGATGACAGTATAAGACAGGGGGAACCAGTGGGAGGCAGATGGTGACAGTATAAGGCAGGGGGAACCAGTAGGTGACAGTATAAGGCAGGGGGAACCAGTGGGAGGCAGAGGGTGGTAGTATAAGGCAGGGGGAACCAGTGGGTGACAGTGGGAGGCAGAGGGTGACCGTATAAGGCAGGGGGAACCAGTGGGAGGCAGAGGGTGACAGTATAAGGCAGGAGGAACCAGTGGGAGGCAGAGGGTGACATTATAAGGCAGGTGGAACCAGTGGGAGGCAGAGGGTGGTAGTATAAGGCAGGGGGAACCAGTGGGAGGCAGAGGGTGACCGTATAAGGCAGGGGGAACCAGTGGGAGGCAGAGGGTGACAGTATAAGGCAGGAGGAACCAGTGGGTGACAGTGGGAGGCAGAGGGTGACAGTATAAGGCAGGTGGAACCAGTGGGAGGCAAAGGGTGATAGTATAAGGCAGGGGGAACCAGTGGGAGGCAGAGGGTGACAGTATAAGGCAGGGGGAACCAGTGGGTGACAGAGAGTGACCGTATAAGGCAGCAGGAACCAGTGCTGACAGTGGGAGACAGTATAAGGCAGGGGAGGCAGAGGGTGACAGTATAAGGCAGGGGGAACCCGTGGGTG
Source organism: Crinia signifera (assembly GCF_055691185.1). Taxonomy (NCBI): domain Eukaryota; kingdom Metazoa; phylum Chordata; class Amphibia; order Anura; family Myobatrachidae; genus Crinia; species Crinia signifera. Next base: position 335,177,188 of record NC_139221.1, read on the forward strand.
TTAGAGGGTGACCATATAAGGCAGGGGGAACCAGTGGGAGGCAGAGGGTGACAGTATAAGGCAGGGGGAACCCGTGGGAGGCAGAGGGTGACAGTATAAGGCAGGGGGAACCAGTGGGTGACAGTATAAGGCATGGGGAACCAGCGGGAGGCAGAGGGTGATAGTATAAGGCAGGGGGAACCAGTGGGAGGCAGAGGGTGATAGTATAAGGCAGGGGGAACCAGTGGGAGGCAGAGGGTGATAGTATAAGGCAGGGGAAACCAGTGGGAGGGAGAGGGTGACAGTATAAGGCAGGGGAAACCAGTGGGAGGGAGAGGGTGACAGTATAAGGCAAGGGGAACCAGTGGGAGGCAGAGGGTGACAGTATAAGGCAGGGGGAACCAGTGGGTGATAGTATAAGGCAGGGGGAACCAGTGGGAGGCAGAGGGTGATAGTATAAGGCAGGGGGAACCAGTGGGTGACAGTGGGAGGCAGAGGGTGACAGTATAAGGCAGGGGTTCAGTGGATGACAGTGGAAGGCAGAGGGTGACCAGTGGGTGACAGTATAAGGCAGGGGGAACCAGTGGGAGGCAGAGGGTGACTGTATAAGGCAGGAGGAACCAGTGGGAGGCAGAGGGTGACAGTATAAGACAGGGGGAACCAGTGAGAGGACAAGGGGGAACCAGTGGGAGGCAGAGGGTGACAGTATAAGGCAGGGGGTGACAGTGGGAGGCAGACGGTGACAGGATAAGGCAGTGGGAACCAGTGGGAGGCAGAGGGTGATAGTATAAGGCAGGGGGAACCAGTGGGAGGCAGAGGGTGACCCTATAAGGCAGCAGGAACCAGTGGAAGGCAGAGGGTGACAGTATAAGGCAGGGGGGACCAGTGGGTGACAGTATAAGGCAGGGGGAACCAGTGGGTGACAGAGGGTGACAGTATAAGGCAGGGGGAACCAGTGGGTGACAGAGGGTGACCGTATAAGGCAGCAGGAACCAGTGAGTGACAGTGGGAGGCAGAGGGTGACAGTATAAGGCAGGGGGAACCATTGAGTGACAGTGGGAGGCAGAGGGTGACAGTATAAGGCAGGGGGAACGAGTGGGTGACAGTGGGAGGCAGAGGGTGACAGTATAAGGCAGGGGTTCAGTGGATGACAGTGGAAGGCAGAGGGTGACCAGTGGGTGACAGTTGGAGGCAGAGGGTGACCGTATAATGCAGGGGGAACCAGTGGGAGGCAGAGGGTGATAGTATAAGGCATGGGGAACCAGCGGGAGGCAGAGGGTGATAGTATAAGGCAGGGGGAACCAGTGGGTGACAGGGTGATAGTATAAGGCAGGGGGAACCAGTGGGTGACAGAAGGTGATAGTATAAGCAGGGGGAACCAGTGGGAGGCAGAGGGTGACAGTATAAGGCAGAAGGAACCAGTGGGTGACAGAGGGTGATAGTATAAGGCAGGGGGAACCAGTGGGAGGCAGAGGGTGACAGGATAAGGCAGGGGGAACCAGTGGGAGGCAGAGGGTGATAGTATAAGGCAGGGGGAACCAGTGGGAGGCAGAGGTTGACCCTATAAGGCAGCAGGAACCAGTGGGTGACAGTGGGAGTCAGAGAGTGACAGTATAAGGCGGGGGGAACCAGTGGGAGGCAGATGGTGACAGTATAAGGCAGGGGGAACCAGTGGGTGACAAGAGGGTGACAGTATAAGGCAGGGGGAACCAGTGGGTGACAGAGGGTGACCGTATAAGGCAGCGTGAACCAGTGGCTGACAGTGGGAGGCAGAGGGTGACAGTATAAGGCAGGGGGAGGCAGAGGGTGACAGTATAAGGCAGGGGGAACCTGTGGGAGGCAGAGGGTGATAGTATAAGGCAGGGGGAACCAGTGGGAGGCAGAGGGTGACAGTGTAAGGCAGGGGGAACCAGTGGGTGACAAAGGGTGACAGTATAAGGAAGGGGGAACCAGTGGGAGGCAGAGGGTGACCGTATAAGACAGGGGAAACCAGTGGGTGACAGAGGGTGATAGTATAAGGCAGGGGGAACCAGTGGGAGGCAGAGGGTGACAGGATAAGGCAGGGGGAACCAGTGGGAGGCAGAGGGTGATAGTATAAGGCAGGGGGAACCAGTGGGAGGCAGAGGGTGACAGTATAAGGCAGGGGGAACCAGTGGGTGACAGAGGGTGATAGTATAAGGCAGGGGGAACCAGTGGGTGACAGAGGGTGATAGTATAAGGCAGGGGGAACCAGTGGGTGACAGAAGGTGATAGTATAAGCAGGGGGAACCAGTGGGAGGCAGAGGGTGACAGTATAAGGCAGGGGGAACCAGTGGGTGACAGAGGGTGATAGTATAAGGCAGAGGAAACCAGTGGGTGACAGAGGGTGATAGTATAAGCAGGGGGAACCAGTGGGAGGCAGAGGGTGATAGTATAAGGCAGGGGGAACCAGTGGGAGGCAGAGGGTGAAAGTATAAGGCAGGGGTTCAGTGGATGACAGTGGAAGGCAGAGGGTGACCATATAAGGCAGCATGAACCAGTGGGTGACAGTGGGAGGCAGAGGGTGACAGTATAATGCAGGGGGAACCAGTGGGAGGCAGAGGGTGACAGTATAAGGCAGGGGGAACCAGTGGGAGGCAGAGGGTGATAGTATAAGGCAGGGGGAACCAGTGGGAGGCAGAGGGTGACCGTATAAGACAGGGGGAACCAGTGGGTGATAGAGGGTGATAGTATAAGGCAGGGGGAACCAGTGGGAGGCAGAGGGTGACAGGATAAGGCAGGGGGAACCAGTGGGAGGCAGAGGGTGATAGTATAAGGCAGGGGGAACCAGTGGGAGGCAGAGGTTGACCCTATAAGGCAGCAGGAACCAGTGGGTGACAGTGGGAGTCAGAGAGTGACAGTATAAGGCGGGGGGAACCAGTGGGAGGCAGATGGTGACAGTATAAGGCAGGGGGAACCAGTGGGTGACAAGAGGGTGACAGTATAAGGCAGGGGGAACCAGTGGGTGACAGAGGGTGACCGTATAAGGCAGCGTGAACCAGTGGCTGACAGTGGGAGGCAGAGGGTGACAGTATAAGGCAGGGGGAGGCAGAGGGTGACAGTATAAGGCAGGGGGAACCTGTGGGAGGCAGAGGGTGATAGTATAAGGCAGGGGGAACCAGTGGGAGGCAGAGGGTGACAGTGTAAGGCAGGAGGAACCAGTGGGTGACAAAGGGTGACAGTATAAGGAAGGGGGAACCAGTGGGAGGCAGAGAGTGATAGTATAAGGCATGGGGAACCAGCGGGAGGCAGAGGGTGATAGTATAAGGCAGGGGGAACCAGTGGGTGACAGGGTGATAGTATAAGGCAGGGGGAACCAGTGGGTGACAGAAGGTGATAGTATAAGCAGGGGGAACCAGTGGGAGGCAGAGGGTGACAGTATAAGGCAGGGGGAACCAGTGGGTGACAGAGGGTGATAGTATAAGGCAGGGGGAACCAGTGGGTGACAGAGGGTGATAGTATAAGGCAGGGGGAACCAGTGGGTGACAGAAGGTGATAGTATAAGCAGGGGGAACCAGTGGGAGGCAGAGGGTGACAGTATAAGGCAGGGGGAACCAGTGGGTGACAGAGGGTGATAGTATAAGGCAGAGGAAACCAGTGGGTGACAGAGGGTGATAGTATAAGCAGGGGGAACCAGTGGGAGGCAGAGGGTGATAGTATAAGGCAGGGGGAACCAGTGGGAGGCAGAGGGTGAAAGTATAAGGCAGGGGGAACCAGTGGATGACAGTGGAAGGCAGAGGGTGACCATATAAGGCAGCATGAACCAGTGGGTGACAGTGGGAGGCAGAGGGTGATAGTATAAGGCAGGGGGAACCAGTGGGAGGCAGAGGATGACAGTATAAGACAGGGGGAACCAGTGGGAGGCAGATGGTGACAGTATAAGGCAGGGGGAACCAGTAGGTGACAGTATAAGGCAGGGGGAACCAGTGGGAGGCAGAGGGTGGTAGTATAAGGCAGGGGGAACCAGTGGGTGACAGTGGGAGGCAGAGGGTGACCGTATAAGGCAGGGGGAACCAGTGGGAGGCAGAGGGTGACCATATAAGGCAGCGGGAACCAGTGGGAGGCAGAGGGTGACAGTATGAGGCAGAGGGTGATAGTATAAGGCAGGGGGAACCAGTGGGAGGCAGAGGATGACAGTATAAGACAGGGGGAACCAGTGGGAGGCAGATGGTGACAGTATAAGGCAGGGGGAACCAGTAGGTGACAGTATAAGGCAGGGGGAACCAGTGGGAGGCAGAGGGTGGTAGTATAAGGCAGGGGGAACCAGTGGGTGACAGTGGGAGGCAGAGGGTCACCGTATAAGGCAGGGGGAACCAGTGGGAGGCAGAGGGTGACAGTATAAGGCAGGAGGAACCAGTGGGAGGCAGAGGGTGACATTATAAGGCAGGTGGAACCAGTGGGAGGCAGAGGGTGGTAGTATAAGGCAGGGGGAACCAGTGGGAGGCAGAGGGTGACCGTATAAGGCAGGGGGAACCAGTAGGAGGAAGAGGGTGACAGTATAAGGCAGGAGGAACCAGTGGGTGACAGTGGGAGGCAGAGGGTGACAGTATAAGGCAGGTGGAACCAGTGGGAGGCAAAGGGTGATAGTATAAGGCAGGGGGAACCAGTGGGAGGCAGAGGGTGACAGTATAAGGCAGGGGGAACCAGTGGGTGACAGAGAGTGACCGTATAAGGCAGCAGGAACCAGTGCTGACAGTGGGAGACAGAGGGTGACAGTATAAGGCAGGGGGAGGCAGAGGGTGACAGTATAAGGCAGGGGGAACCCGTGGGTGATAGAGGGTGACAGTATAAGGCAGGGGGAACCCGTGGGTGTTAGAGGGTGACCGTATAAGGCAGGGGGAACCAGTGGGAGGCAGAGGGTGACAGTATAAGGCAGGGGGAACCCGTGGGAGGCAGAGGGTGACAGTATAAGGCAGGGGAAACCAGTGGGTGACAGTATAAGGCATGGGGAACCAGCGGGAGACAGAGGGTGATAGTATAAGGCAGGGGGAACCAGTGGGAGGCAGAGGGTGATAGTATAAGGCAGGGGGAACCAGTGGGAGGCAGAGGGTGATAGTATAAGGCAGGGGAAACCAGTGGGAGGGAGAGGGTGACAGTATAAGGCAAGAGGAACCAGTGGGAGGCAGAGGGTGACAGTATAAGGCAGGGGGAACCAGTGGGTGATAGTATAAGGCAGGGGGAACCAGTGGGAGGCAGAGGGTGATAGTATAAGGCAGGGGGAACCAGTGGGTGACAGTGGGAGGCAGAGGGTGACAGTATAAGGCAGGGGTTCAGTGGATGACAGTGGAAGGCAGAGGGTGACCAGTGGGTGACAGTATAAGGCAGGGGGAACCAGTGGGAGGCAGAGGGTGACTGTATAAGGCAGGAGGAACCAGTGGGAGGCAGAGGGTGACAGTATAAGACAGGGGGAACCAGTGGGAGGACAAGGGGGAACCAGTGGGAGGCAGAGGGTGACAGTATAAGGCAGGGGGTGACAGTGGGAGGCAGACGGTGACAGGATAAGGCAGGGGGAACCAGTGGGATGCAGAGGGTGATAGTATAAGGCAGGGGGAACCAGTGGGAGGCAGAGGGTGACCCTATAAGGCAGCAGGAACCAGTGGAAGGCAGAGGGTGACAGTATAAGGCAGGGGGGACCAGTGGGTGACAGTATAAGGCAGGGGGAACCAGTGGGTGACAGAGGGTGACAGTATAAGGCAGGGGGAACCAGTGGGTGACAGAGGGTGACCGTATAAGGCAGCAGGAACCAGTGAGTGACAGTGGGAGGCAGAGGGTGACAGTATAAGGCAGGGGGAACCATTGAGTGACAGTGGGAGGCAGAGGGTGACAGTATAAGGCAGGGGGAACGAGTGGGTGACAGTGGGAGGCAGAGGGTGACAGTATAAGGCAGGGGTTCAGTGGATGACAGTGGAAGGCAGAGGGTGACCAGTGGGTGACAGTTGGAGGCAGAGGGTGACCGTATAATGCAGGGGGAACCAGTGGGAGGCAGAGGGTGATAGTATAAGGCATGGGGAACCAGCGGGAGGCAGAGGGTGATAGTATAAGGCAGGGGGAACCAGTGGGTGACAGGGTGATAGTATAAGGCAGGGGGAACCAGTGGGTGACAGAAGGTGATAGTATAAGCAGGGGGAACCAGTGGGAGGCAGAGGGTGACAGTATAAGGCAGGGGGAACCAGTGGGTGACAGAGGGTGATAGTATAAGGCAGGGGGAACCAGTGGGAGGCAGAGGGTGACAGGATAAGGCAGGGGGAACCAGTGGGAGGCAGAGGGTGATAGTATAAGGCAGGGGGAACCAGTGGGAGGCAGAGGTTGACCCTATAAGGCAGCAGGAACCAGTGGGTGACAGTGGGAGTCAGAGAGTGACAGTATAAGGCGGGGGGAACCAGTGGGAGGCAGATGGTGACAGTATAAGGCAGGGGGAACCAGTGGGTGACAAGAGGGTGACAGTATAAGGCAGGGGGAACCAGTGGGTGACAGAGGGTGACCGTATAAGGCAGCGTGAACCAGTGGCTGACAGTGGGAGGCAGAGGGTGACAGTATAAGGCAGGGGGAGGCAGAGGGTGACAGTATAAGGCAGGGGGAACCTGTGGGAGGCAGAGGGTGATAGTATAAGGCAGGGGGAACCAGTGGGAGGCAGAGGGTGACAGTGTAAGGCAGGGGGAACCAGTGGGTGACAAAGGGTGACGGTATAAGGAAGGGGGAACCAGTGGGAGGCAGAGGGTGACCGTATAAGACAGGGGGAACCAGTGGGTGACAGAGGGTGATAGTATAAGGCAGGGGGAACCAGTGGGAGGCAGAGGGTGACAGGATAAGGCAGGGGGAACCAGTGGGAGGCAGATGGTGATAGTATAAGGCAGGGGGAACCAGTGGGAGGCAGAGGGTGACAGTATAAGGCAGGGGGAACCAGTGGGTGACAGAGGGTGATAGTATAAGGCAGGGGGAACCAGTGGGTGACAGAGGGTGATAGTATAAGGCAGAGGAAACCAGTGGGTGACAGAGGGTGATAGTATAAGCAGGGGGAACCAGTGGGAGGCAGAGGGTGATAGTATAAGGCAGGGGGAACCAGTGGGAGGCAGAGGGTGAAAGTATAAGGCAGGGGTTCAGTGGATGACAGTGGAAGGCAGAGGGTGACCATATAAGGCAGCATGAACCAGTGGGTGACAGTGGGAGGCAGAGGGTGACAGTATAATGCAGGGGGAACCAGTGGGAGGCAGAGGGTGACAGTATAAGGCAGGGGGAACCAGTGGGAGGCAGAGGGTGATAGTATAAGGCAGGGGGAACCAGTGGGAGGCAGAGGGTGACCGTATAAGACAGGGGGAACCAGTGGGTGACAGAGGGTGATAGTATAAGGCAGGGGGAACCAGTGGGAGGCAGAGGGTGATAGTATAAGGCAGGGGGAACCAGTGGGAGGCAGAGGTTGACCCTATAAGGCAGCAGGAACCAGTGGGTGACAGTGGGAGTCAGAGAGTGACAGTATAAGGCGGGGGGAACCAGTGGGAGGCAGATGGTGACAGTATAAGGCAGGGGGAACCAGTGGGTGACAAGAGGGTGACAGTATAAGGCAGGGGGAACCAGTGGGTGACAGAGGGTGACCGTATAAGGCAGCGTGAACCAGTGGCTGACAGTGGGAGGCAGAGGGTGACAGTATAAGGCAGGGGGAGGCAGAGGGTGACAGTATAAGGCAGGGGGAACCTGTGGGAGGCAGAGGGTGATAGTATAAGGCAGGGGGAACCAGTGGGAGGCAGAGGGTGACAGTGTAAGGCAGGGGGAACCAGTGGGTGACAAAGGGTGACAGTATAAGGAAGGGGGAACCAGTGGGAGGCAGAGGGTGATAGTATAAGGCAGGGGGAACCAGTGGGTGACAGGGTGATAGTATAAGGCAGGGGGAACCAGTGGGTGACAGAAGGTGATAGTATAAGCAGGGGGAACCAGTGGGAGGCAGAGGGTGACAGTATAAGGCAGGGGGAACCAGTGGGTGACAGAGGGTGATAGTATAAGGCAGGGGGAACCAGTGGGTGACAGAGGGTGATAGTATAAGGCAGGGGGAACCAGTGGGTGACAGAAGGTGATAGTATAAGCAGGGGGAACCAGTGGGAGGCAGAGGGTGACAGTATAAGGCAGGGGGAACCAGTGGGTGACAGAGGGTGATAGTATAAGGCAGAGGAAACCAGTGGGTGACAGAGGGTGATAGTATAAGCAGGGGGAACCAGTGGGAGGCAGAGGGTGATAGTATAAGGCAGGGGGAACCAGTGGGAGGCAGAGGGTGAAAGTATAAGGCAGGGGTTCAGTGGATGACAGTGGAAGGCAGAGGGTGACCATATAAGGCAGCATGAACCAGTGGGTGACAGTGGGAGGCAGAGGGTGATAGTATAAGGCAGGGGGAACCAGTGGGAGGCAGAGGATGACAGTATAAGACAGGGGGAACCAGTGGGAGGCAGATGGTGACAGTATAAGGCAGGGGGAACCAGTGGGTGACAAGAGGGTGACAGTATAAGGCAGGGGGAACCAGTGGGTGACAGAGGGTGACCGTATAAGGCAGCGTGAACCAGTGGCTGACAGTGGGAGGCAGAGGGTGACAGTATAAGGCAGGGGGAGGCAGAGGGTGACAGTATAAGGCAGGGGGAACCTGTGGGAGGCAGAGGGTGATAGTATAAGGCAGGGGGAACCAGTGGGAGGCAGAGGGTGACAGTGTAAGGCAGGAGGAACCAGTGGGTGACAAAGGGTGACAGTATAAGGAAGGGGGAACCAGTGGGAGGCAGAGAGTGATAGTATAAGGCATGGGGAACCAGCGGGAGGCAGAGGGTGATAGTATAAGGCAGGGGGAACCAGTGGGTGACAGGGTGATAGTATAAGGCAGGGGGAACCAGTGGGTGACAGAAGGTGATAGTATAAGCAGGGGGAACCAGTGGGAGGCAGAGGGTGACAGTATAAGGCAGGGGGAACCAGTGGGTGACAGAGGGTGATAGTATAAGGCAGGGGGAACCAGTGGGTGACAGAGGGTGATAGTATAAGGCAGGGGGAACCAGTGGGTGACAGAAGGTGATAGTATAAGCAGGGGGAACCAGTGGGAGGCAGAGGGTGACAGTATAAGGCAGGGGGAACCAGTGGGTGACAGAGGGTGATAGTATAAGGCAGAGGAAACCAGTGGGTGACAGAGGGTGATAGTATAAGCAGGGGGAACCAGTGGGAGGCAGAGGGTGATAGTATAAGGCAGGGGGAACCAGTGGGAGGCAGAGGGTGAAAGTATAAGGCAGGGGGAACCAGTGGATGACAGTGGAAGGCAGAGGGTGACCATATAAGGCAGCATGAACCAGTGGGTGACAGTGGGAGGCAGAGGGTGATAGTATAAGGCAGGGGGAACCAGTGGGAGGCAGAGGATGACAGTATAAGACAGGGGGAACCAGTGGGAGGCAGATGGTGACAGTATAAGGCAGGGGGAACCAGTAGGTGACAGTATAAGGCAGGGGGAACCAGTGGGAGGCAGAGGGTGGTAGTATAAGGCAGGGGGAACCAGTGGGTGACAGTGGGAGGCAGAGGGTGACCGTATAAGGCAGGGGGAACCAGTGGGAGGCAGAGGGTGACCATATAAGGCAGCGGGAACCAGTGGGAGGCAGAGGGTGACAGTATGAGGCAGAGGGTGATAGTATAAGGCAGGGGGAACCAGTGGGAGGCAGAGGATGACAGTATAAGACAGGGGGAGGCAGATGGTGACAGTATAAGGCAGGGGGAACCAGTAGGTGACAGTATAAGGCAGGGGGAACCAGTGGGAGGCAGAGGGTGGTAGTATAAGGCAGGGGGAACCAGTGGGTGACAGTGGGAGGCAGAGGGTCACCGTATAAGGCAGGGGGAACCAGTGGGAGGCAGAGGGTGACAGTATAAGGCAGGAGGAACCAGTGGGAGGCAGAGGGTGACATTATAAGGCAGGTGGAACCAGTGGGAGGCAGAGGGTGGTAGTATAAGGCAGGGGGAACCAGTGGGAGGCAGAGGGTGACCGTATAAGGCAGGGGGAACCAGTAGGAGGAAGAGGGTGACAGTATAAGGCAGGAGGAACCAGTGGGTGACAGTGGGAGGCAGAGGGTGACAGTATAAGGCAGGTGGAACCAGTGGGAGGCAAAGGGTGATAGTATAAGGCAGGGGGAACCAGTGGGAGGCAGAGGGTGACAGTATAAGGCAGGGGGAACCAGTGGGTGACAGAGAGTGACCGTATAAGGCAGCAGGAACCAGTGCTGACAGTGGGAGACAGAGGGTGACAGTATAAGGCAGGGGGAGGCAGAGGGTGACAGTATAAGGCAGGGGGAACCCGTGGGTGATAGAGGGTGACAGTATAAGGCAGGGGGAACCCGTGGGTGTTAGAGGGTGACCGTATAAGGCAGGGGGAACCAGTGGGAGGCAGAGGGTGACAGTATAAGGCAGGGGGAACCCGTGGGAGGCAGAGGGTGACAGTATAAGGCAGGGGGAACCAGTGGGTGACAGTATAAGGCATGGGGAACCAGCGGGAGGCAGAGGGTGATAGTATAAGGCAGGGGGAACCAGTGGGAGGCAGAGGGTGATAGTATAAGGCAGGGGGAACCAGTGGGAGGCAGAGGGTGATAGTATAAGGCAGGGGAAACCAGTGGGAGGGAGAGGGTGACAGTATAAGGCAAGAGGAACCAGTGGGAGGCAGAGGGTGACAGTATAAGGCAGGGGGAACCAGTGGGTGATAGTATAAGGCAGGGGGAACCAGTGGGAGGCAGAGGGTGATAGTATAAGGCAGGGGGAACCAGTGGGTGACAGTGGGAGGCAGAGGGTGACAGTATAAGGCAGGGGTTCAGTGGATGACAGTGGAAGGCAGAGGGTGACCAGTGGGTGACAGTATAAGGCAGGGGGAACCAGTGGGAGGCAGAGGGTGACTGTATAAGGCAGGAGGAACCAGTGGGAGGCAGAGGGTGACAGTATAAGACAGGGGGAACCAGTGGGAGGACAAGGGGGAACCAGTGGGAGGCAGAGGGTGACAGTATAAGGCAGGGGGTGACAGTGGGAGGCAGACGGTGACAGGATAAGGCAGGGGGAACCAGTGGGAGGCAGAGGGTGATAGTATAAGGCAGGGGGAACCAGTGGGAGGCAGAGGGTGACCCTATAAGGCAGCAGGAACCAGTGGAAGGCAGAGGGTGACAGTATAAGGCAGGGGGGACCAGTGGGTGACAGTATAAGGCAGGGGGAACCAGTGGGTGACAGAGGGTGACAGTATAAGGCAGGGGGAACCAGTGGGTGACAGAGGGTGACCGTATAAGGCAGCAGGAACCAGTGAGTGACAGTGGGAGGCAGAGGGTGACAGTATAAGGCAGGGGTTCAGTGGATGACAGTGGAAGGCAGAGGGTGACCAGTGGGTGACAGTTGGAGGCAGAGGGTGACCGTATAATGCAGGGGGAACCAGTGGGAGGCAGAGGGTGATAGTATAAGGCATGGGGAACCAGCGGGAGGCAGAGGGTGATAGTATAAGGCAGGGGGAACCAGTGGCTGACAGTGGGAGGCAGAGGGTGACAGTATAAGGCAGGGGGAGGCAGAGGGTGACAGTATAAGGCAGGGGGAACCTGTGGGAGGCAGAGGGTGATAGTATAAGGCAGGGGGAACCAGTGGGAGGCAGAGGGTGACAGTGTAAGGCAGGGGGAACCAGTGGGTGACAAAGGGTGACGGTATAAGGAAGGGGGAACCAGTGGGAGGCAGAGGGTGACCGTATAAGACAGGGGGAACCAGTGGGTGACAGAGGGTGATAGTATAAGGCAGGGGGAACCAGTGGGAGGCAGAGGGTGACAGGATAAGGCAGGGGGAACCAGTGGGAGGCAGAGGGTGATAGTATAAGGCAGGGGGAACCAGTGGGAGGCAGAGGGTGACAGTATAAGGCAGGGGGAACCAGTGGGTGACAGAGGGTGATAGTATAAGGCAGGGGGAACCAGTGGGTGACAGAGGGTGATAGTATAAGGCAGAGGAAACCAGTGGGTGACAGAGGGTGATAGTATAAGCAGGGGGAACCAGTGGGAGGCAGAGGGTGATAGTATAAGGCAGGGGGAACCAGTGGGAGGCAGAGGGTGAAAGTATAAGGCAGGGGTTCAGTGGATGACAGTGGAAGGCAGAGGGTGACCATATAAGGCAGCATGAACCAGTGGGTGACAGTGGGAGGCAGAGGGTGACAGTATAATGCAGGGGGAACCAGTGGGAGGCAGAGGGTGACAGTATAAGGCAGGGGGAACCAGTGGGAGGCAGAGGGTGATAGTATAAGGCAGGGGGAACCAGTGGGAGGCAGAGGGTGACCGTATAAGACAGGGGGAACCAGTGGGTGACAGAGGGTGATAGTATAAGGCAGGGGGAACCAGTGGGAGGCAGAGGGTGATAGTATAAGGCAGGGGGAACCAGTGGGAGGCAGAGGTTGACCCTATAAGGCAGCAGGAACCAGTGGGTGACAGTGGGAGTCAGAGAGTGACAGTATAAGGCGGGGGGAACCAGTGGGAGGCAGATGGTGACAGTATAAGGCAGGGGGAACCAGTGGGTGACAAGAGGGTGACAGTATAAGGCAGGGGGAACCAGTGGGTGACAGAGGGTGACCGTATAAGGCAGCGTGAACCAGTGGCTGACAGTGGGAGGCAGAGGGTGACAGTATAAGGCAGGGGGAGGCAGAGGGTGACAGTATAAGGCAGGGGGAACCTGTGGGAGGCAGAGGGTGATAGTATAAGGCAGGGGGAACCAGTGGGAGGCAGAGGGTGACAGTGTAAGGCAGGGGGAACCAGTGGGTGACAAAGGGTGACAGTATAAGGAAGGGGGAACCAGTGGGAGGCAGAGGGTGATAGTATAAGGCAGGGGGAACCAGTGGGTGACAGGGTGATAGTATAAGGCAGGGGGAACCAGTGGGTGACAGAAGGTGATAGTATAAGCAGGGGGAACCAGTGGGAGGCAGAGGGTGACAGTATAAGGCAGGGGGAACCAGTGGGTGACAGAGGGTGATAGTATAAGGCAGGGGGAACCAGTGGGTGACAGAGGGTGATAGTATAAGGCAGGGGGAACCAGTGGGTGACAGAAGGTGATAGTATAAGCAGGGGGAACCAGTGGGAGGCAGAGGGTGACAGTATAAGGCAGGGGGAACCAGTGGGTGACAGAGGGTGATAGTATAAGGCAGAGGAAACCAGTGGGTGACAGAGGGTGATAGTATAAGCAGGGGGAACCAGTGGGAGGCAGAGGGTGATAGTATAAGGCAGGGGGAACCAGTGGGAGGCAGAGGGTGAAAGTATAAGGCAGGGGTTCAGTGGATGACAGTGGAAGGCAGAGGGTGACCATATAAGGCAGCATGAACCAGTGGGTGACAGTGGGAGGCAGAGGGTGATAGTATAAGGCAGGGGGAACCAGTGGGAGGCAGAGGATGACAGTATAAGACAGGGGGAACCAGTGGGAGGCAGATGGTGACAGTATAAGGCAGGGGGAACCAGTAGGTGACAGTATAAGGCAGGGGGAACCAGTGGGAGGCAGAGGGTGGTAGTATAAGGCAGGGGGAACCAGTGGGTGACAGTGGGAGGCAGAGGGTGACCGTATAAGGCAGGGGGAACCAGTGGGAGGCAGAGGGTGACAGTATAAGGCAGGAGGAACCAGTGGGAGGCAGAGGGTGACATTATAAGGCAGGTGGAACCAGTGGGAGGCAGAGGGTGGTAGTATAAGGCAGGGGGAACCAGTGGGAGGCAGAGGGTGACCGTATAAGGCAGGGGGAACCAGTGGGAGGCAGAGGGTGACAGTATAAGGCAGGAGGAACCAGTGGGTGACAGTGGGAGGCAGAGGGTGACAGTATAAGGCAGGTGGAACCAGTGGGAGGCAAAGGGTGATAGTATAAGGCAGGGGGAACCAGTGGGAGGCAGAGGGTGACTGTATAAGGCAGGGGGAACCAGTGGGTGACAGAGAGTGACCGTATAAGGCAGCAGGAACCAGTGCTGACAGTGGGAGACAGAGGGTGACAGTATAAGGCAGGGGGAGGCAGAGGGTGACAGTATAAGGCAGGGGGAACCCGTGGGTGATAGAGGGTGACAGTATAAGGCAGGGGGAACCCGTGGGTGTTAGAGGGTGACCGTATAAGGCAGGGGGAACCAGTGGGAGGCAGAGGGTGACAGTATAAGGCAGGGGGAACCCGTGGGAGGCAGAGGGTGACAGTATAAGGCAGGGGGAACCAGTGGGTGACAGTATAAGGCATGGGGAACCAGCGGGAGGCAGAGGGTGATAGTATAAGGCAGGGGGAACCAGTGGGAGGCAGAGGGTGATAGTATAAGGCAGGGGGAACCAGTGGGAGGCAGAGGGTGATAGTATAAGGCAGGGGAAACCAGTGGGAGGGAGAGGGTGACAGTATAAGGCAAGGGGAACCAGTGGGAGGCAGAGGGTGACAGTATAAGGCAGGGGGAACCAGTGGGTGATAGTATAAGGCAGGGGGAACCAGTGGGAGGCAGAGGGTGATAGTATAAGGCAGGGGGAAACAGTGGGAGGCAGAGGGTGACAGTATAAGGCAGGGGTTCAGTGGATGACAGTGGAAGGCAGAGGGTGACCAGTGGGTGACAGTATAAGGCAGGGGGAACCAGTGGGAGGCAGAGGGTGACTGTATAAGGCAGGAGGAACCAGTGGGAGGCAGAGGGTGACAGTATAAGACAGGGGGAACCAGTGGGAGGACAAGGGGGAACCAGTGGGAGGCAGAGGGTGACAGTATAAGGCAGGGGGTGACAGTGGGAGGCAGACGGTGACAGGATAAGGCAGGGGGAACCAGTGGGAGGCAGAGGGTGATAGTATAAGGCAGGGGGAACCAGTGGGAGGCAGAGGGTGACAGTATAAGGCAGGGGGGACCAGTGGGTGACAGTATAAGGCAGGGGGAACCAGTGGGTGACAGAGGGTGACAGTATAAGGCAGGGGGAACCAGTGGGTGACAGAGGGTGACCGTATAAGGCAGCAGGAACCAGTGAGTGACAGTGGGAGGCAGAGGGTGACAGTATAAGGCAGGGGGAACCATTGAGTGACAGTGGGAGGCAGAGGGTGACAGTATAAGGCAGGGGGAACGAGTGGGAGGCAGAGGGTGACAGTATAAGGCAGGGGTTCAGTGGATGACAGTGGAAGGCAGAGGGTGACCAGTGGGTGACAGTTGGAGGCAGAGGGTGACCGTATAATGCAGGGGGAACCAGTGGGAGGCAGAAGGTGATAGTATAAGGCATGGGGAACCAGCGGGAGGCAGAGGGTGATAGTATAAGGCAGGGGGAACCAGTGGGTGACAGGGTGATAGTATAAGGCAGGGGGGACCAGTGGGTGACAGTATAAGGCAGGGGGAACCAGTGGGTGACAGAGGGTGACAGTATAAGGCAGGGGGAACCAGTGGGTGACAGAGGGTGACCGTATAAGGCAGCAGGAACCAGTGAGTGACAGTGGGAGGCAGAGGGTGACAGTATAAGGCAGGGGGAACCATTGAGTGACAGTGGGAGGCAGAGGGTGACAGTATAAGGCAGGGGGAACGAGTGGGTGACAGTGGGAGGCAGAGGGTGACAGTATAAGGCAGGGGTTCAGTGGATGACAGTGGAAGGCAGAGGGTGACCAGTGGGTGACAGTTGGAGGCAGAGGGTGACCGTATAATGCAGGGGGAACCAGTGGGAGGCAGAAGGTGATAGTATAAGGCATGGGGAACCAGCGGGAGGCAGAGGGTGATAGTATAAGGCAGGGGGAACCAGTGGGTGACAGGGTGATAGTATAAGGCAGGGGGAACCAGTGGGTGACAGAAGGTGATAGTATAAGCAGGGGGAACCAGTGGGAGGCAGAGGGTGACAGTATAAGGCAGGGGGAACCAGTGGGTGACAGAGGGTGATAGTATAAGGCAGGGGGAACCAGTGGGAGGCAGAGGGTGACAGGATAAGGCAGGGGGAACCAGTGGGAGGCAGAGGGTGATAGTATAAGGCAGGGGGAACCAGTGGGAGGCAGAGGTTGACCCTATAAGGCAGCAGGAACCAGTGGGTGACAGTGGGAGTCAGAGAGTGACAGTATAAGGCGGGGGGAACCAGTGGGAGGCAGATGGTGACAGTATAAGGCAGGGGGAACCAGTGGGTGACAAGAGGGTGACAGTATAAGGCAGGGGGAACCAGTGGGTGACAGAGGGTGACCGTATAAGGCAGCGTGAACCAGTGGCTGACAGTGGGAGGCAGAGGGTGACAGTATAAGGCAGGGGGAGGCAGAGGGTGACAGTATAAGGCAGGGGGAACCTGTGGGAGGCAGAGGGTGATAGTATAAGGCAGGGGGAACCAGTGGGAGGCAGAGGGTGACAGTGTAAGGCAGGGGGAACCAGTGGGTGACAAAGGGTGACCGTATAAGGAAGGGGGAACCAGTGGGAGGCAGAGAGTGATAGTATAAGGCATGGGGAACCAGCGGGAGGCAGAGGGTGATAGTATAAGGCAGGGGGAACCAGTGGGTGACAGGGTGATAGTATAAGGCAGGGGGAACCAGTGGGTGACAGAAGGTGATAGTATAAGCAGGGGGAACCAGTGGGAGGCAGAGGGTGACAGTATAAGGCAGGGGGAACCAGTGGGTGACAGAGGGTGATAGTATAAGGCAGGGGGAACCAGTGGGTGACAGAGGGTGATAGTATAAGGCAGGGGGAACCAGTGGGTGACAGAAGGTGATAGTATAAGCAGGGGGAACCAGTGGGAGGCAGAGGGTGACAGTATAAGGCAGGGGGAACCAGTGGGTGACAGAGGGTGATAGTATAAGGCAGAGGAAACCAGTGGGTGACAGAGGGTGATAGTATAAGCAGGGGGAACCAGTGGGAGGCAGAGGGTGATAGTATAAGGCAGGGGGAACCAGTGGGAGGCAGAGGGTGAAAGTATAAGGCAGGGGTTCAGTGGATGACAGTGGAAGGCAGAGGGTGACCATAAAAGGCAGCATGAACCAGTGGGTGACAGTGGGAGGCAGAGGGTGACAGTATAATGCAGGGGGAACCAGTGGGAGGCAGAGGGTGACAGTATAAGGCAGGGGGAACCAGTGGGAGGCAGAGGGTGATAGTATAAGGCAGGGGGAACCAGTGGGAGGCAGAGGGTGACCGTATAAGACAGGGGGAACCAGTGGGTGACAGTGGGAGGCAGAGGGAACCAGTGGGAGGCAGAGGGTGATGGTATAAGGCAGGGGGAACCAGTGGGAGGCAGAGGGTGACCCTATAAGGCAGCAGGAACCAGTGGGAGGTAGAGGGTGACAGTATAAGGCAGAGGGGACCAGTGGGTGACAGTATAAGGCAGGGGGAACCAGTGGGTGACAGAGGGTGACAGTATAAGGCAGGGGGAACCAGTGGGTGACAGAGGGTGACCGTATAAGGCAGCAGGAACCAGTGGCTGACAGTGGGAGGGAGAGGGTGACAGTATAAGGCAGGGGGAACCAGTGGGTGACAGTATAAGGCAGGGGGAACCAGTGGGAGGCAGAGGGTGGTAGTATAAGGCAGGGGGAACCAGAGGGTGATAGTATAGGCAGGGGGAACCAGTGGGAGGCAGAGGGTGACCGTATAAGGCAGGAGGAACCAGTGGGTGACAGTGGGAGGCAGAGGGTGACAGTATAAGGCAGGGGGAACCAGTGGGAGGCAAATGGTGATAGTATAAGGCAGGGGGAACCAGTGGGAGGCAGAGGGTGACAGTATAAGGCAGGGGGAACCAGTGAGTGACAGTGGGAGGCAGAGGGTGACAGTATAAGGCAGCGGGAACCAGTGTGTGACAGTGGGAGACAGAGGGTGACAGTATAAGGCAGGGGGAACCATTGGGTGACAGTGGGAGGCAGAGGGTGACCGTATAAGGCAGGGGTACCCAGTGGGAGGCATAGGGTGACAGTATAAGGCAGGGGGAACCAGTGGGAGGCAGAGGGTGACAGTATAAGGCAGGGGTTCAGTGGATGACAGTGGAAGGCAGAGGGTGACCATATAAGGCAGCGGGAACCAGTGGGTGACAGTTGGAGGCAGAGGGTGACAGTATAATGCAGGGGGAACCAGTGGGAGGCAGAGGGTGATAGTATAAGGCAGGGGGAACCAGTGGGAGGCAGAGGGTGACCCTATAAGGCAGCAGAAACCAGTTGGTGACAGTGGGAGGCAGAGAGTGACAGTATAAGGCAGGGGGAACCTGTGGGAGGCAGAGGGTGACAGTATAAGGCAGGGGGAACCAGTGGGTGACAGAGGGTGACAGTATAAGGCAGGGGGAACCAGTGGGTGACAGAGGGTGACAGTATAAGGCAAGGGGAACCAGTGGGTGACAGAGGGTGACCGTATAAGGCAGCAGGAACCAGTGGCTGACAGTGGGAGGCAGAGGGTGACAGTATAAGGCAGGGGGAGGCAGAAGGTGACAGTATAAGGCAGGAGGAACCAGTGGGAGGCAGAGGGTGACAGTATAAGGCAGGGGGAACCAGTGGGTGACAGAGGGTGACAGTATAAGGCAGGGGGAACCACTGGGTGACAGAGGGTGACCGTATAAGGCAGCAGGAACCAGTGGCTGACAGTGAGAGGGAGAGGGTGACAGTATAAGGCAGGGGGAACCAGTGGGAGGCAGAGGGTGACAGTATAAGGCAGGGGGAACCAGTGGGTGATAGAGGGTGACAGTATAAGGCAGAGGGAACCAGTGGGTGACAGAGGGTGACAGTATGAGGCAGAGGGTGACAGTATAAGGCAGGGGGAACCAGTGGGAGGCAGAGGGTGACAGTATAAGGCAGGGGGAACCAGTGGGAGGCAGAGGGTGACAGTATAAGGCAGGGGGAACCAGTGGGTGGCAGAGGGTGACAGTAAAGAGGCAGGGGGAACCAGTGGGTGAAAGAGGGTGATAGTATAAGCAGGGGGAACCAGTGGGAGGCAGAGGGTGATGGTATAAGGCAGGGGGGACCAGAGGGTGAAAGAGGGTGATAGTATAAGCAGGGGGTACCAGTGAAAGGCAGAGGGTGATAGTATAAGGCAGTGGGAGGCAGAGGGTGACAGTATAAGGCAGGGGGAACCAGTATAAGGCAGGTGGAAACAGGGTGATGGGGAGCAGTGGGCGGCAGGGGTACAAGCACAATGTCAGGGTGAGAGTATAAGGCAGGGGGAACCAGTGGGTGACAGAGGGTGACAGTATAAGGCAGGGGGAACCAGTGGGAGGCAGAGGGTGACAGTATAAGGCAGGGGGAACCAGTGGGTGACAGAGGGTGACAGTATAAGGCAGGGGGAACCAGTGGGAGGCAGAGGGTGATAGTATAAGGCAGGGGGAACCAGTGGGAGACAGAGGGTGACAGTATAAGGCAGGGGGAACCAGCAGGAGGCAGAGGGTGATAGTATAAGGCAGGGGGAACCAGTGGGTGACAGAGGGTGATAGTATAAGCAGGGGGAACCAGTGGGAGGCAGAGGGTGATAGTATAAGGCAGGGGAAACCAGTGGGAGGCAGAGGGTGATAGTATAAGGCAGGGGGAACCAGTGGGAGGCAGAGGGTGACAGTATAAGGCAGGGGGAACCAGTGGGTGACAGAGGGTGACAGTATAAGGCAGGGGGAACCAGTGTGAGGCAGCGGGTGACAGTATAAGGCAGGGGGAACCAGTGGGTGACAGAGGGTGACAGTATAAGGCAGGGGGAACCAGTGGGTGACAGTATAAGGCAGGGGGAACCAGTGGGTGACAGAGGGTGACCGTATAAGGCAGCAGGAACCAGTGGCTGACAGTGGGAGGCAGAGGGTGACAGTATAAGGTAGGGGAGGCAGAAGGTGACAGTATAAGGCAGGAGGAACCAGTGGGAGGCAGAGGGTGACAGTATAAGGCAGGGGGAACCAGTGGGAGGCAGAGGGTGATAGTATAAGGCAGGGGGAACCAGTGGGAGGCAGAGGGTGACAGTATAAGGCAGCGGGAACCAGTGGGAGGCAGAGGGTGACAGTATAAGGCAGGGGGAACCAGTGGGAGGCAGAGGGTGACAGTATAAGGCAGGGGGAACCAGTGGGTGATAGAGGGTGACAGTATAAGGCAGAGGGAACCAGTGGGTGACAGAGGGTGACAGTATGAGGCAGAGGGTGACAGTATAAGGCAGGGG
The DNA here is from genome assembly GCF_055691185.1 of Crinia signifera. Lineage (NCBI taxonomy): Eukaryota > Metazoa > Chordata > Amphibia > Anura > Myobatrachidae > Crinia > Crinia signifera. Next base: position 335,197,223 of record NC_139221.1, read on the forward strand.
GAACCAGTGGGAGGCAGAGGGTGACAGTATAAGGCAGGGGGAACCAGTGGGAGGCAGAGGGTGACAGTATAAGGCAGGGGGAACCAGTGGGTGGCAGAGGGTGACAGTAAAGAGGCAGGGGGAACCAGTGGGTGAAAGAGGGTGATAGTATAAGCAGGGGGAACCAGTGGGAGGCAGAGGGTGATGGTATAAGGCAGGGGGGACCAGAGGGTGAAATAGGGTGATAGTATAAGCAGGGGGTACCAGTGAAAGGCAGAGGGTGATAGTATAAGGCAGTGGGAGGCAGAGGGTGACAGTATAAGGCAGGGGGAACCAGTATAAGGCAGGTGGAAACAGGGTGATGGGGAGCAGTGGGCGGCAGGGGTACAAGCACAATGTCAGGGTGAGAGTATAAGGCAGGGGGAACCAGTGGGTGACAGAGGGTGACAGTATAAGGCAGGGGGAACCAGTGGGAGGCAGAGGGTGACAGTATAAGGCAGGGGGAACCAGTGGGTGACAGAGGGTGACAGTATAAGGCAGGGGGAACCAGTGGGAGGCAGAGGGTGATAGTATAAGGCAGGGGGAACCAGTGGGAGACAGAGGGTGACAGTATAAGGCAGGGGGAACCAGCAGGAGGCAGAGGGTGATAGTATAAGGCAGGGGGAACCAGTGGGTGACAGAGGGTGATAGTATAAGCAGGGGGAACCAGTGGGAGGCAGAGGGTAATAGTATAAGGCAGGGGAAACCAGTGGGAGGCAGAGGGTGATAGTATAAGGCAGGGGGAACCAGTGGGAGGCAGAGGGTGACAGTATAAGGCAGGGGGAACCAGTGGGTGACAGAGGGTGACAGTATAAGGCAGGGGGAACCAGTGTGAGGCAGCGGGTGAAAGTATAAGGCAGGGGGAACCAGTGGGTGACAGAGGGTGACAGTATAAGGCAGGGGGAACCAGTGGGTGACAGTATAAGGCAGGGGGAACCAGTGGGTGACAGAGGGTGACCGTATAAGGCAGCAGGAACCAGTGGCTGACAGTGGGAGGCAGAGGGTGACAGTATAAGGCAGGGGGAACCAGTGGGTGACAGTATAAGGCAGGGGGAACCAGTGGGAGGCAGAAGGTGGTAGTATAAGGCAGGGGGAACCAGAGGGTGATAGTATAGGCAGGGGAACCAGAGGGTGACAGTATAAGTCAGGGGTAACCAGTGGGAGGCAGAGGGTGACCGTATAGGGCAGGAGGAACCAGTGGGTCACAGTGGGAGGCAGAGGGTGACAGTATAAGGCAGGGGGAACCAGTGGGAGGCAAATGGTGATAGTATAAGGCAGGGGGAACCAGTGGGAGGCAGATGGTGACAGTATAAGGCAGGGGGAACCAGTGGGAGGCAGATGGTGACAGTATAAGGCAGGGGGAACCAGTGAGTGACAGTGGGAGGCAGAGGGTGACAGTATAAGGCAGCGGGAACTAGTGTGTGACAGTGGGAGACAGAGGGTGACAGTATAAGGCAGGGGGAACCATTGGGTGACAGTGGGAGGCAGAGGGTGACAGTATAAGGCAGCGGGAACCAGTGGGAGGCAGAGGGTGACAGTATAAGGCAGGGGTTCAGTGGATGACAGTGGAAGGCAGAGGGTGACCATATAAGGCAGCGGGAACCAGTGGGTGACAGTTGGAGGCAGAGGAGAACAGTATAATGCAGGGGGAACCAGTGGGAGGCAGAGGGTGACAGTATAAGGAAGCAGGACCAGTGGGAGGCAGAGGGTGATAGTATAAGGCAGGGGGAACCAGTGGGAGGCAAATGGTGATAGTATAAGGCAGGGGGAACCAGTGGGAGGCAGATGGTGACAGTATAAGGCAGGGGGAACCAGTGGGAGGCAGATGGTGACAGTATAAGGCAGGGGGAACCAGTGAGTGACAGTGGGAGGCAGAGGGTGACAGTATAAGGCAGCGGGAACTAGTGTGTGACAGTGGGAGACAGAGGGTGACAGTATAAGGCAGGGGGAACCATTGGGTGACAGTGGGAGGCAGAGGGTGACAGTATAAGGCAGCGGGAACCAGTGGGAGGCAGAGGGTGACAGTATAAGGCAGGGGTTCAGTGGATGACAGTGGAAGGCAGAGGGTGACCATATAAGGCAGCGGGAACCAGTGGGTGACAGTTGGAGGCAGAGGAGAACAGTATAATGCAGGGGGAACCAGTGGGAGGCAGAGGGTGACAGTATAAGGAAGCAGGACCAGTGGGAGGCAGAGGGTGATAGTATAAGGCAGGGGGAACCAGTGGGAGGCAGAGGGTGACCCTATAAGGCAGCAGAAACCAGTGGGTGACAGTGGGAGGCAGAGAGTGACAGTATAAGGCAGGGGGAACCAGTGGGAGGCAGAGGGTGACAGTATAAGGCAGGGGGAACCAGTGGGTGACAGGGTGACAGTATAAGGCAGGGGGAACCAGTGGGTGACAGAGGGTGACCGTATAAGGCAGCGGGAACCAGTGGCTGACAGTGGGAGGCAGAGGGTGACAGTATAAGGCAGGGGGAGGCAGAAGGTGACAGTATAAGGCAGGGGGAACCCATGGGTGTTAGAGGGTGACAGTATAAGGCAGGGGGAACCAGTGGGAGGCAGAGGGTGACAGTATAAGGCAGGGGGAACCAGTGGGAGGCAGAGGGTGACCGTATAAGACAGGGGGAACCAGTGGGTGACAGAGGGTGATAGTATAAGGCAGGGGGAACCAGTGGGAGGCAGAGGGTGACAGGATAAGGCAGGGGGAACCAGTGGGAGGCAGAGGGTGATAGTATAAGGCAGGGGGAACCAGTGGGAGGCAGAGGGTGACAGTATAAGGCAGGGGGAACCAGTGGGTGACAGAGGGTGATAGTATAAGGCAGGGGGAACCAGTGGGTGACAGAGGGTGATAGTATAAGGCAGAGGAAACCAGTGGGTGACAGAGGGTGATAGTATAAGCAGGGGGAACCAGTGGGAGGCAGAGGGTGATAGTATAAGGCAGGGGGAACCAGTGGGAGGCAGAGGGTGAAAGTATAAGGCAGGGGTTCAGTGGATGACAGTGGAAGGCAGAGGGTGACCATATAAGGCAGCATGAACCAGTGGGTGACAGTGGGAGGCAGAGGGTGACAGTATAATGCAGGGGGAACCAGTGGGAGGCAGAGGGTGACAGTATAAGGCAGGGGGAACCAGTGGGAGGCAGAGGGTGATAGTATAAGGCAGGGGGAACCAGTGGGAGGCAGAGGGTGACCGTATAAGACAGGGGGAACCAGTGGGTGACAGAGGGTGATAGTATAAGGCAGGGGGAACCAGTGGGAGGCAGAGGGTGATAGTATAAGGCAGGGGGAACCAGTGGGAGGCAGAGGTTGACCCTATAAGGCAGCAGGAACCAGTGGGTGACAGTGGGAGTCAGAGAGTGACAGTATAAGGCGGGGGGAACCAGTGGGAGGCAGATGGTGACAGTATAAGGCAGGGGGAACCAGTGGGTGACAAGAGGGTGACAGTATAAGGCAGGGGGAACCAGTGGGTGACAGAGGGTGACCGTATAAGGCAGCGTGAACCAGTGGCTGACAGTGGGAGGCAGAGGGTGACAGTATAAGGCAGGGGGAGGCAGAGGGTGACAGTATAAGGCAGGGGGAACCTGTGGGAGGCAGAGGGTGATAGTATAAGGCAGGGGGAACCAGTGGGAGGCAGAGGGTGACAGTGTAAGGCAGGGGGAACCAGTGGGTGACAAAGGGTGACAGTATAAGGAAGGGGGAACCAGTGGGAGGCAGAGGGTGATAGTATAAGGCAGGGGGAACCAGTGGGTGACAGGGTGATAGTATAAGGCAGGGGGAACCAGTGGGTGACAGAAGGTGATAGTATAAGCAGGGGGAACCAGTGGGAGGCAGAGGGTGACAGTATAAGGCAGGGGGAACCAGTGGGTGACAGAGGGTGATAGTATAAGGCAGGGGGAACCAGTGGGTGACAGAGGGTGATAGTATAAGGCAGGGGGAACCAGTGGGTGACAGAAGGTGATAGTATAAGCAGGGGGAACCAGTGGGAGGCAGAGGGTGACAGTATAAGGCAGGGGGAACCAGTGGGTGACAGAGGGTGATAGTATAAGGCAGAGGAAACCAGTGGGTGACAGAGGGTGATAGTATAAGCAGGGGGAACCAGTGGGAGGCAGAGGGTGATAGTATAAGGCAGGGGGAACCAGTGGGAGGCAGAGGGTGAAAGTATAAGGCAGGGGTTCAGTGGATGACAGTGGAAGGCAGAGGGTGACCATATAAGGCAGCATGAACCAGTGGGTGACAGTGGGAGGCAGAGGGTGATAGTATAAGGCAGGGGGAACCAGTGGGAGGCAGAGGATGACAGTATAAGACAGGGGGAACCAGTGGGAGGCAGATGGTGACAGTATAAGGCAGGGGGAACCAGTAGGTGACAGTATAAGGCAGGGGGAACCAGTGGGAGGCAGAGGGTGGTAGTATAAGGCAGGGGGAACCAGTGGGTGACAGTGGGAGGCAGAGGGTGACCGTATAAGGCAGGGGGAACCAGTGGGAGGCAGAGGGTGACAGTATAAGGCAGGAGGAACCAGTGGGAGGCAGAGGGTGACATTATAAGGCAGGTGGAACCAGTGGGAGGCAGAGGGTGGTAGTATAAGGCAGGGGGAACCAGTGGGAGGCAGAGGGTGACCGTATAAGGCAGGGGGAACCAGTGGGAGGCAGAGGGTGACAGTATAAGGCAGGAGGAACCAGTGGGTGACAGTGGGAGGCAGAGGGTGACAGTATAAGGCAGGTGGAACCAGTGGGAGGCAAAGGGTGATAGTATAAGGCAGGGGGAACCAGTGGGAGGCAGAGGGTGACTGTATAAGGCAGGGGGAACCAGTGGGTGACAGAGAGTGACCGTATAAGGCAGCAGGAACCAGTGCTGACAGTGGGAGACAGAGGGTGACAGTATAAGGCAGGGGGAGGCAGAGGGTGACAGTATAAGGCAGGGGGAACCCGTGGGTGATAGAGGGTGACAGTATAAGGCAGGGGGAACCCGTGGGTGTTAGAGGGTGACCGTATAAGGCAGGGGGAACCAGTGGGAGGCAGAGGGTGACAGTATAAGGCAGGGGGAACCCGTGGGAGGCAGAGGGTGACAGTATAAGGCAGGGGGAACCAGTGGGTGACAGTATAAGGCATGGGGAACCAGCGGGAGGCAGAGGGTGATAGTATAAGGCAGGGGGAACCAGTGGGAGGCAGAGGGTGATAGTATAAGGCAGGGGGAACCAGTGGGAGGCAGAGGGTGATAGTATAAGGCAGGGGAAACCAGTGGGAGGGAGAGGGTGACAGTATAAGGCAAGGGGAACCAGTGGGAGGCAGAGGGTGACAGTATAAGGCAGGGGGAACCAGTGGGTGATAGTATAAGGCAGGGGGAACCAGTGGGAGGCAGAGGGTGATAGTATAAGGCAGGGGGAAACAGTGGGAGGCAGAGGGTGACAGTATAAGGCAGGGGTTCAGTGGATGACAGTGGAAGGCAGAGGGTGACCAGTGGGTGACAGTATAAGGCAGGGGGAACCAGTGGGAGGCAGAGGGTGACTGTATAAGGCAGGAGGAACCAGTGGGAGGCAGAGGGTGACAGTATAAGACAGGGGGAACCAGTGGGAGGACAAGGGGGAACCAGTGGGAGGCAGAGGGTGACAGTATAAGGCAGGGGGTGACAGTGGGAGGCAGACGGTGACAGGATAAGGCAGGGGGAACCAGTGGGAGGCAGAGGGTGATAGTATAAGGCAGGGGGAACCAGTGGGAGGCAGAGGGTGACAGTATAAGGCAGGGGGGACCAGTGGGTGACAGTATAAGGCAGGGGGAACCAGTGGGTGACAGAGGGTGACAGTATAAGGCAGGGGGAACCAGTGGGTGACAGAGGGTGACCGTATAAGGCAGCAGGAACCAGTGAGTGACAGTGGGAGGCAGAGGGTGACAGTATAAGGCAGGGGGAACCATTGAGTGACAGTGGGAGGCAGAGGGTGACAGTATAAGGCAGGGGGAACGAGTGGGAGGCAGAGGGTGACAGTATAAGGCAGGGGTTCAGTGGATGACAGTGGAAGGCAGAGGGTGACCAGTGGGTGACAGTTGGAGGCAGAGGGTGACCGTATAATGCAGGGGGAACCAGTGGGAGGCAGAAGGTGATAGTATAAGGCATGGGGAACCAGCGGGAGGCAGAGGGTGATAGTATAAGGCAGGGGGAACCAGTGGGTGACAGGGTGATAGTATAAGGCAGGGGGGACCAGTGGGTGACAGTATAAGGCAGGGGGAACCAGTGGGTGACAGAGGGTGACAGTATAAGGCAGGGGGAACCAGTGGGTGACAGAGGGTGACCGTATAAGGCAGCAGGAACCAGTGAGTGACAGTGGGAGGCAGAGGGTGACAGTATAAGGCAGGGGGAACCATTGAGTGACAGTGGGAGGCAGAGGGTGACAGTATAAGGCAGGGGGAACGAGTGGGTGACAGTGGGAGGCAGAGGGTGACAGTATAAGGCAGGGGTTCAGTGGATGACAGTGGAAGGCAGAGGGTGACCAGTGGGTGACAGTTGGAGGCAGAGGGTGACCGTATAATGCAGGGGGAACCAGTGGGAGGCAGAAGGTGATAGTATAAGGCATGGGGAACCAGCGGGAGGCAGAGGGTGATAGTATAAGGCAGGGGGAACCAGTGGGTGACAGGGTGATAGTATAAGGCAGGGGGAACCAGTGGGTGACAGAAGGTGATAGTATAAGCAGGGGGAACCAGTGGGAGGCAGAGGGTGACAGTATAAGGCAGGGGGAACCAGTGGGTGACAGAGGGTGATAGTATAAGGCAGGGGGAACCAGTGGGAGGCAGAGGGTGACAGGATAAGGCAGGGGGAACCAGTGGGAGGCAGAGGGTGATAGTATAAGGCAGGGGGAACCAGTGGGAGGCAGAGGTTGACCCTATAAGGCAGCAGGAACCAGTGGGTGACAGTGGGAGTCAGAGAGTGACAGTATAAGGCGGGGGGAACCAGTGGGAGGCAGATGGTGACAGTATAAGGCAGGGGGAACCAGTGGGTGACAAGAGGGTGACAGTATAAGGCAGGGGGAACCAGTGGGTGACAGAGGGTGACCGTATAAGGCAGCGTGAACCAGTGGCTGACAGTGGGAGGCAGAGGGTGACAGTATAAGGCAGGGGGAGGCAGAGGGTGACAGTATAAGGCAGGGGGAACCTGTGGGAGGCAGAGGGTGATAGTATAAGGCAGGGGGAACCAGTGGGAGGCAGAGGGTGACAGTGTAAGGCAGGGGGAACCAGTGGGTGACAAAGGGTGACCGTATAAGGAAGGGGGAACCAGTGGGAGGCAGAGAGTGATAGTATAAGGCATGGGGAACCAGCGGGAGGCAGAGGGTGATAGTATAAGGCAGGGGGAACCAGTGGGTGACAGGGTGATAGTATAAGGCAGGGGGAACCAGTGGGTGACAGAAGGTGATAGTATAAGCAGGGGGAACCAGTGGGAGGCAGAGGGTGACAGTATAAGGCAGGGGGAACCAGTGGGTGACAGAGGGTGATAGTATAAGGCAGGGGGAACCAGTGGGTGACAGAGGGTGATAGTATAAGGCAGGGGGAACCAGTGGGTGACAGAAGGTGATAGTATAAGCAGGGGGAACCAGTGGGAGGCAGAGGGTGACAGTATAAGGCAGGGGGAACCAGTGGGTGACAGAGGGTGATAGTATAAGGCAGAGGAAACCAGTGGGTGACAGAGGGTGATAGTATAAGCAGGGGGAACCAGTGGGAGGCAGAGGGTGATAGTATAAGGCAGGGGGAACCAGTGGGAGGCAGAGGGTGAAAGTATAAGGCAGGGGTTCAGTGGATGACAGTGGAAGGCAGAGGGTGACCATAAAAGGCAGCATGAACCAGTGGGTGACAGTGGGAGGCAGAGGGTGACAGTATAATGCAGGGGGAACCAGTGGGAGGCAGAGGGTGACAGTATAAGGCAGGGGGAACCAGTGGGAGGCAGAGGGTGATAGTATAAGGCAGGGGGAACCAGTGGGAGGCAGAGGGTGACCGTATAAGACAGGGGGAACCAGTGGGTGACAGTGGGAGGCAGAGGGAACCAGTGGGAGGCAGAGGGTGATGGTATAAGGCAGGGGGAACCAGTGGGAGGCAGAGGGTGACCCTATAAGGCAGCAGGAACCAGTGGGAGGTAGAGGGTGACAGTATAAGGCAGAGGGGACCAGTGGGTGACAGTATAAGGCAGGGGGAACCAGTGGGTGACAGAGGGTGACAGTATAAGGCAGGGGGAACCAGTGGGTGACAGAGGGTGACCGTATAAGGCAGCAGGAACCAGTGGCTGACAGTGGGAGGGAGAGGGTGACAGTATAAGGCAGGGGGAACCAGTGGGTGACAGTATAAGGCAGGGGGAACCAGTGGGAGGCAGAGGGTGGTAGTATAAGGCAGGGGGAACCAGAGGGTGATAGTATAGGCAGGGGGAACCAGTGGGAGGCAGAGGGTGACCGTATAAGGCAGGAGGAACCAGTGGGTGACAGTGGGAGGCAGAGGGTGACAGTATAAGGCAGGGGGAACCAGTGGGAGGCAAATGGTGATAGTATAAGGCAGGGGGAACCAGTGGGAGGCAGAGGGTGACAGTATAAGGCAGGGGGAACCAGTGAGTGACAGTGGGAGGCAGAGGGTGACAGTATAAGGCAGCGGGAACCAGTGTGTGACAGTGGGAGACAGAGGGTGACAGTATAAGGCAGGGGGAACCATTGGGTGACAGTGGGAGGCAGAGGGTGACCGTATAAGGCAGGGGTACCCAGTGGGAGGCATAGGGTGACAGTATAAGGCAGGGGGAACCAGTGGGAGGCAGAGGGTGACAGTATAAGGCAGGGGTTCAGTGGATGACAGTGGAAGGCAGAGGGTGACCATATAAGGCAGCGGGAACCAGTGGGTGACAGTTGGAGGCAGAGGGTGACAGTATAATGCAGGGGGAACCAGTGGGAGGCAGAGGGTGATAGTATAAGGCAGGGGGAACCAGTGGGAGGCAGAGGGTGACCCTATAAGGCAGCAGAAACCAGTTGGTGACAGTGGGAGGCAGAGAGTGACAGTATAAGGCAGGGGGAACCTGTGGGAGGCAGAGGGTGACAGTATAAGGCAGGGGGAACCAGTGGGTGACAGAGGGTGACAGTATAAGGCAGGGGGAACCAGTGGGTGACAGAGGGTGACAGTATAAGGCAAGGGGAACCAGTGGGTGACAGAGGGTGACCGTATAAGGCAGCAGGAACCAGTGGCTGACAGTGGGAGGCAGAGGGTGACAGTATAAGGCAGGGGGAGGCAGAAGGTGACAGTATAAGGCAGGAGGAACCAGTGGGAGGCAGAGGGTGACAGTATAAGGCAGGGGGAACCAGTGGGTGACAGAGGGTGACAGTATAAGGCAGGGGGAACCACTGGGTGACAGAGGGTGACCGTATAAGGCAGCAGGAACCAGTGGCTGACAGTGAGAGGGAGAGGGTGACAGTATAAGGCAGGGGGAACCAGTGGGAGGCAGAGGGTGACAGTATAAGGCAGGGGGAACCAGTGGGTGATAGAGGGTGACAGTATAAGGCAGAGGGAACCAGTGGGTGACAGAGGGTGACAGTATGAGGCAGAGGGTGACAGTATAAGGCAGGGGGAACCAGTGGGAGGCAGAGGGTGACAGTATAAGGCAGGGGGAACCAGTGGGAGGCAGAGGGTGACAGTATAAGGCAGGGGGAACCAGTGGGTGGCAGAGGGTGACAGTAAAGAGGCAGGGGGAACCAGTGGGTGAAAGAGGGTGATAGTATAAGCAGGGGGAACCAGTGGGAGGCAGAGGGTGATGGTATAAGGCAGGGGGGACCAGAGGGTGAAAGAGGGTGATAGTATAAGCAGGGGGTACCAGTGAAAGGCAGAGGGTGATAGTATAAGGCAGTGGGAGGCAGAGGGTGACAGTATAAGGCAGGGGGAACCAGTATAAGGCAGGTGGAAACAGGGTGATGGGGAGCAGTGGGCGGCAGGGGTACAAGCACAATGTCAGGGTGAGAGTATAAGGCAGGGGGAACCAGTGGGTGACAGAGGGTGACAGTATAAGGCAGGGGGAACCAGTGGGAGGCAGAGGGTGACAGTATAAGGCAGGGGGAACCAGTGGGTGACAGAGGGTGACAGTATAAGGCAGGGGGAACCAGTGGGAGGCAGAGGGTGATAGTATAAGGCAGGGGGAACCAGTGGGAGACAGAGGGTGACAGTATAAGGCAGGGGGAACCAGCAGGAGGCAGAGGGTGATAGTATAAGGCAGGGGGAACCAGTGGGTGACAGAGGGTGATAGTATAAGCAGGGGGAACCAGTGGGAGGCAGAGGGTGATAGTATAAGGCAGGGGAAACCAGTGGGAGGCAGAGGGTGATAGTATAAGGCAGGGGGAACCAGTGGGAGGCAGAGGGTGACAGTATAAGGCAGGGGGAACCAGTGGGTGACAGAGGGTGACAGTATAAGGCAGGGGGAACCAGTGTGAGGCAGCGGGTGACAGTATAAGGCAGGGGGAACCAGTGGGTGACAGAGGGTGACAGTATAAGGCAGGGGGAACCAGTGGGTGACAGTATAAGGCAGGGGGAACCAGTGGGTGACAGAGGGTGACCGTATAAGGCAGCAGGAACCAGTGGCTGACAGTGGGAGGCAGAGGGTGACAGTATAAGGTAGGGGAGGCAGAAGGTGACAGTATAAGGCAGGAGGAACCAGTGGGAGGCAGAGGGTGACAGTATAAGGCAGGGGGAACCAGTGGGAGGCAGAGGGTGATAGTATAAGGCAGGGGGAACCAGTGGGAGGCAGAGGGTGACAGTATAAGGCAGCGGGAACCAGTGGGAGGCAGAGGGTGACAGTATAAGGCAGGGGGAACCAGTGGGAGGCAGAGGGTGACAGTATAAGGCAGGGGGAACCAGTGGGTGATAGAGGGTGACAGTATAAGGCAGAGGGAACCAGTGGGTGACAGAGGGTGACAGTATGAGGCAGAGGGTGACAGTATAAGGCAGGGGGAACCAGTGGGAGGCAGAGGGTGACAGTATAAGGCAGGGGGAACCAGTGGGAGGCAGAGGGTGACAGTATAAGGCAGGGGGAACCAGTGGGTGGCAGAGGGTGACAGTAAAGAGGCAGGGGGAACCAGTGGGTGAAAGAGGGTGATAGTATAAGCAGGGGGAACCAGTGGGAGGCAGAGGGTGATGGTATAAGGCAGGGGGGACCAGAGGGTGAAATAGGGTGATAGTATAAGCAGGGGGTACCAGTGAAAGGCAGAGGGTGATAGTATAAGGCAGTGGGAGGCAGAGGGTGACAGTATAAGGCAGGGGGAACCAGTATAAGGCAGGTGGAAACAGGGTGATGGGGAGCAGTGGGCGGCAGGGGTACAAGCACAATGTCAGGGTGAGAGTATAAGGCAGGGGGAACCAGTGGGTGACAGAGGGTGACAGTATAAGGCAGGGGGAACCAGTGGGAGGCAGAGGGTGACAGTATAAGGCAGGGGGAACCAGTGGGTGACAGAGGGTGACAGTATAAGGCAGGGGGAACCAGTGGGAGGCAGAGGGTGATAGTATAAGGCAGGGGGAACCAGTGGGAGACAGAGGGTGACAGTATAAGGCAGGGGGAACCAGCAGGAGGCAGAGGGTGATAGTATAAGGCAGGGGGAACCAGTGGGTGACAGAGGGTGATAGTATAAGCAGGGGGAACCAGTGGGAGGCAGAGGGTAATAGTATAAGGCAGGGGAAACCAGTGGGAGGCAGAGGGTGATAGTATAAGGCAGGGGGAACCAGTGGGAGGCAGAGGGTGACAGTATAAGGCAGGGGGAACCAGTGGGTGACAGAGGGTGACAGTATAAGGCAGGGGGAACCAGTGTGAGGCAGCGGGTGAAAGTATAAGGCAGGGGGAACCAGTGGGTGACAGAGGGTGACAGTATAAGGCAGGGGGAACCAGTGGGTGACAGTATAAGGCAGGGGGAACCAGTGGGTGACAGAGGGTGACCGTATAAGGCAGCAGGAACCAGTGGCTGACAGTGGGAGGCAGAGGGTGACAGTATAAGGCAGGGGGAACCAGTGGGTGACAGTATAAGGCAGGGGGAACCAGTGGGAGGCAGAAGGTGGTAGTATAAGGCAGGGGGAACCAGAGGGTGATAGTATAGGCAGGGGAACCAGAGGGTGACAGTATAAGTCAGGGGTAACCAGTGGGAGGCAGAGGGTGACCGTATAGGGCAGGAGGAACCAGTGGGTCACAGTGGGAGGCAGAGGGTGACAGTATAAGGCAGGGGGAACCAGTGGGAGGCAAATGGTGATAGTATAAGGCAGGGGGAACCAGTGGGAGGCAGATGGTGACAGTATAAGGCAGGGGGAACCAGTGGGAGGCAGATGGTGACAGTATAAGGCAGGGGGAACCAGTGAGTGACAGTGGGAGGCAGAGGGTGACAGTATAAGGCAGCGGGAACTAGTGTGTGACAGTGGGAGACAGAGGGTGACAGTATAAGGCAGGGGGAACCATTGGGTGACAGTGGGAGGCAGAGGGTGACAGTATAAGGCAGCGGGAACCAGTGGGAGGCAGAGGGTGACAGTATAAGGCAGGGGTTCAGTGGATGACAGTGGAAGGCAGAGGGTGACCATATAAGGCAGCGGGAACCAGTGGGTGACAGTTGGAGGCAGAGGAGAACAGTATAATGCAGGGGGAACCAGTGGGAGGCAGAGGGTGACAGTATAAGGAAGCAGGACCAGTGGGAGGCAGAGGGTGATAGTATAAGGCAGGGGGAACCAGTGGGAGGCAAATGGTGATAGTATAAGGCAGGGGGAACCAGTGGGAGGCAGATGGTGACAGTATAAGGCAGGGGGAACCAGTGGGAGGCAGATGGTGACAGTATAAGGCAGGGGGAACCAGTGAGTGACAGTGGGAGGCAGAGGGTGACAGTATAAGGCAGCGGGAACTAGTGTGTGACAGTGGGAGACAGAGGGTGACAGTATAAGGCAGGGGGAACCATTGGGTGACAGTGGGAGGCAGAGGGTGACAGTATAAGGCAGCGGGAACCAGTGGGAGGCAGAGGGTGACAGTATAAGGCAGGGGTTCAGTGGATGACAGTGGAAGGCAGAGGGTGACCATATAAGGCAGCGGGAACCAGTGGGTGACAGTTGGAGGCAGAGGAGAACAGTATAATGCAGGGGGAACCAGTGGGAGGCAGAGGGTGACAGTATAAGGAAGCAGGACCAGTGGGAGGCAGAGGGTGATAGTATAAGGCAGGGGGAACCAGTGGGAGGCAGAGGGTGACCCTATAAGGCAGCAGAAACCAGTGGGTGACAGTGGGAGGCAGAGAGTGACAGTATAAGGCAGGGGGAACCAGTGGGAGGCAGAGGGTGACAGTATAAGGCAGGGGGAACCAGTGGGTGACAGGGTGACAGTATAAGGCAGGGGGAACCAGTGGGTGACAGAGGGTGACCGTATAAGGCAGCGGGAACCAGTGGCTGACAGTGGGAGGCAGAGGGTGACAGTATAAGGCAGGGGGAGGCAGAAGGTGACAGTATAAGGCAGGGGGAACCCATGGGTGTTAGAGGGTGACAGTATAAGGCAGGGGGAACCAGTGGGAGGCAGAGGGTGACAGTATAAGGCAGGGGGAACCAGTGGGAGGCAGAGGGTGACAGTATAAGGCAGGGGGAACCAGTGGGAGGCAGAGGGTGACAGTATAAGGCAGGGGGAAGCAGTGGGTGATAGAGGGTGATAGTATAAGGCAGCGGGAACCAGTGGGAGGTAGAGGGTGACAGTATAAGGCAGGGGGAACCAGTGGGAGGCAGAGGGTGATAGTATAAGGCAGCGGGAACCAGTGGGAGGCAGAGGGTGACAGTATAAGGCAGGGGGAACCAGTGGGTGACAGTATAAGGCAGGGGGAACCAGTGGGAGGCAGAGGGTGACAGTATAAGGAAGCGGGACCAGTGGGAGGCAGAGGGTGATAGTATATATCAGGGGGAACCAGTGGGAGGCAGAGGGTGACCCTATAAGGCAGCAGAAACCAGTGGGAGGCAGAGAGTGACAGTATAAGGCAGGGGGAACCAGTGGGAGGCAGAGGGTGACAGTATAAGGCAGGGGGAACCAGTGGGTGACAGTATAAGGCAGGGGGAACCAGTGGGTGACAGAGGGTGACCGTATAAGGCAGGGGAAACCAGTGGGAGGCAGAGGGTGACAGTATAAGGCAGCGGGAGGCAGAAGGTGACAGTATAAGGCAGGGGGAACCCGTGGGTGTTAGAGGGTGACAGTATAAGGCAGGGGGAACCAGTGGGAGGCAGAGGGTGACAGTATAAGGCAGGGGGAACCAGTGGGAGGCAGAGGGTGACAGTATAAGGCAGGGGGAACCAGTGGGTGATAGAGGGTGACAGTATAAGGCAGGGGGAACCAGTGGGAGGCAGAGGGTGATAGTATAAGGCAGGGGGAACCAGTGGGTGACAGTATAAGGCAGGGGGAACCAGTGGGAGGCAGAGGGTGACAGTATAAGGCAGGGGGAACCAGTGGGTGATAGAGGGTGACAGTATAAGGCAGGGGGAACCAGTGGGTGACAGAGGGTGACAGTATAAGGCAGGGGGAACTAGTGGGAGGCAGAGGGTGATAGTATAAGGCAGGGGGGACCAGAGGGTGAAAGAGGGTGATAGTATAAGCAGGGGGAACCAGTGGAAGGCAGAGGGTGATAGTATATGGCAGAGGGTAACAGTATAAGGCAGGGGGAACCAGTATAAGGCAGGGGGAAACAGGGTGATGGGGAACAGTGGGCGGCAGGGGTACAAGCACAATGTCAGGGTGACAGTATAAGGCATGGGGTACCAGTGGGTGACAGAGGGTGACAGTATAAGGCAGGGGGAACCAGTTGGAGGCAGAGGGTGACAGTATAAGGCAGGGGGAACCAGTGGGAGGCAGAGGGTGACAGTATAAGGCAGGGGGAACCAGCGGGAGGCAGATGGTGATAGTATAAGGCAGGGGGAACCAGTGAGTGACAGTGGGAGGCAGGGGGAACCAGTGGGAGGCAGAGGGTGACAGTATAAGGCAGGGGGAACCAGTGGGTGACAAAGGTTGATAGTATAAGCAGGGGGAACCAGTGGGTGACAGAGGGTGATAGTATAAGGCAGGGGAAACCAGTGGGAGGCAGAGGGTGATAGTATAAGGCAGGGGGAACCAGTGGGAGGCAGAGGGTGACAGTATGAGGCAGGGGGAACCAGAGGGTGACATTATAAGGCAGGGGGAACCAGTGGGAGGCAGAGGGTGATAGTATGAGGCAGGGGGAACCAGTGGGAGGCAGAGGGTGACAGTATAAGGCAGGGGGAACCAGTGGGTGACAGAGTGACAGTATAAGGCAGGGGGAACCAGTGGGTGACAGAGGGTGACAGTATAAGGCAGCGGGAACCAGTGGCTGACAGTGGGAGGCAGAGGGTGACAGTATAAGGCAGGGGGAGGCAGAAGGTGACAGTATAAGGCAGGGGGAACCCATGGGTGTTAGAGGGTGACAGTATAAGGCAGGGGGAACCAGTGGGAGGCAGAGGGTGACAGTATAAGGCAGGGGGAACCAGTGGGAGGCAGAGGGTGACAGTATAAGGCAGGGGGAAGCAGTGGGTGATAGAGGGTGATAGTATAAGGCAGCGGGAACCAGTGGGAGGTAGAGGGTGACAGTATAAGGCAGGGGGAACCAGTGGGAGGCAGAGGGTGATAGTATAAGGCAGCGGGAACCAGTGGGAGGCAGAGGGTGACAGTATAAGGCAGGGGGAACCAGTGGGTGACAGTATAAGGCAGGGGGAACCAGTGGGAGGCAGAGGGTGACAGTATAAGGAAGCGGGACCAGTGGGAGGCAGAGGGTGATAGTATATATCAGGGGGAACCAGTGGGAGGCAGAGGGTGACCCTATAAGGCAGCAGAAACCAGTGGGAGGCAGAGAGTGACAGTATAAGACAGGGGGAACCAGTGGGAGGCAGAGGGTGACAGTATAAGGCAGGGGGAACCAGTGGGTGACAGTATAAGGCAGGGGGAACCAGTGGGTGACAGAGGGTGACAGTATAAGGCAGGGGGAACCAGTGGGTGACAGAGGGTGACCGTATAAGGCAGGGGAAACCAGTGGGAGGCAGAGGGTGACAGTATAAGGCAGCGGGAGGCAGAAGGTGACAGTATAAGGCAGGGGGAACCCGTGGGTGTTAGAGGGTGACAGTATAAGGCAGGGGGAACCAGTGGGAGGCAGAGGGTGACAGTATAAGGCAGGGGGAACCAGTGGGAGGCAGAGGGTGACAGTATAAGGCAGGGGGAACCAGTGGGTGATAGAGGGTGACAGTATAAGGCAGGGGGAACCAGTGGGAGGCAGAGGGTGATAGTATAAGGCAGCGGGAACCAGTGGGAGGCAGAGGGTGACAGTATAAGGCAGGGGGAACCAGTGGGTGACAGTATAAGGCAGGGGGAACCAGTGGGAGGCAGAGGGTGACAGTATAAGGCAGGGGGAATCAGTGGGTGATAGAGGGTGACAGTATAAGGCAGGGGGAACCAGAGGGTGACAGTATAAGGCAGGGGGAACTAGTGGGAGGCAGAGGGTGATAGTATAAGGCAGGGGGGACCAGAGGGTGAAAGAGGGTGATAGTATAAGCAGGGGGAACCAGTGGAAGGCAGAGGGTGATAGTATATGGCAGAGGGTAACAGTATAAGGCAGGGGGAACCAGTATAAGGCAGGGGGAAACAGGGTGATGTGGAACAGTGGGCGGCAGGGGTACAAGCACAATGTCAGGGTGACAGTATAAGGCATGGGGAACCAGTGGGTGACAGTATAAGGCAGGGGGAACCAGTGGGAGGCAGAGGGTGACAGTATAAGGCAGGGGGAACCAGTGGGAGGCAGAGGGTGACAGTATAAGGCAGGGGGAACCAGCGGGAGGCAGATGGTGATAGTATAAGGCAGGGGGAACCAGTGAGTGACAGTGGGAGGCAGGGGGAACCAGTGGGAGGCAGAGGGTGACAGTATAAGGCAGGGGGAACCAGTGGGTGACAAAAGTTGATAGTATAAGCAGGGGGAACCAGTGGGAGGCAGAGGGTGATAGTATAAGGCAGGGGAAACCAGTGGGAGGCAGAGGGTGATAGTATAAGGCAGGGGGAACCAGTGGGAGGCAGAGGGTGACAGTATGAGGCAGGGGGAACCAGAGGGTGACATTATAAGGCAGGGGGAACCAGTGGGAGGCAGAGGGTGATAGTATGAGGCAGGGGGAACCAGTGGGAGGCAGAGGGTGATAGTATAAGGCAGGGGGAACCAGTGGGTGACAGAGGGTGACCGTATAAGCAGGTGGAACCAGTGGGAGGCAGAGGGTGAAAGTATAAGGCAGGGGTAACCAGTGGGAGGCAGAGGGTGACAGTATAAGGCAGGGGGAACAAGTGGGTGACAGAGGGTGACAGTATAAGGCAGGGGGAACCAGTGGGAGGCAGAGGGTGATAGTATAAGGCAGGGGGTAACCAATGGGAGGCAGAGGGTGATAGTATAAGGCAGGGGGAACCAGTGGGAGGCAGAGGGTGACAGTATAAGGCAGGGGGAACCAGTGGGTGACAGAGGGTGACAGTATAAGGCAGGGGGAACCAGTGGGAGGCAGAGGGTGACAGTATAAGGCAGGGGGAACCAGAGGGTGACAGTATAAGGCAGGGGGAACCAGTGGGAGGCAGAGGGTGACAGTATAAGGCAGGGGGAACCAGTGGGTGACAGAGGGTGACAGTATAAGGCAGGGGGAACCAGTGGGAGGCAGAGGGTGACAGTATAAGGCAGTGGGAACAAGTGGGTGACAGAGGGTGACAGTATAAGGCAGGGGGAACCAGTGGGAGGCAGAGGGTGATAGTATAAGGCAGGGGGTAACCAATGGGAGGCAGAGGGTGATAGTATAAGGCAGGGGGAACCAGTGGGAGGCAGAGGGTGACAGTATAAGGCAGGGGGAACCAGAGGGTGACAGTATAAGGCAGGGGGAACCAGTGGGAGGCAGAGGGTGACAGTATAAGGCAGGGGAAACCAGTGGGTGACAGAGGGTGACAGTATAAGGCAGGGGGAACCAGTGGGAGGCAGAGGGTGACAGTATAAGGCAGGGGGAACCAGTGGGAGGCAGAGGGTGACAGTATAAGGCAGGGGGAACCAGTGGGAGGCAGAGGGTGACAGTATAAGGCAGGGGGAACCAGTGGGAGGCAGAGGGTGACAGTATAAGGCAGGGGGAACCAGTGGGAGGCAGAGGGTGACAGTATAAGGCAGGGGGAACCAGTGGGAGGTAGAGGGTGACAGTATAAGGCAGGGGGAACCAGTGGGAGGCAGAGGGTGACGGTATAAGGCAGGGGGAACCAGTGGGAGGCAGAGGGTGACAGTATAAGGCAGGGGGAACCAGTGGGAGGCAGAGGGTGACGGTATAAGGCAGGGGGAACCAGTGGAAGGCAGAGGGTGATAGTATAAGGCAGGGGGAACCAGTGGGAGGCAGAGGGTGATAGTATAAGGCAGAGGGTGACAGTATAAGGCAGGGGGAACCAGTGGGAGGCAGAGGGTGACGGTATAAGGCAGGGGGAACCAGTGGGAGGCAGAGGGTGATAGTATAAGGCAGGGGGAACCAGTGGGAGGCAGAGGGTGACAGTATAAGGCAGGGGGAACCAGTGGGAGGCAGAGGGTGACAGTATAAGGCAGGGGGTAACCAATGGGAGGCAGAGGGTGATAGTATGAGGCAGAGGGTGACAGTATAAGGCAGGGGGAACCAGTGGGAGGCAGAGGGTGACAGTATAAGGCAGGGGGAACCAGTGGGAGGCAGAGGGTGACAGTATAAGGCAGGGGGAACCAGTGGGAGGCAGAGGGTGACAGTATAAGGCAGGGGGAACCAGTGGGAGGCAGAGGGTGACAGTATAAGGCAGGGGGAGGCAGAGGGTGACAGTATAAGGCAGGGGGAACCAGTGGGAGGCAGAGGGTGACAGTATAAGGCAGGGGGAGGCAGAGGGTGACAGTATAAGGCAGGGGGAACCAGTGGGAGGCAGAGGGTGGCAGTATAAGGCAGGGGGAACCAGTGGGGGGCAGAGGGTGACAGTATAAGGCAGGGGGAACCAGTGGGAGGCAGAGGGTGACAGTATAAGGCAGGGGGAACCAGTGGGAGGCAGAGGGTGACAGTATAAGGCAGGGGGAACCAGTGGGAGGCATGGGATGACAGCATATTGCAGTGAAGGTGACATAGAGGAAGACAGTGACAACAACAGGGTTGGTAGAGGATAACAGCGGCAGGCAGGGGGAAACAGGGTGATGGGGAGCAGTGGGTGGCAGGGGTACAAGCACAATGTCCTGCATGGTGCAGAGAAGGGGCATGTACCTTGGTGAGGGCAGTAGCACAGTGGCCCCTACTCTGTCTGTGACAGGGGCCCACGCTTTGTGCTTTCCGGGTGTGAGCTGCCTTTAATTTGCAGACAGTGGCCTATTACCTAGAGCAGTGGTAGCCAACCCTAGCCCTCGAGAGCTACCAACAGGTCACATTTTCCAGACAACCTAGCTGCTGCACAGCTGCACTCATTAATCACTGACACATTTTAAAAGATACACAGATGGAGCTAATTAGCTCACTTGTGATTCTGTGAGGAGACCTGCAAAACATGCACTGTTGGTAGCTCTCGAGGACTAGGGTTGGCTACCCCAGACCTAGAGGTACTGGCTGTGATCATCAGTGCTAATAGGTGGCAGGTTATCAGCTGGCACAGAGAATTTCAGCCCTACCGCCAAAAGCTAAGTGGCAGGTCCCTCAGACAGTGAGGTCTACCCAGCCCCCTGTGTGTGTGGTCCCTCGTCCTGCTACTCCAGGAGCCGCCCTGTCAGTGCCATGGCTGGGCAGTAATACCCCGTGTCTCTCCCCAGTGCCCTATGTGTGTGTGTGGTCCCTCGCTCTGTTCCTCCAGGAGCCGCTCTGTCAGTGCCATGGCTGGGCAGTAATACCCCGTGTCTCTCCCCAGTGCCCTGTGTGTGTGTGTGTGGTCCCTCGCCCTGTTCCTCCAGGAGCCGCCCTGTCAGTGCCATGGCTGGGCAGTAATACCCCGTGTCTCTCCCCAGTGCCCCGTGTGTGTGGTCCCTCGCCCTGTTCCTCCAGGAGCCGCCCTGTCAGTGCCATGGCTGGGCAGTAATACCCCGTGTCTCTCCCCAGTGCCCTGTGTGTGTGGTCCCTCGCCCTGTTCCTCCAGGAGCCGCCCTGTCAGTGCCATGGCTGGGCAGTAATACCCCGTGTCTCTCCCCAGTGCCCTGTGTGTGTGTGTGGTCCCTCGCCCTGTTCCTCCAGGAGCCGCCCTGTCAGTGCCATGGCTGGGCAGTAATACCCTGTGTCTCTCCCCAGTGCCCTGTGTGTGTGGTCCCTCGCCCTGTTCCTCCAGGAGCCGCCCTGTCAGTGCCATGGCTGGGCAGTAATACCCTGTGTCTCTCCCCAGTGCCCTGTGTGTGTGTGTGGTCCCTCGCCCTGTTCCTCCAGGAACCACCCTGTCAGTGCCATGGCTGGGCAGTAATACCCTGTGTCTCTCCCCAGCCCCCTGTGTGTGTGGTCCCTCGCCCTGCTACTCCAGGAGCCGCCCTGTCAGTGCCATGGCTGGGCAGTAATACCCCGTGTCTCTCCCCAGCCCCCTGTGTGTGTGGTCCCTCGCCCTGCTACTCCAGGAGCCGCCCTGTCAGTGCCATGGCTGGGCAGTAATACCCCGTGTCTCTCCCCAGCCCCCTGTGTGTGTGGTCCCTCGCCCTGCTACTCCAGGAGCCGCCCTGTCAGTGCCATGGCTGGGCAGTAATACCCCGTGTCTCTCCCCAGCCCCCTGTGTGTGTGGTCCCTCGTCCTGCTACTCCAGGAGCCGCCCTGTCAGTGTCATGGCTGGGCAGTAATACCCCGTGTCTCTCCCCAGTGCCCTGTGTGTGTGTGGTCCCTCGCCCTGTTCCTCCAGGAGCCGCCCTGTCAGTGCCATGGCTGGGCAATAATACCCCGTGTCTCTCCCCAGTGCCCCATGTGTGTGGTCCCTCGCCCTGTTCCTCCAGGAGCCGCCCTGTCAGTGCCATGGCTGGGCAGTAATACCCCGTGTCTCTCCCCAGCCCCCTGTGTGTGTGTGGTCCCTCGTCCTGCTACTCCAGGAGCCGCCCTGTCAGTGCCATGGCTGGGCAGTAATACCCTGTGTCTCTCCCCAGTGCCCTGTGTGTGTGGTCCCTCACCCTGTTCCTCCAGGAGCCGCCCTGTCAGTGCCATGGCTGGGCAGTAATACCCCGTGTCTCTCCCCAGTGCCGTGTGTGTGTGTGTGTGTGTGTGTGTGTGTGTGTGTGTGTGTGGTCCCTCGCTTTGTTCCTTCAGGAGCCGCCCTGTCCATGCCATGGCTGGGCAGTAATACCCTGTGTCTCTCCCCAGCCCCCTGTGTGTGTGGTCCCTCGCCCTGCTACTCCAGGAGCCGCCCTGTCAGTGCCATGGCTGGGCAGTAATACCCCGTGTCTCTCCCCAGTGCCCCGTGTGTGTGGTCCCTCACCCTGTTCCTCCAGGAGCCGCCCTGTCAGTGCCATGGCTGGGCAGTAATACCCCGTGTCTCTCCCCAGTGCCCTGTGTGTGTGGTCCCTCACCCTGTTCCTCCAGGAGCCGCCCTGTCAGTGCCATGGCTGGGCAGTAATACCCCGTGTCTCTCCCCAGTGCCCTGTGTGTGTGGTCCCTCGCTTTGTTCCTCCAGGAGCCGCCCTGTCAGTGCCATGGCTGGGCAGTAATACCCTGTGTCTCTCCCCAGTGCCCTGTGTGTGTGGTCCCTCACCCTGTTCCTCCAGGAGCCGCCCTGTCAGTGCCATGGCTGGGCAGTAATACCCTGTGTCTCTCCCCAGTGCCCTGTGTGTGTGTGTGGTCCCTCGCCCTGTTCCTCCAGGAACCACCCTGTCAGTGCCATGGCTGGGCAGTAATACCCTGTGTCTCTCCCCAGCCCCCTGTGTGTGTGGTCCCTCGCCCTGCTACTCCAGGAGCCGCCCTGTCAGTGCCATGGCTGGGCAGTAATACCCCGTGTCTCTCCCCAGCCCCCTGTGTGTGTGGTCCCTCGCCCTGCTACTCCAGGAGCCGCCCTGTCAGTGCCATGGCTGGGCAGTAATACCCCGTGTCTCTCCCCAGCCCCCTGTGTGTGTGGTCCCTCGCCCTGCTACTCCAGGAGCCGCCCTGTCAGTGCCATGGCTGGGCAGTAATACCCCGTGTCTCTCCCCAGCCCCCTGTGTGTGTGGTCCCTCGTCCTGCTACTCCAGGAGCCGCCCTGTCAGTGCCATGGCTGGGCAGTAATACCCCGTGTCTCTCCCCAGTGCCCTGTGTGTGTGTGGTCCCTCGCCCTGTTCCTCCAGGAGCCGCCCTGTCAGTGCCATGGCTGGGCAATAATACCCCGTGTCTCTCCCCAGTGCCCCGTGTGTGTGGTCCCTCGCCCTGTTCCTCCAGGAGCCGCCCTGTCAGTGCCATGGCTGGGCAGTAATACCCCGTGTCTCTCCCCAGCCCCCTGTGTGTGTGTGTGGTCCCTCGTCCTGCTACTCCAGGAGCCGCCCTGTCAGTGCCATGGCTGGGCAGTAATACCCTGTGTCTCTCCCCAGTGCCCTGTGTGTGTGGTCCCTCACCCTGTTCCTCCAGGAGCCGCCCTGTCAGTGCCATGGCTGGACAGTAATACCCCGTGTCTCTCCCCAGTGCCCTGTGTGTGTGTGTGTGTGTGGTCCCTCGCTTTGTTCCTTCAGGAGCCGCCCTGTCAGTGCCATGGCTGGGCAGTAATACCCTGTGTCTCTCCCCAGCCCCCTGTGTGTGTGGTCCCTCGTCCTGCTACTCCAGGAGCCGCCCTGTCAGTGCCATGGCTGGGCAGTAATACCCCGTGTCTCTCCCCAGTGCCCCGTGTGTGTGGTCCCTCACCCTGTTCCTCCAGGAGCCGCCCTGTCAGTGCCATGGCTGGGCAGTAATACCCCGTGTCTCTCCCCAGTGCCCTGTGTGTGTGTGGTCCCTCACCCTGTTCCTCCAGGAGCCGCCCTGTCAGTGCCATGGCTGGGCAGTAATACCCCGTGTCTCTCCCCAGTGCCCTGTGTGTGTGGTCCCTCGCTTTGTTCCTCCAGGAGCCGCCCTGTCAGTGCCATGGCTGGGCAGTAATACCCTGTGTCTCTCCCCAGTGCCCTGTGTGTGTGGTCCCTCACCCTGTTCCTCCAGGAGCCGCCCTGTCAGTGCCATGGCTGGGCAGTAATACCCTGTGTCTCTCCCCAGTGCCCTGTGTGTGTGTGTGGTCCCTCGCCCTGTTCCTCCAGGAACCACCCTGTCAGTGCCATGGCTGGGCAGTAATACCCTGTGTCTCTCCCCAGCCCCCTGTGTGTGTGGTCCCTCGCCCTGCTACTCCAGGAGCCGCCCTGTCAGTGCCATGGCTGGGCAGTAATACCCCGTGTCTCTCCCCAGCCCCCTGTGTGTGTGGTCCCTCGCCCTGCTACTCCAGGAGCCGCCCTGTCAGTGCCATGGCTGGGCAGTAATACCCCGTGTCTCTCCCCAGCCCCCTGTGTGTGTGGTCCCTCGCCCTGCTACTCCAGGAGCCGCCCTGTCAGTGCCATGGCTGGGCAGTAATACCCCGTGTCTCTCCCCAGCCCCCTGTGTGTGTGGTCCCTCGTCCTGCTACTCCAGGAGCCGCCCTGTCAGTGCCATGGCTGGGCAGTAATACCCAGTGTCTCTCCCCAGTGCCCTGTGTGTGTGTGGTCCCTCGCCCTGTTCCTCCAGGAGCCGCCCTGTCAGTGCCATGGCTGGGCAATAATACCCCGTGTCTCTCCCCAGTGCCCCGTGTGTGTGGTCCCTCGCCCTGTTCCTCCAGGAGCCGCCCTGTCAGTGCCATGGCTGGGCAGTAATACCCCGTGTCTCTCCCTAGCCCCCTGTGTGTGTGTGGTCCCTCGTCCTGCTACTCCAGGAGCCGCCCTGTCAGTGCCATGGCTGGGCAGTAATACCCTGTGTCTCTCCCCAGTGCCCTGTGTGTGTGGTCCCTCACCCTGTTCCTCCAGGAGCCGCCCTGTCAGTGCCATGGCTGGACAGTAATACCCCGTGTCTCTCCCCAGTGCCCTGTGTGTGTGGTCCCTCGCCCTGTTCCTCCAGGAGCCGCCCTGTCAGTGCCATGGCTGGACAGTAATACCCCGTGTCTCTCCCCAGTGCCCTGTGTGTGTGGTCCCTCACCCTGTTCCTCCAGGAGCCGCCCTGTCAGTGCCATGGCTGGACAGTAATACCCCGTGTCTCTCCCCAGTGCCCCGTGTGTGTGGTCCCTCACCCTGTTCCTCCAGGAGCCGCCCTGTCAGTGCCATGGGTGGGCAGTAATACCCCGTGTGTCCCTCCCCAGTGCCCTGTGTGTGTGGTTCCTCACCCTGTTCCTCCAGGAGCCGCCCTGTCAGTGCCATGGCTGGGCAGTAATACCCTGTGTCTCTCCCCAGTGCCCTGTGTGTGTGGTCCCTCGCCCTGTTCCTTCAGGAGCCGCCCTGTCCGTGCCATGGCTGGGCAGTAATACCCTGTGTCTCTCCCCAGTGCCCTGTGTGTGTGTGGTCCCTCACCCTGTTCCTCCAGGAGCCGCCCTGTCTGTGCCATGGCTGGGCAGTAATACCCTGTGTCTCTCCCCAGTGCCCTGTGTGTGTGGTCCCTCACCCTGTTCCTCCAGGAGCCGCCCTGTCAGTGCCATGGCTGGGCAGTAATACCCCGTGTCTCTCCCCAGTGCCCTGTGTGTGTGGTCCCTCGCCCTGTTCCTCCAGGAGCCGCCCTGTCTGTGCCATGGCTGGGCATTAATACCCTGTGTCTCTCCCCAGTGCCCCGTGTGTGTGGTCCCTCGCCCTGTTCCTCCAGGAGCCGCCCTGTCAGTGCCATGGCTGGGCAGTAATACCCCGTGTCTCTCCCCAGTGCCCTGTGTGTGTGTGGTCCCTCGCTCTGTTCCTCCAGGAGCCGCCCTGTCAGTGCCATGGCTGGGCAGTAATACCCCGTGTCTCTCCCCAGTGCCCTGTGTGTGTGTGGTCCCTCACCCTGTTCCTCCAGGAGCCGCCCTGTCAGTGCCATGGCTGGGCAGTAATACCCCGTGTCTCTCCCCAGTGCCCTGTGTGTGTGTGGTCCCTCGCTCTGTTCCTCCAGGAGCCGCCCTGTCAGTGCCATGGCTGGGCAGTAATACCCCGTGTCTCTCCCCAGTGCCCTGTGTGTGTGTGGTCCCTCGCTCTGTTCCTCCAGGAGCCGCCCTGTCAGTGCCATGGCTGGGCAGTAGTACCCCGTGTGTCTCTCCCCAGTGCCCCCCGGTCTGTAGCCGAGCCTCCCATAGGCACAGCGCACACATGCAGGACCACCATGATTTGTGGGAAATCGCTCTGCTCGGAGCCATCTCTGCAATGAATACTGGGATTTACCCACCACAAACCATCGCAGCGTCTCACACGGGGCCTGATTCAGAGCTGATAGCTGCTGTGTGATCAGATAGTCTCCGCCCGTACAGTGTAATCCCGCCCCCTGCAAGTCTGCGAATGGCCAGTTAGTGTCCAGCTGCAAATCCATTGGATGATATCCCAGTTTGCGCAGTCTGCACGTAACTCCGACCATTCCACAACAATGCACCAAATAGGAGAACTGGAAAACATGCCATGTTAGGTGTCGCTGAGGACTGGAGTTGGGAAACCCTTCTGTGTTGTCTGAGATGTGGGGGGAGGGGCATATGCTGACCCTCGGAGGTTAGTAGTCTCCTATCGGGTAGCGGCTTCCATGGGTGCTCATACCCTGATGTTCTGTGTGTTGCTAATGGGGTGTCGTCACTTCCACGTACTGATGAACCAGACGCCGTCACCCCCTCAGACACCGTCATCCCCCCGCCTGTACACATTGTCTGTTCCCGCAGGTGCACAGAGCGGCGTCACGGTCTCTGTTGGGGTGTCACTGTGCACTCAGATATTGGGGTATGGCTGTAATGTTGTCTGTTTCCGCAGGCGCACAGAGCGGCGTCAGGGTCTCTGTTGGGGCGTCACTGTGCGCTCAGATATGGGGGTATGGCTGTAATGTTGTCTGTTCCCGCAGGTGCACAGAGCGGCGTCACGGTCTCTGTTGGGGCATCACTGGGCACTCAGATATGGGGGTATGGCTGTAATGTTGTCTGTTCCCGCAGGTGCACAGAGCGGCGTCACGGTCTCTGTTGGGGCATCACTGGGCACTCGGATATTGGGTACGGCTGTAATGTTGTCTGTTTCCGCAGGTGCACAGAGCGGCGTCACGGTCTCTGTTGGGGCGTCACTGGGCGCTCGGATATTGGGTACGGCTGTAATGTTGTCTGTTTCCGCAGGTGCACAGAGCGGCGTCACGGTCTCTGTTGGGGCGTCACTGTGCGCTCAGATATTGGGTATGGCTGTAATGTTGTCTGTTCCCACAGGTGCACAGAGCGGCGTCACGGTCTCTGTTGGGGTGTCACTGTGCGCTTGGATATTGGGGTATGGCTGTAATGTTGTCTGTTCCCGCAGGTGCACAGACCGGTGTCACGGTCTCTGTTGGGGTGTCACTGTGCGCTCGGATATGGGGGTATGGCTGTAATGTTGTCTGTTCCCGCAGGTGCACAGAGCGGCATCACGGTCTCTGTTGGGGCGTCACTGTGCGCTTGGATATTGGGGTATGGCTGTAATGTTGTCTGTTCCCGCAGGTGCACAGACCGGTGTCACGGTCTCTGTTGGGGTGTCACTGTGCGCTCGGATATGGGGGTATGGCTGTAATGTTGTCTGTTCCCGCAGGTGCACAGAGCGGCATCACGGTCTCTGTTGGGGCGTCACTGTGCGCTCAGATATTGGGTATGGCTATAATGTTGTCTGTTTCCGCAGGTGCACAGAGCGGCGTCACGGTCTCTGTTGGGGCGTCACTGTGCGCTCGGGTATTGGGGTATGGCTGTAATGTTGTCTGTTCCCACAGGTGCACAGACCGGCGTCACGGTCTCTGTTGGGGTGTCACTGTGCGCTCGGATATTGGGGTATGGCTGTAATGTTGTCTGTTTCCGCAGGTGCACAGAGCGGCGTCACGGTCTCTGTTGGGGCGTCACTGTGCGCTCAGATATTGGGTATGGCTGTAATGTTGTCTGTTCCCGCAGGTGCACAGAGCGGCGTTACGGTCTCTGTTGGGGTGTCATTGTGCACTCAGATATTGGGGTATGGCTGTAATGTTGTCTGTTCCCGCAGGTGCACAGAGCGGCGTCACGGTCTCTGCTGGGGTGTCACTGTGCGCTCAGATATTGTGGTATGGCTGTAATGTTGTCTGTTTCCGCAGGCGCACAGAGCGGCGTCACGGACTCTGTTGGGGTGTCACTGTGCGCTCGGATATTGGGGTATGGCTGTAATGTTGTCTGTTCCTGCAGGTGCACAGAGCGGCGTCACAGTCTCTGTTGGGGCGTCACTGTGCGCTCGGATATTGGGGTATGGCTGTAATGTTGTCTGTTTCCGCAGGCGCACAGAGCGGCGTCACGGTCTCTGTTGGGGTGTCACTGTGCGCTCGGATATTGGGGTATGGCTGTAATGTTGTCTGTTTCCGAAGGTGCACAGAGCGGCGTCACGGTCTCTGTTGGGGTGTCACTGTGCACTCAGATATTGGGGTATGGCTGTAATGTTGTCTGTTCCCGCAGGTGGACAGAGCGGCGTCACGGTCTCTGTTGGGGCGTCACTGTGCGCTCGGATATTGGGTACGGCTGTAATGTTGTCTGTTTCCGCAGGTGCACAGAGCGGCGTCACGGTCTCTGTTGGGGCGTCACTGTGCGCTCGGATATTGGGGTATCACTGTAATGTTGTCTGTTTCCGCAGGTGCACAGAGCGGCGTCACGGTCTCTGTTGGGGCGTCACTGTGCGCTCGGATATTGGGGTATGTCTGTAATGTTGTCTGTTCCCGCAGGTGCACAGAGCGGCGTCACGGTCTCTGTTGCGGTGTCACTGTGCGCTCGGATATTGGGGTATGGCTGTAATGTTGTCTGTTCCCGCAGGTGCACAGAGCGGCGTCACGGTCTCTGTTGGGGCGTCACTGGGCGCTCGGATATTGGGTATGACTGTAATGTTGTCTGTTTCCGCAGGTGCACAGAGCGGCGTCACGGTCTCTGTTGGGGTGTCACTGTGCTCTCGGATATGGGGGTATGACTGTAATGTTGTCTGTTTCCGCAGGTGCACAGAGCGGCGTCACGGTCTCTGTTGGGGTGTCACTGTGCACTCAGATATTGGGGTATGGCTGTAATGTTGTCTGTTTCCGCAGGTGCACAGAGCGGCGTCACGGTCTCTGTTGGGGCGTCACTGTGTGCTCAGATATTGGGTATGGCTGTAATGTTGTCTGTTTCCGCAGGTGCACAGAGCGGCGTCACGGTCTCTGTTGGGGTGTCACTGTGCGCTCGGATATTGGGGTATGACTGTAATGTTGTCTGTTCCCGCAGGTGCACAGAGCGGCATCACGGTCTCTGTTGGGGTGTCACTGTGCGCTCGGATATTGGGGTATGGCTGTAATGTTGTCTGTTCCCGCAGGTGCACAGAGCGGCATCACGGTCTCTGTTGGGGTGTCACTGTGCGCTCAGATATTGGGGCATGACTGTAATGTTGTCTGTTCCCGCAGGTGCACAGAGCGGCGTCACGGTCTCTGTTGGGGTGTCACTGTGCGCTCAGATATTGGGTATGACTGTAATGTTGTCTGTTCCCGCAGGTGCACAGAGCGGCGTCACGGTCTCTGTTGGGGTGTCACTGTGCGCTCGGATATTGGGGTATGGCTGTAATGTTGTCTGTTTCCGCATGTGCACAGAGCGGCGTCACGGTCTCTGTTGGGGCGTCACTGTGCGCTCGGATATTGGGGTATGGCTGTAATGTTGTCTGTTCCCGCAGGCGCTCAGAGCGGCGTCACGGTCTCTGTTGGGCCGTCACTGTGCGCTCAGATATTGGGTACGGCTGTAATGTTGTCTGTTTCCGCAGTTGCACAGAGCGGCGTCACGGTCTCTGTTGGGGCGTCACTGTGCACTCAGATATTGGGGTATGACTGTAATGTTGTCTGTTTCCGCAGGTGCACAGAGCGGCGTCACGGTCTCTGTTGGGGCGTCACTGTGCGCTCGGATATTGGGGTATGGCTGTAATGTTGTCTGTTCCCGCAGGTGCACAGAGCGGCGTCACGGTCTCTGTTGGGGCGTCACTGGGCGCTCGGATATTGGGGTATGGCTGTAATGTTGTCTGTTCCCGCAGGTGCACAGAGCGGCGTCACGGTCTCTGTTGGGGCGTCACTGTGCGCTCAGATATTGGGTATAACTGTAATGTTGTCTGTTTCCGCAGGTGCACAGAGCGGCGTCACGGTCTCTGTTGGGGTGTCACTGTGCACGCAGATATTGGGTATGACTGTAATGTTGTCTGTTTCCGCAGGCGCACAGAGCGGCGTCAGGGTCTCTGTTGGGGTGTCACTGTGCGCTCAGATATTTGGGTATGGCTGTAATGTTGTCTGTTCCCGCAGGTGCACAGAGCGGCGTCAGGGTCTCTGTTGGGGCGTCACTGTGCGCTCAGATATTGGGGTATGGCTGTAATGTTGTCTGTTTCCGCAGGTGCACAGAGCGGCGTCACGGTCTCTGTTGGGGCGTCACTGTGCGCTCAGATATTGGGGTATGGCTGTAATGTTGTCTGTTTCCGCAGGTGCACAGAGCGGCGTCACGGTCTCTGTTGGGCCGTCACTGTGCGCTCAGATATTGGGGTATGGCTGTAATGTTGTCTGTTTCCGCAGGTGCACAGAGCGGCGTCACGGTCTCTGTTGGGCCGTCACTGTGCGCTCGGATATTGGGGTATGGCTGTAATGTTGTCTGTTTCCGCAGGTGCACAGAGCGGCGTCACGGTCTCTGTTGGGGCGTCACTGTGCGCTCAGATATTGGGTATGGCTGTAATGTTGTCTGTTCCCGCAGGTGCACAGAGCGGCGTCAGGGTCTCTGTTGGGGCGTCACTGTGCGCTCGGATATGGGGGTATGACTGTAATGTTGTCTGTTTCCGCAGGTGCACAGAGCGGCGTCACGGTCTCTGTTGGGGTGTCACTGTGCACGCAGATATTGGGTATGACTGTAATGTTGTCTGTTCCCGCAGGTGCACAGAGCGGCGTCACGGTCTCTGTTGGGGTGTCACTGTGCGCTCAGATATTGGGTATGACTGTAATGTTGTCTGTTCCCGCAGGTGCACAGAGCGGCGTTAGGGTCTCTGTTGGGGCGTCACTGTGCGCTCGGATATTGGGGTATGGCTGTAATGTTGTCTGTTTCCGCAGGTGCACAGAGCGGCGTCACGGTCTCTGTTGGGGTGTCACTGTGCGCTCAGATATTGGGGTATGACTGTAATGTTGTCTGTTTCCGCAGGTGCACAGAGCGGCGTCAGGGTCTCTGTTGGGGTGTCACTGTGCGCTCAGATATTGGGTATGACTGTAATGTTGTCTGTTCCCGCAGGTGCACAGAGCGGTGTCACGGTCTCTGTTGGGGCGTCACTGTGCGCTCAGATATTGGGGTATGGCTGTAATGTTGTCTGTTTCCGCAGGTGCACAGAGCGGCGTCACGGTCTCTGTTGGGGCGTCACTGTGTGCTCGGATATTGGGTATGACTGTAATGTTGTCTGTTTCCGCAGGTGCACAGAGCGGCGTCACGGTCTCTGTTGGGGTGTCACTGTGCACTCAGATATTGGGTATGACTGTAATGTTGTCTGTTCCCGCAGGTGCACAGAGCGGCGTCAGGGTCTCTGTTGGGCGTCACTGTGCGCTCAGATATTGGGTATGACTGTAATGTTGTCTGTTCCCGCAGGTGCACAGAGCGGCGTCACGGTCTCTGTTGGGGTGTCACTGTGCGCTCAGATATTGGGGTATGGCTGTAATGTTGTCTGTTCCTGCAGGTGCACAGAGCGGCGTCAGGGTCTCTGTTGGGGCGTCACTGTGCGCTCGGATATTGGGGTATGACTGTAATGTTGTCTGTTTCCGCAGGTGCACAGAGCGGTGTCACGGTCTCTGTTGGGGCGTCACTGTGCGCTCAGATATTGGGGTATGGCTGTAATGTTGTCTGTTTCCGCAGGTGCACAGAGCGGCGTCAGGGTCTCTGTTGGGGTGTCACTGTGCGCTCAGATATTGGGTATAACTGTAATGTTGTCTGTTCCCGCAGGTGCACAGAGCGGCGTCACGGTCTCTGTTGGGGCGTCACTGTGCGCTCGGATATGGGGGTATGACTGTAATGTTGTCTGTTCCCGCAGATGCACAGAGCGGCGTCACAGTCTCTGTTGGGGTGTCACTGTGCGCTCGGATATGGGGGTATGGCTGTAATGTTGTCTGTTTCCGCAGGTGCACAGAGCGGCGTCACGGTCTCTGTTGCGGTGTCACTGTGCGCTCAGATATTGGGGTATGACTGTAATGTTGTCTGTTCCCGCAGGTGCACAGAGCGGCGTCACGGTCTCTGTTGGGGCGTCACTGTGCGCTCAGATATTGGGGTATGACTGTAATGTTGTCTGTTCCCGCAGGTGCACAGAGCGGCGTCACGGTCTCTGTTGGGGCGTCACTGTGCGCTCAGATATTGGGGTATGACTGTAATGTTGTCTGTTCCTGCAGGTGCACAGAGCGGCGTCATGGTCTCTGTTGGGGCGTCACTGTGCGCTCAGATATTGGGGTATGACTGTAATGTTGTCTGTTTCCGCAGGTGCACAGAGCGGCGTCAGGGTCTCTGCTGGGCGTCACTGTGCGCTCGGATATGGGGGTATGGCTGTAATGTTGTCTGTTTCCGCAGGTGCACAGAGCGGCGTCAGGGTCTCTGTTGGGGCGTCACTGTGTGCTCAGATATTGGGGTATGGCTGTAATGTTGTCTGTTTCCGCAGGTGCACAGAGCGGCGTCAGGGTCTCTGTTGGGGCGTCACTGTGCGCTCAGATATGGGGGTATAACTGTAATGTTGTCTGTTTCCGCAGGCGCACAGAGCGGAGTCACGGTCTCTGTTGGGGTGTCACTGTGCGCTCAGATATTGGGGTATGGCTGTAATGTTGTCTGTTCCCGCAGGTGCACAGAGCGGCGTCACGGTCTCTGTTGGGGTGTCACTGTGCGCTCAGATATTGGGGTATGGCTGTAATGTTGTCTGTTCCCGCAGGTGCACAGAGCGGCGTCAGGGTCTCTGTTGGGGCGTCACTGTGCGCTCAGATATTGGGGTATAACTGTAATGTTGTCTGTTTCCGCAGGTGCACAGAGCGGCGTCACGGTCTCTGTTGGGGTGTCACTGTGCGCTCAGATATTGGGTATGGCTGTAATGTTGTCTGTTTCCGCAGGTGCACAGAGCGGCGTCAGGGTCTCTGCTGGGGTGTCACTGTGCGCTCAGATATTGGGGTATGGCTGTAATGTTGTCTGTTCCCGCAGGTGCACAGAGCAGCGTCACGGTCTCTGTTGGGGCGTCACTGTGCGCTCAGATATTGGGGTATGGCTGTAATGTTGTCTGTTTCCGCAGGTGCACAGAGCGGCGTCACGGTCTCTGTTGGGGCGTCACTGTGCGCTCAGATATGGGGGTATGACTGTAATGTTGTCTGTTTCCGCAGGTGCACAGAGCGGCGTCACGGTCTCTGTTGGGGTGTCACTGTGCACTCAGATATTGGGTATGACTGTAATGTTGTCTGTTCCCGCAGGTGCACAGAGCGGCGTCAGGGTCTCTGTTGGGCGTCACTGTGCGCTCAGATATTGGGTATGACTGTAATGTTGTCTGTTCCCGCAGGTGCACAGAGCGGCGTCACGGTCTCTGTTGGGGTGTCACTGTGCGCTCAGATATTGGGGTATGGCTGTAATGTTGTCTGTTCCTGCAGGTGCACAGAGCGGCGTCAGGGTCTCTGTTGGGGCGTCACTGTGCGCTCGGATATTGGGGTATGACTGTAATGTTGTCTGTTTCCGCAGGTGCACAGAGCGGTGTCACGGTCTCTGTTGGGGCGTCACTGTGCGCTCAGATATTGGGGTATGGCTGTAATGTTGTCTGTTTCCGCAGGTGCACAGAGCGGCGTCAGGGTCTCTGTTGGGGCGTCACTGTGCGCTCAGATATTGGGTATAACTGTAATGTTGTCTGTTCCCGCAGGTGCACAGAGCGGCGTCACGGTCTCTGTTGGGGCGTCACTGTGCGCTCGGATATGGGGGTATGACTGTAATGTTGTCTGTTCCCGCAGATGCACAGAGCGGCGTCACAGTCTCTGTTGGGGTGTCACTGTGCGCTCGGATATGGGGGTATGGCTGTAATGTTGTCTGTTTCCGCAGGTGCACAGAGCGGCGTCACGGTCTCTGTTGCGGTGTCACTGTGCGCTCAGATATTGGGGTATGACTGTAATGTTGTCTGTTCCTGCAGGTGCACAGAGCGGCGTCATGGTCTCTGTTGGGGCGTCACTGTGCGCTCAGATATTGGGGTATGACTGTAATGTTGTCTGTTTCCGCAGGTGCACAGAGCGGCGTCAGGGTCTCTGCTGGGCGTCACTGTGCGCTCGGATATGGGGGTATGGCTGTAATGTTGTCTGTTTCCGCAGGTGCACAGAGCGGCGTCAGGGTCTCTGTTGGGGCGTCACTGTGTGCTCAGATATTGGGGTATGGCTGTAATGTTGTCTGTTTCCGCAGGTGCACAGAGCGGCGTCAGGGTCTCTGTTGGGGCGTCACTGTGCGCTCAGATATGGGGGTATAACTGTAATGTTGTCTGTTTCCGCAGGCGCACAGAGCGGAGTCACGGTCTCTGTTGGGGTGTCACTGTGCGCTCAGATATTGGGGTATGGCTGTAATGTTGTCTGTTCCCGCAGGTGCACAGAGCGGCGTCACGGTCTCTGTTGGGGTGTCACTGTGCGCTCAGATATTGGGGTATGGCTGTAATGTTGTCTGTTCCCGCAGGTGCACAGAGCGGCGTCAGGGTCTCTGTTGGGGCGTCACTGTGCGCTCAGATATTGGGGTATAACTGTAATGTTGTCTGTTTCCGCAGGTGCACAGAGCGGCGTCACGGTCTCTGTTGGGGTGTCACTGTGCGCTCAGATATTGGGTATGGCTGTAATGTTGTCTGTTTCCGCAGGTGCACAGAGCGGCGTCAGGGTCTCTGCTGGGCGTCACTGTGCGCTCGGATATGGGGGTATGGCTGTAATGTTGTCTGTTTCCGCAGGTGCACAGAGCGGCGTCACGGTCTCTGTTGGGGTGTCACTGTGCGCTCAGATATTGGGTATGACTGTAATGTTGTCTGTTTCCGCAGGTGCACAGAGCGGCGTCACGGTCTCTGTTGGGGCGTCACTGTGCGCTCGGATATGGGGGTATGACTGTAATGTTGTCTGTTTCCGCAGGTGCACAGAGCGGCGTCACGGTCTCTGTTGGGGTGTCACTGTGCACGCAGATATTGGGTACGGCTGTAATGTTGTCTGTTTCCGCAGGTGCACAGAGCGGCGTCACGGTCTCTGTTGGGGTGTCACTGTGCGCTCAGATATTGGGTATGGCTGTAATGTTGTCTGTTTCCGCAGGTGCACAGAGCGGCGTCAGGGTCTCTGTTGGGGCGTCACTGGGCGCTCGGATATTGGGTACGGCTGTAATGTTGTCTGTTTCCGCAGTTGCACAGAGCGGCGTCACGGTCTCTGTTGGGGCGTCACTGTGCGCTCAGATATTGGGTACGGCTGTAATGTTGTCTGTTTCCGCAGGTGCACAGAGCGGCGTCACGGTCTCTGTTGGGGTGTCACTGTGCGCTCAGATATGGGGGTATGACTGTAATGTTGTCTGTTTCCGCAGGTGCACAGAGCGGTGTCACGGTCTCTGTTGGGGCGTCACTGTGCGCTCAGATATTGGGGCATGACTGTAATGTTGTCTGTTCCCGCAGGTGCACAGAGCGGCGTCACGGTCTCTGTTGGGGCGTCACTGTGCGCTCGGATATTGGGGTATGGCTGTAATGTTGTCTGTTTCCGCAGGTGCACAGAGCGGCGTCACGGTCTCTGTTGGGGTGTCACTGTGCGCTCAGATATTGGGTATGACTGTAATGTTGTCTGTTCCCGCAGGTGCACAGAGCGGCATCACGGTCTCTGTTGGGGCGTCACTGGGCGCTCGGATATTGGGTACGGCTGTAATGTTGTCTGTTTCCGCAGGTGCACAGAGCGGCGTCACAGTCTCTGTTGGGCGTCACTGTGCGCTCGGATATTGGGGTACGGCTGTAATGTTGTCTGTTCCCGCAGGTGCACAGAGCGGCGTCACGGTCTCTGTTGGGCGTCACTGTGCGCTCGGATATTGGGTACGGCTGTAATGTTGTCTGTTTCCGCAGGTGCACAGAGCGGCGTTACGGTCTCTGTTGGGGTGTCACTGGGCGCTCGGATATTGGGGTATGGCTGTTATGTTGTCTGTTTCCGCAGGTGCACAGAGCGGCGTCAGGGTCTCTGTTGGGGCGTCACTGTGCGCTCGGATATTGGGGTACGGCTGTAATGTTGTCTGTTCCCGCAGGTGCACAGAGCGGCGTCAGGGTCTCTGTTGGGCGTCACTGTGCGCTCAGATATTGGGTATGACTGTAATGTTGTCTGTTCCCGCAGGTGCACAGAGCGGCGTCACGGTCTCTGTTGGGGTGTCACTGTGCGCTCAGATATTGGGGTACGGCTGTAATGTTGTCTGTTCCCGCAGGTGCACAGAGCGGCGTCACGGTCTCTGTTGGGCGTCACTGTGCGCTCAGATATTGGGGTATGGCTGTTATGTTGTCTGTTTCCGCAGGTGCACAGAGCGGCGTTACGGTCTCTGTTGGGGTGTCACTGGGCGCTCGGATATTGGGGTATGGCTGTTATGTTGTCTGTTTCCGCAGGTGCACAGAGCGGCGTCAGGGTCTCTGTTGGGGCGTCACTGTGCGCTCAGATATTGGGGTACGGCTGTAATGTTGTCTGTTCCCGCAGGTGCACAGAGCGGCGTCACGGTCTCTGTTGGGCGTCACTGTGCGCTCAGATATTGGGTATGACTGTAATGTTGTCTGTTTCCGCAGGTGCACAGAGCGGCGTCACGGTCTCTGTTGGGGCGTCACTGTGTGCTCGGATATTGGGGTATGACTGTAATGTTGTCTGTTCCCGCAGGTGCACAGAGCGGCGTCACGGTCTCTGTTGGGGCGTCACTGTGCGCTCGGATATTGGGTACGGCTGTAATGTTGTCTGTTTCCGCAGGTGCACAGAGCGGCGTTACGGTCTCTGTTGGGTTGTCACTGGGCGCTCGGATATTGGGGTATGACTGTAATGTTGTCTGTTTCCGCAGGTGCACAGAGCGGTGTCACGGTCTCTGTTGGGGCGTCACTGTGCGCTCAGATATTGGGGTACGGCTGTAATGTTGTCTGTTCCCGCAGGTGCACAGAGCGGCGTCAGGGTCTCTGTTGGGCGTCACTGTGCGCTCAGATATTGGGTATGACTGTAATGTTGTCTGTTCCCGCAGGTGCACAGAGCGGCGTCACGGTCTCTGTTGGGGTGTCACTGTGCGCTCAGATATTGGGGTATGGCTGTAATGTTGTCTGTTCCTGCAGGTGCACAGAGCGGCGTCAGGGTCTCTGTTGGGGCGTCACTGTGCGCTCGGATATTGGGGTATGACTGTAATGTTGTCTGTTTCCGCAGGTGCACAGAGCGGTGTCACGGTCTCTGTTGGGGCGTCACTGTGCGCTCAGATATTGGGGTATGGCTGTAATGTTGTCTGTTTCCGCAGGTGCACAGAGCGGCGTCAGGGTCTCTGTTGGGGCGTCACTGTGCGCTCAGATATTGGGGTATGGCTGTAATGTTGTCTGTTCCCGCAGGTGCACAGAGCGGCGTCACGGTCTCTGTTGGGGCGTCACTGTGCGCTCGGATATGGGGGTATGACTGTAATGTTGTCTGTTCCCGCAGATGCACAGAGCGGCGTCACAGTCTCTGTTGGGGTGTCACTGTGCGCTCAGATATTGGGGTATGACTGTAATGTTGTCTGTTCCTGCAGGTGCACAGAGCGGCGTCATGGTCTCTGTTGGGGCGTCACTGTGCGCTCAGATATTGGGGTATGACTGTAATGTTGTCTGTTTCCGCAGGTGCACAGAGCGGCGTCAGGGTCTCTGCTGGGCGTCACTGTGCGCTCGGATATGGGGGTATGGCTGTAATGTTGTCTGTTTCCGCAGGTGCACAGAGCGGCGTCAGGGTCTCTGTTGGGGCGTCACTGTGCGCTCAGATATTGGGGTATGGCTGTAATGTTGTCTGTTTCCGCAGGTGCACAGAGCGGCGTCAGGGTCTCTGTTGGGGCGTCACTGTGCGCTCAGATATGGGGGTATAACTGTAATGTTGTCTGTTTCCGCAGGCGCACAGAGCGGAGTCACGGTCTCTGTTGGGGTGTCACTGTGCGCTCAGATATTGGGGTATGGCTGTAATGTTGTCTGTTCCCGCAGGTGCACAGAGCGGCGTCACGGTCTCTGTTGGGGTGTCACTGTGCGCTCAGATATTGGGGTATGGCTGTAATGTTGTCTGTTCCCGCAGGTGCACAGAGCGGCATCAGGGTCTCTGTTGGGGCGTCACTGTGCGCTCAGATATTGGGGTATAACTGTAATGTTGTCTGTTTCCGCAGGTGCACAGAGCGGCGTCACGGTCTCTGTTGGGGTGTCACTGTGCGCTCAGATATTGGGTATGGCTGTAATGTTGTCTGTTTCCGCAGGTGCACAGAGCGGCGTCAGGGTCTCTGCTGGGCGTCACTGTGCGCTCGGATATGGGGGTATGGCTGTAATGTTGTCTGTTTCCGCAGGTGCACAGAGCGGCGTCACGGTCTCTGTTGGGGCGTCACTGTGCGCTCGGATATGGGGGTATGACTGTAATGTTGTCTGTTTCCGCAGGTGCACAGAGCGGCGTCACGGTCTCTGTTGGGGCGTCACTGTGCACGCAGATATTGGGTATGACTGTAATGTTGTCTGTTTCCGCAGGCGCACAGAGCGGCGTCACGGTCTCTGTTGGGGTGTCACTGTGCGCTCAGATATTGGGTATGGCTGTAATGTTGTCTGTTTCCGCAGGTGCACAGAGCGGCGTCAGGGTCTCTGCTGGGCGTCACTGTGCGCTCGGATATGGGGGTATGGCTGTAATGTTGTCTGTTTCCGCAGGTGCACAGAGCAGCGTCACGGTCTCTGTTGGGGCGTCACTGTGTGCTCAGATATTGGGGTATGGCTGTAATGTTGTCTGTTCCCGCAGGTGCACAGAGCGGCGTCACGGTCTCTGTTGGGGTGTCACTGTACGCTCAGATATTGGGGTATGACTGTAATGTTGTCTGTTTCCGCAGGTGCACAGAGCGGCGTCACGGTCTCTGTTGGGGCGTCACTGTGCGCTCGGATATGGGGGTATGGCTGTAATGTTGTCTGTTTCCGCAGGTGCACAGAGCGGCGTCACGGTCTCTGTTGGGGCGTCACTGTGCGCTCGGATATGGGGGTATGACTGTAATGTTGTCTGTTCCCGCAGGTGCACAGAGCGGCGTCAGGGTCTCTGTTGGGGCGTCACTGTGCGCTCAGATATTGGGGTATAACTGTAATGTTGTCTGTTTCCGCAGGTGCACAGAGCGGCGTCACGGTCTCTGTTGGGGTGTCACTGTGCGCTCAGATATTGGGTATGGCTGTAATGTTGTCTGTTTCCGCAGGTGCACAGAGCGGCGTCACGGTCTCTGTTGGGGCGTCACTGTGCGCTCGGATATGGGGGTATGACTGTAATGTTGTCTGTTTCCGCAGGTGCACAGAGCGGCGTCACGGTCTCTGTTGGGGTGTCACTGTGCGCTCAGATATTGGGTATGGCTGTAATGTTGTCTGTTTCCGCAGGTGCACAGAGCGGCGTCAGGGTCTCTGCTGGGCGTCACTGTGCGCTCGGATATGGGGGTATGGCTGTAATGTTGTCTGTTTCCGCAGGTGCACAGAGCAGCGTCACGGTCTCTGTTGGGGCGTCACTGTGTGCTCAGATATTGGGGTATGGCTGTAATGTTGTCTGTTCCCGCAGGTGCACAGAGCGGCGTCACGGTCTCTGTTGGGGTGTCACTGTACGCTCAGATATTGGGGTATGACTGTAATGTTGTCTGTTTCCGCAGGTGCACAGAGCGGCGTCAGGGTCTCTGTTGGGGCGTCACTGTGCGCTCGGATATGGGGGTATGGCTGTAATGTTGTCTGTTCCCGCAGGTGCACAGAGCGGCGTCACTGTCTCTGTTGGGGCGTCACTGTGCGCTCGGATATGGGGGTATGGCTGTAATGTTGTCTGTTTCCGCAGGTGCACAGAGCGGCGTCACGGTCTCTGTTGGGGCGTCACTGTGCGCTCGGATATGGGGGTATGACTGTAATGTTGTCTGTTTCCGCAGGTGCACAGAGCGGCGTCACGGTCTCTGTTGGGGTGTCACTGTGCACGCAGATATTGGGTATGACTGTAATGTTGTCTGTTTCCGCAGGCGCACAGAGCGGCGTCACGGTCTCTGTTGGGGTGTCACTGTGCGCTCAGATATTGGGTATGGCTGTAATGTTGTCTGTTTCCGCAGGTGCACAGAGCGGCGTCAGGGTCTCTGCTGGGCGTCACTGTGCGCTCGGATATGGGGGTATGGCTGTAATGTTGTCTGTTTCCGCAGGTGCACAGAGCAGCGTCACGGTCTCTGTTGGGGCGTCACTGTGTGCTCAGATATTGGGGTATGGCTGTAATGTTGTCTGTTCCCGCAGGTGCACAGAGCGGCGTCACGGTCTCTGTTGGGGTGTCACTGTACGCTCAGATATTGGGGTATGACTGTAATGTTGTCTGTTTCCGCAGGTGCACAGAGCGGCGTCACGGTCTCTGTTGGGGCGTCACTGTGCGCTCGGATATGGGGGTATGACTGTAATGTTGTCTGTTCCCGCAGGTGCACAGAGCGGCGTCAGGGTCTCTGTTGGGGCGTCACTGTGCACTCAGATATTGGGGTATAACTGTAATGTTGTCTGTTTCCGCAGGTGCACAGAGCGGCGTCACGGTCTCTGTTGGGGCGTCACTGTGCGCTCGGATATTGGGGTATGGCTGTAATGTTGTCTGTTCCCGCAGGTGCACAGAGCGGCGTCACGGTCTCTGTTGGGGTGTCACTGTGCGCTCAGATATTGGGTATGGCTGTAATGTTGTCTGTTTCCGCAGGTGCACAGAGCGGCGTCACGGTCTCTGTTGGGGCGTCACTGTGCGCTCGGATATGGGGGTATGACTGTAATGTTGTCTGTTTCCGCAGGTGCACAGAGCGGCGTCACGGTCTCTGTTGGGGTGTCACTGTGCGCTCAGATATTGGGTATGGCTGTAATGTTGTCTGTTTCCGCAGGTGCACAGAGCGGCGTCAGGGTCTCTGCTGGGCGTCACTGTGCGCTCGGATATGGGGGTATGGCTGTAATGTTGTCTGTTTCCGCAGGTGCACAGAGCGGCGTCACGGTCTCTGTTGGGGCGTCACTGTGTGCTCGGATATGGGGGTATGACTGTAATGTTGTCTGTTCCCGCAGGTGCACAGAGCGGCGTCAGGGTCTCTGTTGGGGCGTCACTGTGCGCTCAGATATTGGGGTATAACTGTAATGTTGTCTGTTCCCGCAGGTGCACAGAGCGGCGTCACGGTCTCTGTTGGGGCGTCACTGTGCGCTCAGATATTGGGTATGGCTGTAATGTTGTCTGTTTCCGCAGGTGCACAGAGCGGCGTCACGGTCTCTGTTGGGGCGTCACTGTGCGCTCGGATATTGGGTATGACTGTAATGTTGTCTGTTTCCGCAGGTGCACAGAGCGGCGTCACGGTCTCTGTTGGGGTGTCACTGTGCGCTCAGATATTGGGTATGGCTGTAATGTTGTCTGTTTCCGCAGGTGCACAGAGCGGCGTCAGGGTCTCTGCTGGGCGTCACTGTGCGCTCGGATATGGGGGTATGGCTGTAATGTTGTCTGTTTCTGCAGGTGCACAGAGCAGCGTCACGGTCTCTGTTGGGGTGTCACTGTACGCTCAGATATTGGGGTATGACTGTAATGTTGTCTGTTCCCGCAGGTGCACAGAGCGGCGTCACGGTCTCTGTTGGGGTGTCACTGTACGCTCAGATATTGGGGTATGACTGTAATGTTGTCTGTTCCCGCAGGTGCACAGAGCGGCATCACGGTCTCTGTTGGGGTGTCACTGTGTGCTCGGATATTGGGCTATGGCTGTAATGTTGTCTGTTTCCGCAGGTGCACAGAGCGGCGTCACGGTCTGTGTTGGGGCGTCACTGTGCGCTCGGATATTGGGGTATGACTGTAATGTTGTCTGTTTCCGCAGGTGCACAGAGCGGCGTCAGGGTCTCTGTTGGGGCGTCACTGTGCGCTCAGATATGGGGGTATGACTGTAATGTTGTCTGTTTCCGCAGGTGCACAGAGCGGCGTCAGGGTCTCTGTTGGGGCGTCACTGTGCGCTCGGATATGGGGGTATGGCTGTAATGTTGTCTGTTCCCGCAGGTGCACAGAGCGGCGTCACGGTCTCTGTTGGGGCGTCACTGTGTGCTCGGATATTGGGTATGACTGTAATGTTGTCTGTTTCCGCAGGTGCACAGAGCGGTGTCACGGTCTCTGTTGGGGCGTCACTGTGTGCTCGGATATTGGGTATGACTGTAATGTTGTCTGTTTCCGCAGGTGCACAGAGCGGCGTCACGGTCTCTGTTGGGGTGTCACTGTGCGCTCAGATATGGGGGTATGGCTGTAATGTTGTCTGTTTCCGCAGGTGCACAGAGCGGCGTCACGGTCTCTGTTGGGGCGTCACTGTGCGCTCGGATATGGGGGTATGACTGTAATGTTGTCTGTTTCCGCAGGTGCACAGAGCGGCGTCGGCCGGCTTCCTGCTCCATGGTCTGGCCTCTTTTGCTATGTGTCTCCTGTTTCCCAGCCACACGGAGGCGCTTTATACCAGCACATGGATTGCCAGCGTTATCGGCCTGACGCTTGTGGTCTTCTCCTTCTTCTGGCTGAGTGGTGACCGGTCCACAGCCAACTTGGTTCTGATCTCCGCCCTTCTTCTGGCCTCCACCTCTGGGTACCTGACTCATGAAGCTAAGAGAGTGGCCCCTTATTTCACCAAGGCCGGGACCACGCTAAGCATCCTGGTCATCTCCCTCTTCACTGGGAACAAGTACGGGGTGCTGGGCAGCCTGACACTGG
This sequence comes from Crinia signifera, assembly GCF_055691185.1. Lineage (NCBI taxonomy): Eukaryota > Metazoa > Chordata > Amphibia > Anura > Myobatrachidae > Crinia > Crinia signifera. The sequence continues at coordinate 335,239,199 of NC_139221.1, forward strand.
GGACTGACGGCCTCCTGCGTTTTCTCAGTGATTCAAGGATTTTACCCTTTTCAGCAGAAATCAGCTCAAACTGCATCCTCAGTGCGGCCTTCCTGACGCTAGAGCTGGCTCTGAGGACTGACATGTGCGACACAACCTGATACCGGGATCATACGTGTGACATTGCCGGCCGGTGTGGTAATAAGCTGTCACCCGATGCCCTATATCTCCAGAATCCCATCTCCCACTTGGGACGGTTTCCAGGGGACGTGCCTGGTAGATGCGCAGGAGCTATAATACCTGACTGCTACTCAGCACTGCGTAGATGATGACACCTCTCCTATCCCTCAGTACACAGGAGATCAGAGTATTACCAATAAATCTCTGTGTCCATCTTGTGTCTGGTGTTAAGTGATTGGGGGAGCAGGTGTCCCTGCCACACGGTATCGGTATACAAAAATACACTGCTGCACGGTATCAATATACACAGGACACTACCACACCTGCCACACGGTATCGGTATACAAAAATTCACTGCTGCACGGTATCAATATACACAGGACACTACCACACCTGCCACACGGTATCGGTATACAAAAATTCACTGCTGCACGGTATCAATATACACAGGACACTACCACACCTGCCACACGGTATCGGTATACAAAAATTCACTGCTGCACGGTATCAATATACACTACCACACCTGCCACACGGTATCGGTATACAAAAATACACTGCTGCACGGTATCAATATACACAGGACACTACCACACCTGCCACACGGTATACAAAAATACACTGCTGCACGGTATCAATATACACAGGACACTACCGCACCTGCCACACGGTATCAGTAAACAAAAACACACTGCTGCAGGTATCAATATACACAGGACACTACCGCACCTGCCACACGGTATACAAAAATACACTGCTGCACGGTATCAATATACACAGGACACTACCGCACCTGCCACACGGTATCGGTATACAAAAATACACTGCTGCACGGTATCAATATACACAGGACACTACCACACCAGCCACACGGTATCAGTAAACAAAAACACACTGCTGCAGGTATCAATATACACAGGACACTACCGCACCTGCCACACGGTATACAAAAATACACTGCTGCACGGTATCAATATACACAGGACACTACCACACCTGCCACACGTTATCCGTAAACAAAAACACACTGCTGCACGGTATCAATATACACAGGACACTACCACACCTGCCACACGGTATCGGTATACAAAAATTCACTGCTGCACGGTATCAATATACACAGGACACTACCACACCTGCCACACGGTATCGGTATACAAAAATTCACTGCTGCACGGTATCAATATACACAGGACACTACCACACCTGCCACACGGTATCTGTATACAAAAATTCACTGCTGCACGGTATCAATATACACTACCACACCTGCCACACGGTATCGGTATACAAAAATACACTGCTGCACGGTATCAATATACACAGGACACTACCACACCTGCCACACGGTATACAAAAATACACTGCTGCACGGTATCAATATACACAGGACACTACCGCACCTGCCACACGGTATCAGTAAACAAAAACACACTGCTGCAGGTATCAATATACACAGGACACTACCGCACCTGCCACACGGTATACAAAAATACACTGCTGCACGGTATCAATATACACAGGACACTACCGCACCTGCCACACGGTATCGGTATACAAAAATACACTGCTGCACGGTATCAATATACACAGGACACTACCACACCAGCCACACGGTATCAGTAAACAAAAACACACTGCTGCAGGTATCAATATACACAGGACACTACCGCACCTGCCACACGGTATACAAAAATACACTGCTGCACGGTATCAATATACACAGGACACTACCACACCTGCCACACGTTATCCGTAAACAAAAACACACTGCTGCAGGTATCAATATACACAGGACACTACCGCACCTACCACATGGTATCGATATACAAAAATACACTGCTGCACGGTATCCATATACACAGAACACTACCACACCTGCCACACGGTATCGGTATACAGTAGGACACTACCGCACGGTATCAGTACCGCACATGCCACACTGTATCAGTATACAGTAGGACACTACCGCACCTGCCACACGGTATCAGTATACAATAAGACACTGTTGTACGGTATCGGTATACAATAGGACACTACCGCACAGTATCAGTATACAATAGGACACTAGCGCACTTGCCACATGGTATCAGTAAACAATAAGACACTGCTCTACCGTATCGGCACACAATAGGACACCGCCGCACGGCATCGGCACACAATAGGACACCGCAGCATAGTATCACTACCGCACCTGCCACACGGTATCAGTATACAATAGGACACTACCGCACGGTATCAGTATACAATAGGACACTACCGCACCTGCCACATGGTATCAGTATACAATAGGACACTACCGCACTGTATCAGTATATAATAGGACACTACCGCACCTGCCACATGATATCAGTAAATAATAAGACACTATTGTATGGTATCAGTATACAATAGGACACTACCGCACCTGCCACATGGTATCAGTAAACAATAAGACACTGCTCTACCGTATCGGCACACAGTAGGACACCGCCGCACGGTATCGGCACACAGTAGGACACCACCGCAAGGTATCGGCACACAGTAGAACACTGCCGCACGGTATCAGTATACAATAGGACACTACCGCACCTGCCATACGGTATACAATAGGACACTACCGCACGATATCAGTAAACAATAAGACACTGCTGTACAGTATCGGTATACAATAGGACACTACCGCACCTGCCACACGGTATCGGTATACAGTAGGACACTACCGCATGGTATCAGTATACAGTAGGACACTACCGCACCTGCCATATGGTATCCGTAAACAATAAGACACTGCTCTACCGTATCGGCACACAATAGGACACCGCCGCACGGCATCGGCACACAATAGGACACCGCAGCATGGTATCACTACCGCACCTGCCACACGGTATCAGTATACAATAGGACACTACCGCACTGTATCAGTATACAATAGGACACTACCGCACCTGCCACATGGTATCAGTATACAATAGGACACTACCGCACAGTATCAGTATATAATAGGACACTACCGCACCTGCCACACGATATCAGTAAATAATAAGACACTATTGTTATGGTATCAGTATACAATAGGACACTACCGCACCTGCCACATGGTATCAGTAAACAATAAGACACTGCTCTACCAAATCGGCACACAGTAGGACACCGCCGCACGGTATCGGCACACAGTAGGACACCACCGCAAGGTATCGGCACACAGTAGAACACTGCTGCACGGTATCAGTATACAATAGGACACTACCGCACCTGCCATACGGTATACAATAGGACACTACCGCACAATATCAGTAAACAATAAGACACTACTGTACAGTATCGGTATACAATAGGACACTACCGCACCTGCCACACGGTATCGGTATACAGTAGGACACTACCGCATGGTATCAGTATACAGTAGGACACTACCGCACCTGCCATATGGTATCAGTAAACAATAAGACACTGCTCTACCGTATCAGTACACAATAGGACACCGCTGCACGGCATCGGCACACAATAGGACACCGCAGCATGGTATCACTACCGCACCTGCCACACGGTATCAGTATACAATAGGACACTACCGCACCTGCCACACGGTATCGGTATACAGTAGGACACTACCGCATGGTATCAGTATACAGTAGGACACTACCGTACCTGCCATATGGTATCAGTAAACAATAAGACACTGCTCTACCGTATCGGCACACAATAGGACACCGCTGCACGGTATCGCCACACAGTAGGACACCCCCGCACGGTATCACCGTATCGGCGCACAGTAGGACACCGCCGCACGGTATCGCCACACAGTAGGACACCGCCGCACGGTATCGCCGCACAGTATCGGCACACAGTAGGACACCGCAGCACAGTATCGCCACACAGTAGGACACCGCCGTACGGTATCGCCACACAGTAGGACACCGCCGCACGGTATCACCGCACAGTATCGGCACACAGTAGGACACCGCAGCACGGTATCGGCACACAATAGGAAACTGCCGCACGTTATTGGCATACAATAGGACACTGCTGCACAGTATCGGCACACAGGACACTGCTGCACGGTATTGGCACACAGTAGGACACCGCTGCACGGTATTGGCACACAATAGGACATTGCAGCACGGTATCGGCACACAGTAGGACACCGCTGCACGGTATCGGCACACAATAGGACACTGCAGCACGGTATCGGCACACAGTAGGACACCGCTGCACGGTATCGGCACACAATAGGACACTGCAGCACGGTATCGGCACACAGTAGGACACCGCTGCACGGTATCGGCACACAATAGGACACTGCAGCACGGTATCAGCACACAGTAGGACACCGCTGCACGGTATCGGCACACAGTAGGACACTGCCGCCTGGTATCGGCACACAATAGGACACTGCAGCACGGTATCGGCACACAGTAGGACACCGCCGCACGGTATTGGCACACAGTATGACACCGCCGCACGGTATTGGCACACAGTAGGACACCGCCGCACGGTATCGGCACACAGTAGGACACCGCCGCCTGGTATCGGCACACAATAGGACACTGCAGCACGGTATCGGCACACAGTAGGACACCGCTTCACGGTATCGGCATACAATAGGACACTTCTGCACAGTAGAGCCTTCTCCAGCCCCCCGGAATGATCAGCGTCTGGTGACATAGCTTGGTCCCGTGCATTCTCAGTACAGATTCATCACTACAGGAAGCAGCGGACGTGCAGACTGGGATCTAGCACCTGTACTGTGTGCGGGTGCAAGGCTGCTGTCTCTGAGCCAGTGCGGTGAGGGATCCTGTAGCCAATAGGGGAGTGTAGATGATACACCCTTTGCACAGTGAACCAGGCAGTAATACGCCACACCTCTGACGCATATCTGTGGTTGCACATTTCTCAGAGGTTGTATATAGACAGTACTAGGAAATGTTTTACTGGTTTAACCGCTGTATCGGAACACAATGTTGTAGTGACAGCTGTGTCTTATAGCACATAAGTGACATTGTATCTGGGTAATGCTGCACTGCAGGGGGGCAGATGTAAACATGCAGAGATCACTGTAGAGCTGGAGGAACGGGGACTAGATCAGGTTTGAATTGGGCTCTATGGAGATACTCGGCAATATAAGAGCCTCCAAGCTTGGTGGTCATGCGGGATGCCGGCTGAACTCGAAGGAAGTTTCCACAGGGTGATGGGTGTAGTGGTGGGTACAGGGCGATGGGTGTAGTGGTGGGTACAGGGTGTAGTGGGTGGGTGCACAGGGTGATGGATGTAGTGGTGGGTGCACAGGGTGATGGGTGTAGTGGTGGGTACAGGGTGATGGGTGTAGTGGTGGGTACAGGGTGATGGGTGTAGTAGTGGGTACAGGGTGATGGGTGTAGTGGTGGGTAGAGGGTGATGGGTGTGGTGGGTACAGGGTGATGGGTACAGGGTGATGGGTGTAGTGGGTGGGTGCACAGGGTGATGGGTGTAGTGGTGGGTACAGGGTGATGGGTGTAGTGGTGGGTACAGGGTGATGGGTGTAGTGGTGGGTACAGGGTGGTGGGTAGAGGGTGATGGGTGTAGTGATGGGTACAGGGTGATGGGTGTAGTGGGTGGGTGCACAGGGTGATGGGTGTAGTGGTGGGTACAGGGTGATGGGTGTAGTGGTGGGTACACAGGGTGATGGGTGTAGTGGTGGGTACAGGGTGTAGTGGTGGGTACAGGGTGATGGGTGTAGTGGTGGGTACAGGGTGATGGGTGTAGTGGGTGGGTGCACAGGGTGATGGGTGTAGTGGTGGGTACAGGGTGATGGGTGTAGTGGTGGGTACAGGGTGTAGTGGGTGGGTACACAGGGTGATGGTTGTAGTGCTGGGTGCACAGGGTGATGGGTGTAGTGCTGGGTGCACAGGGTGATGGATGTAGTGGTGGGTACAGGGTGATGGGTGTAGTGGTGGGTACAGGGTGATGGATGTAGTGGTGGGTACAGGGTGTAGTGGTGGGTGCACAGGGTGTAGTGGTGGGTACAGGGTGATGGGTGTAGTGGTGGGTACAGGGTGTAGTGGGTGGGTGCACAGGGTGATGGATGTAGTGGTGGGTGCACAGGGTGATGGGTGTAGTGGTGGGTACAGGGTGATGGGTGTAGTGGTGGGTACAGGGTGATGGATGTAGTGGTGGGTGCACAGGGTGATAGGTGTAGTGGTGGGTACAGGGTGATGGGTGTAGTGGTGGGTACAGGGTGATGGGTGTAGTGGTGGGTTCACAGGGTGATGGGTGTAGTGGTGGGTACAGGGTGATGGGTGTAGTGGTGGGTACAGGGTGATGGGTGTAGTGGTGGGTGCACAGGGTGATGGGTGTAGTGGGTGGGTGCACAGGGTGATGGGTGTAGTGGTGGGGACAGGGTGATGGGTGTAGTGGGTGGGTGCACAGGGTGATGGGTGTAGTGGTGGGTACAGGGTGATGGGTGTAGTGGTGGGTACAGGGTGTAGTGGGTGGGTGCACAGGGTGATGGTTGTAGTGCTGGGTGCACAGGGTGATGGGTGTAGTGCTGGGTGCACAGGGTGATGGGTGTAGTGGTGGGTACAGGGTGATGGGTGTAGTGGTGGGTACAGGGTGATGGGTGTAGTGGTGGGTACAGGGTGTAGTGGGTGCACAGGGTGATGGATGTAGTGGTGGGTGCACAGGGTGATGGGTGTAGTGGTGGGTACAGGGTGATGGGTGTAGTGGTGGGTACAGGGTGATGGGTGTAGTGGTGGGTACAGGGTGATGGGTGTAGTGGTGGGTACAGGGTGATGGGTGTAGTGGTGGGTTCACAGGGTGATGGGTGTAGTGGTGGGTACAGGGTGATGGGTGTAGTGGTGGGTACAGGGTGATGGGTGTAGTGGTGGGTACAGGGTGATGGGTGTAGTGGGTGGGTGCACAGGGTGATGGGTGTAGTGGTGGGTACAGGGTGATGGGTGTAGTGGGTGGGTGCACAGGGTGATGGGTGTAGTGGTGGGTACAGGGTGATGGGTGTAGTGGTGGGTACAGGGTGTAGTGGGTGGGTACACAGGGTGATGGTTGTAGTGCTGGGTACAGGGTGATGGGTGTAGTGGGTGGGTGCACAGGGTGCTGGGTACAGGGTGATGGGTGTAGTGGGTGGGTGCACAGGGTGATGGGTGTAGTGGGTGGGTGCACAGGGTGATGGGTGTAGTGGTGGGTACAGGGTGATGGGTGTAGTGGTGGGTACAGGGTGATGGGTGTAGTGGTGGGTACAGGGTGATGGATGTAGTGGTGGGTACAGGGTGTAGTGGTGGGTGCACAGGGTGTAGTGGTGGGTACAGGGTGATGGGTGTAGTGGTGGGTACAGGGTGTAGTGGGTGGGTGCACAGGGTGATGGATGTAGTGGTGGGTGCACAGGGTGATGGGTGTAGTGGTGGGTACAGGGTGATGGGTGTAGTAGTGGGTACAGGGTGATGGGTGTAGTGGTGGGTACAGGGTGATGGGTGTGGTGGGTACAGGGTGATGGGTACAGGGTGATGGGTGTGGTGGGTACAGGGTGATGGGTACAGGGTGATGGGTGTAGTGGTGGGTACAGGGTGATGGGTGTAGTGGTGGGTACAGGGTGTAGTGGGTGGGTACACAGGGTGATGGTTGTAGTGCTGGGTGCACAGGGTGATGGGTGCAGTGGTGGGTACAGGGTGATGGGTGTAGTGGTGGGTACAGGGTGATGGATGTAGTGGTGGGTACAGGGTGTAGTGGTGGGTTCACAGGGTGTAGTGGTGGGTACAGGGTGATGGGTGTAGTGGTGGGTACAGGGTGTAGTGGGTGGGTGCACAGGGTGATGGATGTAGTGGTGGGTGCACAGGGTGATGGGTGTAGTGGTGGGTACAGGGTGATGGGTGTAGTGGTGGGTACAGGGTGATGGGTGTAGTAGTGGGTACAGGGTGATGGGTGTAGTGGTGGGTACAGGGTGATGGGTGTAGTGGTGGGTACAGGGTGATGGGTACAGGGTGATGGGTGTAGTGGGTGGGTACACAGGGTGATGGGTGTAGTGGTGGGTACAGGGTGATGGGTGTAGTGATGGGTACAGGGTGATGGGTGTAGTGGTGGGTGCACAGGGTGATGGGTGTAGTGGTGGGTACAGGGTGATGGGTGTAGTGGTGGGTACAGGGTGATGGATGTAGTGGTGGGTACAGGGTGTAGTGGTGGGTGCACAGGGTGTAGTGGTGGGTACAGGGTGATGGGTGTAGTGGTGGGTACAGGGTGTAGTGGGTGGGTGCACAGGGTGATGGATGTAGTGGTGGGTGCACAGGGTGATGGGTGTAGTGGTGGGTACAGGGTGATGGGTGTAGTGGTGGGTACAGGGTGATGGGTGTGGTGGGTACAGGGTGATGGGTGTAGTGGTGGGTACATGGTGATGGGTGTAGTGGTGGGTACAGGGTGATGGGTGTAGTGGTGGGTACAGGGTGATGGGTGTAGTGGTGGGTACAGGGTGTAGTGGGTGGGTACACAGGGTGATGGTTGTAGTGCTGGGTGCACAGGGTGATGGGTGCAGTGGTGGGTACAGGGTGATGGGTGTAGTGGTGGGTAAAGGGTGATGGATGTAGTGGTGGGTACAGGGTGTAGTGGTGGGTTCACAGGGTGTAGTGGTGGGTACAGGGTGATGGATGTAGTGGTGGGTACAGGGTGTAGTGGTGGGTTCACAGGGTGTAGTGGTGGGTACAGGGTGATGGGTGTAGTGGTGGGTACAGGGTGTAGTGGGTGGGTGCACAGGGTGATGGGTGTAGTGGTGGGTACAGGGTGATGGGTGTAGTGGTGGGTACAGGGTGTAGTGGGTGGGTACACAGGGTGATGGTTGTAGTGCTGGGTGCACAGGGTGATGGGTGTAGTGCTGGGTGCACAGGGTGATGGGTGTAGTGGTGGGTACAGGGTGATGGGTGTAGTGGTGGGTACAGGGTGATGGGTGTAGTGGTGGGTACAGGGTGTAGTGGGTGGGTGCACAGGGTGATGGATGTAGTGGTGGGTGCACAGGGTGATGGGTGTAGTGGTGGGTACAGGGTGATGGGTGTAGTGGTGGGTACAGGGTGATGGGTGTAGTGGTGGGTACAGGGTGATGGGTGTAGTGGTGGGTTCACAGGGTGATGGGTGTAGTGGTGGGTACAGGGTAATGGGTGTAGTGGTGGGTACAGGGTGATGGGTGTAGTGGTGGGTACAGGGTGATGGGTGTAGTGGGTGGGTGCACAGGGTGATGGGTGTAGTGGTGGGTACAGGGTGATGGGTGTAGTGGGTGGGTGCACAGGGTGATGGGTGTAGTGGTGGGTACAGGGTGATGGGTGTAGTGGTGGGTACAGGGTGTAGTGGGTGGGTACACAGGGTGATGGTTGTAGTGCTGGGTACAGGGTGATGGTGTAGTGGGTGGGTGCACAGGGTGCTGGGTACAGGGTGATGGGTGTAGTGGGTGGGTGCACAGGGTGATGGGTGTAGTGGGTGGGTGCACAGGGTGATGGGTGTAGTGGTGGGTACAGGGTGATGGGTGTAGTGGTGGGTACAGGGTGATGGGTGTAGTGGTGGGTACAGGGTGATGGATGTAGTGGTGGGTACAGGGTGTAGTGGTGGGTGCACAGGGTGTAGTGGTGGGTACAGGGTGATGGGTGTAGTGGTGGGTACAGGGTGTAGTGGGTGGGTGCACAGGGTGATGGATGTAGTGGTGGGTGCACAGGGTGATGGGTGTAGTGGTGGGTACAGGGTGATGGGTGTAGTAGTGGGTACAGGGTGATGGGTGTAGTGGTGGGTACAGGGTGATGGGTGTGGTGGGTACAGGGTGATGGGTACAGGGTGATGGGTACAGGGTGATGGGTGTAGTGGTGGGTACAGGGTGATGGGTGTAGTGGTGGGTACAGGGTGTAGTGGGTGGGTACACAGGGTGATGGTTGTAGTGCTGGGTGCACAGGGTGATGGGTGCAGTGGTGGGTACAGGGTGATGGGTGTAGTGGTGGGTACAGGGTGATGGATGTAGTGGTGGGTACAGGGTGTAGTGGTGGGTTCACAGGGTGTAGTGGTGGGTACAGGGTGATGGGTGTAGTGGTGGGTACAGGGTGTAGTGGGTGGGTGCACAGGGTGATGGATGTAGTGGTGGGTGCACAGGGTGATGGGTGTAGTGGTGGGTACAGGGTGATGGGTGTAGTAGTGGGTACAGGGTGATGGGTGTAGTGGTGGGTACAGGGTGATGGGTGTAGTGGTGGGTACAGGGTGATGGGTACAGGGTGATGGGTGTAGTGGGTGGGTACACAGGGTGATGGGTGTAGTGGTGGGTACAGGGTGATGGGTGTAGTGATGGGTACAGGGTGATGGGTGTAGTGGTGGGTGCACAGGGTGATGGGTGTAGTGGTGGGTACAGGGTGATGGGTGTAGTGGTGGGTACAGGGTGATGGATGTAGTGGTGGGTACAGGGTGTAGTGGTGGGTGCACAGGGTGTAGTGGTGGGTACAGGGTGATGGGTGTAGTGGTGGGTACAGGGTGTAGTGGGTGGGTGCACAGGGTGATGGATGTAGTGGTGGGTGCACAGGGTGATGAGTGTAGTGGTGGGTACAGGGTGATGGGTGTAGTGGTGGGTACAGGGTGATGGGTGTGGTGGGTACAGGGTGATGGGTGTAGTGGGGGGTACATGGTGATGGGTGTAGTGGTGGGTACAGGGTGATGGGTGTAGTGGTGGGTACAGGGTGATGGGTGTAGTGGTGGGTACAGGGTGTAGTGGGTGGGTACACAGGGTGATGGTTGTAGTGCTGGGTGCACAGGGTGATGGGTGCAGTGGTGGGTACAGGGTGATGGGTGTAGTGGTGGGTAAAGGGTGATGGGTGTAGTGGTGGGTTCACAGGGTGTAGTGGTGGGTACAGGGTGATGGGTGTAGTGGTGGGTACAGGGTGTAGTGGGTGGGTGCACAGGGTGATGGATGTAGTGGTGGGTGCACAGGGTGATGGGTGTAGTGGTGGGTACAGGGTGATGGGTGTAGTGGTGGGTACAGGGTGATGGGTGTAGTGGTGGGTACAGGGTGATGGGTGTAGTAGTGGGTACAGGGTGATGGGTGTAGTGGTGGGTGCACAGGGTGATGGGTGTAGTGGTGGGTACAGGGTGATGGGTGTAGTGGTGGGTACAGGGTGATGGGTGTAGTAGTGGGTACAGGTTGTAGTGGGTGGGTGCACAGGGTGATGGGTGTAGTGGTAGGTACAGGGTGATGGGTGTAGTGGTGGGTACAGGGTGTAGTGGGTGATGGGTGTAGTGGTGGGTACAGGGTGATGGGTGTAGTGGGTGATGGGTGTAGTGGTGGGTACAGGGTGATGGGTGTGTAGTGGTGGGTACAGGTTTGTAGTGGGTGATGGGTGTAGTGGTGGGTACAGGGTGATGGGTGTAGTGGTGGGTACAGGGTGTAGTGGGTGATGGGTGTAATGGCGGGTACAGGGTGATGGGTGTAGTGGTGGGTACAGGGTGTAGTGGGTGATGGGTGTAGTGGTGGGTAGAGGGTGATGGGTGTAGTGGTGGGTACAGGGTGTAGTGGGTGATGGGTGTAGTGGTGGGTACAGAGTGATGGGTGTAGTGGTGGGTACAGGGTGATGGATGTAGTGGGTGATGGATGTAGTAGTGGGTACAGAGTGATGGGTGTAGTGGTGGGTACAGGGTTATGGGTGTAGTGGTGGGTACAGGGTGATGGGTGTAGTGGTGGGTACAGGGTGATGGGTGTAGTGGGTGATGGGTGTAGTGGTGGGTACAGGGTGATGGGTGTAGTGGTGGGTACAGGTTTGTAGTGGGGGATGGGTGTAGTGGTGGGTACAGGGTGATGGGTGTAGTGGTGGGTACAGGGTGTAGTGGGTGATGGGTGTAGTGGTGGGTACAGGGTGATGGATGTAGTGGGTGATGGATGTAGTAGTGGGTACAGAGTGATGGGTGTAGTGGTGGGTACAGGGTTATGGGTGTAGTGGTGGGTACAGGGTGATGGGTGTAGTGGTGGGTACAGGGTGATGGGTGTAGTGGGTGATGGGTGTAGTGGTGGGTACAGGTTTGTAGTGGGGGATGGGTGTAGTGGTGGGTACAGGGTGATGGGTGTAGTGGTGGGTACAGGGTGTAGTGGGTGATGGGTGTAGTGGTGGGTACAGGGTGATGGGTGTAGTGGTGGGTACAGGGTGTAGTGGGTGATGGGTGTAGTGGTGGGTACAGGGTGATGGGTGTAGTGGTGGGTACAGAGTGATGGGTGTAGTGATGGGTACAGGGTGATGGGTGTAGTGATGGGTACAGGGTGATGGATGTAGTGGTGGGTACAGGGTGATGGGTGTAGTGGTGGGTACAGGGTGTAGTGGTGGGTACAGGGTGATAGGTGTGTAGTGGTGGGTACAGGTTTGTAGTGGGTGATGGGTGTAGTGGTGGGTACAGGGTGATGGGTGTAGTGGTGGGTACAGGGTGTAGTGGGTGATGGGTGTAATGGTGGGTACAGGGTGATGGGTGTAGTGGTGGGTACAGGTTGTAGTGGGTGATTGGTGTAGTGGTGGGTACAGGGTGATGGGTGTAGTGGTGGGTACAGGGTGATGGATGTAGTGGGTGATGGATGTAGTGGTGGGTACAGGGTGATGGGTGTAGTGGTGGGTACAGGGTGATGGGTGTAGTGGTGGGTACAGGGTGATGGATGTAGTGGTGGGTACAGGGTGTAGTGGTGGGTGCACAGGGTGTAGTGGTGGGTACAGGGTGATGGGTGTAGTGGTGGGTACAGGGTGTAGTGGGTGGGTGCACAGGGTGATGGATGTAGTGGTAGGTGCACAGGGTGATGGGTGTAGTGGTGGGTACAGGGTGATGGGTGTAGTAGTGGGTACAGGGTGATGGGTGTAGTGGTGGGTACAGGGTGATGGGTGTGGTGGGTACAGGGTGATGGGTACAGGGTGATGGGTGTGGTGGGTACAGGGTGATGGGTACAGGGTGATGGGTGTAGTGGTGGGTACAGGGTGATGGGTGTAGTGGTGGGTACAGGGTGTAGTGGGTGGGTACACAGGGTGATGGTTGTAGTGCTGGGTGCACAGGGTGATGGGTGCAGTGGTGGGTACAGGGTGATGGGTGTAGTGGTGGGTACAGGGTGATGGATGTAGTGGTGGGTACAGGGTGTAGTGGTGGGTTCACAGGGTGTAGTGGTGGGTACAGGGTGATGGGTGTAGTGGTGGGTACAGGGTGTAGTGGGTGGGTGCACAGGGTGATGGATGTAGTGGTGGGTGCACAGGGTGATGGGTGTAGTGGTGGGTACAGGGTGATGGGTGTAGTGGTGGGTACAGGGTGATGGGTGTAGTGGTGGGTACAGGGTGTAGTGGGTGGGTACACAGGGTGATGGTTGTAGTGCTGGGTGCACAGGGTGATGGGTGCAGTGGTGGGTACAGGGTGATGGGTGTAGTGGTGAGTAAAGGGTGATGGATGTAGTGGTGGGTACAGGGTGTAGTGGTGGGTTCACAGGGTGTAGTGGTGGGTACAGGGTGATGGGTGTAGTGGTGGGTACAGGGTGTAGTGGGTGGGTGCACAGGGTGATGGATGTAGTGGTGGGTGCACAGGGTGATGGGTGTAGTGGTGGGTACAGGGTGATGGGTGTAGTGGTGGGTACAGGGTGATGGGTGTAGTGGTGGGTACAGGGTGATGGGTGTAGTAGTGGGTACAGGGTGATGGGTGTAGTGGTGGGTGCACAGGGTGATGGGTGTAGTGGTGGGTACAGGGTGATGGGTGTAGTGGTGGGTACAGGGTGATGGGTGTAGTAGTGGGTACAGGTTGTAGTGGGTGGGTGCACAGGGTGATGGGTGTAGTGGTGGGTACAGGGTGATGGGTGTAGTGGTGGGTACAGGGTGTAGTGGGTGATGGGTGTAGTGGTGGGTACAGGGTGATGGGTGTAGTGGGTGATGGGTGTAGTGGTGGGTACAGGGTGATGGGTGTGTAGTGGTGGGTACAGGTTTGTAGTGGGTGATGGGTGTAGTGGTGGGTACAGGGTGATGGGTGTAGTGGTGGGTACAGGGTGTAGTGGGTGATGGGTGTAATGGCGGGTACAGGGTGATGGGTGTAGTGGTGGGTACAGGGTGTAGTGGGTGATGGGTGTAGTGGTGGGTAGAGGGTGATGGGTGTAGTGGTGGGTACAGGGTGTAGTGGGTGATGGGTGTAGTGGTGGGTACAGAGTGATGGGTGTAGTGGTGGGTACAGGGTGATGGATGTAGTGGGTGATGGATGTAGTAGTGGGTACAGAGTGATGGGTGTAGTGGTGGGTACAGGGTGATGGGTGTAGTGGTGGGTACAGGGTGATGGGTGTAGTAGTGGGTACAGGTTGTAGTGGGTGGGTGCACAGGGTGATGGGTGTAGTGGTAGGTACAGGGTGATGGGTGTAGTGGTGGGTACAGGGTGTAGTGGGTGATGGGTGTAGTGGTGGGTACAGGGTGATGGGTGTAGTGGGTGATGGGTGTAGTGGTGGGTACAGGGTGATGGGTGTGTAGTGGTGGGTACAGGTTTGTAGTGGGTGATGGGTGTAGTGGTGGGTACAGGGTGATGGGTGTAGTGGTGGGTACAGGGTGTAGTGGGTGATGGGTGTAATGGCGGGTACAGGGTGATGGGTGTAGTGGTGGGTACAGGGTGTAGTGGGTGATGGGTGTAGTGGTGGGTAGAGGGTGATGGGTGTAGTGGTGGGTACAGGGTGTAGTGGGTGATGGGTGTAGTGGTGGGTACAGAGTGATGGGTGTAGTGGTGGGTACAGGGTGATGGATGTAGTGGGTGATGGATGTAGTAGTGGGTACAGAGTGATGGGTGTAGTGGTGGGTACAGGGTTATGGGTGTAGTGGGTGGGTACAGGGTGATGGGTGTAGTGGTGGGTACAGGGTGATGGGTGTAGTGGGTGATGGGTGTAGTGGTGGGTACAGGGTGATGGGTGTAGTGGTGGGTACAGGTTTGTAGTGGGGGATGGGTGTAGTGGTGGGTACAGGGTGATGGGTGTAGTGGTGGTACAGGGTGTAGTGGGTGATGGGTGTAGTGGTGGGTACAGGGTGATGGATGTAGTGGGTGATGGATGTAGTAGTGGGTACAGAGTGATGGGTGTAGTGGTGGGTACAGGGTTATGGGTGTAGTGGTGGGTACAGGGTGATGGGTGTAGTGGTGGGTACAGGGTGATGGGTGTAGTGGGTGATGGGTGTAGTGGTGGGTACAGGTTTGTAGTGGGGGATGGGTGTAGTGGTGGGTACAGGGTGATGGGTGTAGTGGTGGGTACAGGGTGTAGTGGGTGATGGGTGTAGTGGTGGGTACAGGGTGATGGGTGTAGTGGTGGGTACAGGGTGTAGTGGGTGATGGGTGTAGTGGTGGGTACAGGGTGATGGGTGTAGTGGTGGGTACAGAGTGATGGGTGTAGTGATGGGTACAGGGTGATGGGTGTAGTGATGGGTACAGGGTGATGGATGTAGTGGTGGGTACAGGGAGATGGGTGTAGTGGTGGGTACAGGGTGTAGTGGTGGGTACAGGGTGATAGGTGTGTAGTGGTGGGTACAGGTTTGTAGTGGGTGATGGTGTAGTGGTGGGTACAGGGTGATGGGTGTAGTGGTGGGTACAGGGTGTAGTGGGTGATGGGTGTAATGGTGGGTACAGGGTGATGGGTGTAGTGGTGGGTACAGGTTGTAGTGGGTGATTGGTGTAGTGGTGGGTACAGGGTGATGGGTGTAGTGGTGGGTACAGGGTGATGGATGTAGTGGGTGATGGATGTAGTGGTGGGTACAGGGTGATGGGTGTAGTGGTGGGTACAGGGTGATGGGTGTAGTGGTGGGTACAGGGTGATGGATGTAGTGGTGGGTACAGGGTGTAGTGGTGGGTGCACAGGGTGTAGTGGTGGGTACAGGGTGATGGGTGTAGTGGTGGGTACAGGGTGTAGTGGGTGGGTGCACAGGGTGATGGATGTAGTGGTAGGTGCACAGGGTGATGGGTGTAGTGGTGGGTACAGGGTGATGGGTGTAGTAGTGGGTACAGGGTGATGGGTGTAGTGGTGGGTACAGGGTGATGGGTGTGGTGGGTACAGGGTGATGGGTACAGGGTGATGGGTGTGGTGGGTACAGGGTGATGGGTACAGGGTGATGGGTGTAGTGGTGGGTACAGGGTGATGGGTGTAGTGGTGGGTACAGGGTGTAGTGGGTGGGTACACAGGGTGATGGTTGTAGTGCTGGGTGCACAGGGTGATGGGTGCAGTGGTGGGTACAGGGTGATGGGTGTAGTGGTGGGTACAGGGTGATGGATGTAGTGGTGGGTACAGGGTGTAGTGGTGGGTTCACAGGGTGTAGTGGTGGGTACAGGGTGATGGGTGTAGTGGTGGGTACAGGGTGTAGTGGGTGGGTGCACAGGGTGATGGATGTAGTGGTGGGTGCACAGGGTGATGGGTGTAGTGGTGGGTACAGGGTGATGGGTGTAGTGGTGGGTACAGGGTGATGGGTGTAGTGGTGGGTACAGGGTGTAGTGGGTGGGTACACAGGGTGATGGTTGTAGTGCTGGGTGCACAGGGTGATGGGTGCAGTGGTGGGTACAGGGTGATGGGTGTAGTGGTGGGTAAAGGGTGATGGATGTAGTGGTGGGTACAGGGTGTAGTGGTGGGTTCACAGGGTGTAGTGGTGGGTACAGGGTGATGGGTGTAGTGGTGGGTACAGGGTGTAGTGGGTGGGTGCACAGGGTGATGGATGTAGTGGTGGGTGCACAGGGTGATGGGTGTAGTGGTGGGTACAGGGTGATGGGTGTAGTGGTGGGTACAGGGTGATGGGTGTAGTGGTGGGTACAGGGTGATGGGTGTAGTAGTGGGTACAGGGTGATGGGTGTAGTGGTGGGTGCACAGGGTGATGGGTGTAGTGGTGGGTACAGGGTGATGGGTGTAGTGGTGGGTACAGGGTGATGGGTGTAGTAGTGGGTACAGGTTGTAGTGGGTGGGTGCACAGGGTGATGGGTGTAGTGGTGGGTACAGGGTGATGGGTGTAGTGGTGGGTACAGGGTGTAGTGGGTGATGGGTGTAGTGGTGGGTACAGGGTGATGGGTGTAGTGGGTGATGGGTGTAGTGGTGGGTACAGGGTGATGGGTGTGTAGTGGTGGGTACAGGTTTGTAGTGGGTGATGGGTGTAGTGGTGGGTACAGGGTGATGGGTGTAGTGGTGGGTACAGGGTGTAGTGGGTGATGGGTGTAATGGCGGGTACAGGGTGATGGTGTAGTGGTGGGTACAGGGTGTAGTGGGTGATGGGTGTAGTGGTGGGTAGAGGGTGATGGGTGTAGTGGTGGGTACAGGGTGTAGTGGGTGATGGGTGTAGTGGTGGGTACAGAGTGATGGGTGTAGTGGTGGGTACAGGGTGATGGATGTAGTGGGTGATGGATGTAGTAGTGGGTACAGAGTGATGGGTGTAGTGGTGGGTACAGGGTTATGGGTGTAGTGGTGGGTACAGGGTGATGGGTGTAGTGGTGGGTACAGGGTGATGGGTGTAGTGGGTGATGGGTGTAGTGGTGGGTACAGGGTGATGGGTGTAGTGGTGGGTACAGGTTTGTAGTGGGGGATGGGTGTAGTGGTGGGTACAGGGTGATGGGTGTAGTGGTGGGTACAGGGTGTAGTGGGTGATGGGTGTAGTGGTGGGTACAGGGTGATGGATGTAGTGGGTGATGGATGTAGTAGTGGGTACAGAGTGATGGGTGTAGTGGTGGGTACAGGGTTATGGGTGTAGTGGTGGGTACAGGGTGATGGGTGTAGTGGTGGGTACAGGGTGATGGGTGTAGTGGGTGATGGGTGTAGTGGTGGGTACAGGTTTGTAGTGGGGGATGGGTGTAGTGGTGGGTACAGGGTGATGGGTGTAGTGGTGGGTACAGGGTGTAGTGGGTGATGGGTGTAGTGGTGGGTACAGGGTGATGGGTGTAGTGGTGGGTACAGGGTGTAGTGGGTGATGGGTGTAGTGATGGGTACAGGGTGATGGGTGTAGTGATGGGTACAGGGTGATGGATGTAGTGGTGGGTACAGGGTGATGGGTGTAGTGGTGGGTACAGGGTGTAGTGGTGGGTACAGGGTGATAGGTGTGTAGTGGTGGGTACAGGTTTGTAGTGGGTGATGGGTGTAGTGGTGGGTACAGGGTGATGGGTGTAGTGGTGGGTACAGGGTGTAGTGGGTGATGGGTGTAATGGTGGGTACAGGGTGATGGGTGTAGTGGTGGGTACAGGTTGTAGTGGGTGATTGGTGTAGTGGTGGGTACAGGGTGATGGGTGTAGTGGTGGGTACAGGGTGATGGATGTAGTGGGTGATGGATGTAGTGGTGGGTACAGGGTGATGGGTGTAGTGGTGGGTACAGGGTGATGGGTGTAGTGGTGGGTACAGGGTGATGGATGTAGTGGTGGGTACAGGGTGTAGTGGTGGGTGCACAGGGTGTAGTGGTGGGTACAGGGTGATGGGTGTAGTGGTGGGTACAGGGTGTAGTGGGTGGGTGCACAGGGTGATGGATGTAGTGGTGGGTGCACAGGGTGATGGGTGTAGTGGTGGGTACAGGGTGATGGGTGTAGTAGTGGGTACAGGGTGATGGGTGTAGTGGTGGGTACAGGGTGATGGGTGTGGTGGGTACAGGGTGATGGGTACAGGGTGATGGGTGTGGTGGGTACAGGGTGATGGGTACAGGGTGATGGGTGTAGTGGTGGGTACAGGGTGATGGGTGTAGTGGTGGGTACAGGGTGTAGTGGGTGGGTACACAGGGTGATGGTTGTAGTGCTGGGTGCACAGGGTGATGGGTGCAGTGGTGGGTACAGGGTGATGGGTGTAGTGGTGGGTACAGGGTGATGGATGTAGTGGTGGGTACAGGGTGTAGTGGTGGGTTCACAGGGTGTAGTGGTGGGTACAGGGTGATGGGTGTAGTGGTGGGTACAGGGTGTAGTGGGTGGGTGCACAGGGTGATGGATGTAGTGGTGGGTGCACAGGGTGATGGGTGTAGTGGTGGGTACAGGGTGATGGGTGTAGTGGTGGGTACAGGGTGATGGGTGTAGTAGTGGGTACAGGGTGATGGGTGTAGTGGTGGGTACAGGGTGATGGGTGTAGTGGTGGGTACAGGGTGATGGGTACAGGGTGATGGGTGTAGTGGGTGGGTACACAGGGTGATGGGTGTAGTGGTGGGTACAGGGTGATGGGTGTAGTGATGGGTACAGGGTGATGGGTGTAGTGGTGGGTGCACAGGGTGATGGGTGTAGTGGTGGGTACAGGGTGATGGGTGTAGTGGTGGGTACAGGGTGATGGATGTAGTGGTGGGTACAGGGTGTAGTGGTGGGTGCACAGGGTGTAGTGGTGGGTACAGGGTGTAGTGGGTGGGTGCACAGGGTGATGGATGTAGTGGTGGGTGCACAGGGTGATGGGTGTAGTGGTGGGTACAGGGTGATGGGTGTAGTGGTGGGTACAGGGTGATGGGTGTGGTGGGTACAGGATGATGGGTGTAGTGGTGGGTACATGGTGATGGGTGTAGTGGTGGGTACAGGGTGATGGGTGTAGTGGTGGGTACAGGGTGATGGGTGTAGTGGTGGGTACAGGGTGTAGTGGGTGGGTACACAGGGTGATGGTTGTAGTGCTGGGTGCACAGGGTGATGGGTGCAGTGGTGGGTACAGGGTGATGGGTGTAGTGGTGGGTAAAGGGTGATGGATGTAGTGGTGGGTACAGGGTGTAGTGGTGGGTTCACAGGGTGTAGTGGTGGGTACAGGGTGATGGGTGTAGTGGTGGGTACAGGGTGTAGTGGGTGGGTGCACAGGGTGATGGATGTAGTGGTGGGTGCACAGGGTGATGGGTGTAGTGGTGGGTACAGGGTGATGGGTGTAGTGGTGGGTACAGGGTGATGGGTGTAGTGGTGGGTACAGGGTGATGGGTGTAGTAGTGGGTACAGGGTGATGGGTGTAGTGGTGGGTGCACAGGGTGATGGGTGTAGTGGTGGGTACAGGGTGATGGGTGTAGTGGTGGGTACAGGGTGATGGGTGTAGTAGTGGGTACAGGTTGTAGTGGGTGGGTGCACAGGGTGATGGGTGTAGTGGTGGGTACAGGGTGATGGGTGTAGTGGTGGGTACAGGGTGTAGTGGGTGATGGGTGTAGTGGTGGGTACAGGGTGATGGGTGTAGTGGTGGGTACAGGGTGATGGGTGTGTAGTGGTGGGTACAGGTTTGTAGTGGGTGATGGGTGTAGTGGTGGGTACAGGGTGATGGGTGTAGTGGTGGGTACAGGGTGTAGTGGGTGATGGGTGTAATGGCGGGTACAGGGTGATGGGTGTAGTGGTGGGTACAGGGTGTAGTGGGTGATGGGTGTAGTGGTGGGTACAGGGTGTAGTGGGTGATGGGTGTAGTGGTGGGTACAGAGTAATGGGTGTAGTGGTGGGTACAGGGTGATGGATGTAGTGGGTGATGGATGTAGTAGTGGGTACAGAGTGATGGGTGTAGTGGTGGGTACAGGGTTATGGGTGTAGTGGTGGGTACAGGGTGATGGGTGTAGTGGTGGGTACAGGGTGATGGGTGTAGTGGGTGATGGGTGTAGTGGTGGGTACAGGGTGATGGGTGTAGTGGTGGGTACAGGTTTGTAGTGGGGGATGGGTGTAGTGGTGGGTACAGGGTGATGGGTGTAGTGGTGGGTACAGGGTGTAGTGGGTGATGGGTGTAGTGGTGGGTACAGGGTGATGGATGTAGTGGGTGATGGATGTAGTAGTGGGTACAGAGTGATGGGTGTAGTGGTGGGTACAGGGTTATGGGTGTAGTGGTGGGTACAGGGTGATGGGTGTAGTGGTGGGTACAGGGTGATGGGTGTAGTGGTGGGTACAGGTTTGTAGTGGGGGATGGGTGTAGTGGTGGGTACAGGGTGATGGGTGTAGTGGTGGGTACAGGGTGTAGTGGGTGATGGGTGTAGTGGTGGGTACAGGGTGATGGGTGTAGTGGTGGGTACAGGGTGTAGTGGGTGATGGGTGTAGTGGTGGGTACAGGGTGATGGGTGTAGTGGTGGGTACAGAGTGATGGGTGTAGTGATGGGTACAGGGTGATGGGTGTAGTGATGGGTACAGGGTGATGGATGTAGTGGTGGGTACAGGGTGATGGGTGTAGTGGTGGGTACAGGGTGTAGTGGTGGGTACAGGGTGATAGGTGTGTAGTGGTGGGTACAGGTTTGTAGTGGGTGATGGGTGTAGTGGTGGGTACAGGGTGATGGGTGTAGTGGTGGGTACAGGGTGTAGTGGGTGATGGGTGTAATGGTGGGTACAGGGTGATGGGTGTAGTGGTGGGTACAGGTTGTAGTGGGTGATTGGTGTAGTGGTGGGTACAGGGTGATGGGTGTAGTGGTGGGTACAGGGTGATGGATGTAGTGGGTGATGGATGTAGTGGTGGGTACAGGGTGATGGGTGTAGTGGTGGGTACAGGGTGATGGGTGTAGTGGTGGGTACAGGGTGATGGGTGTAGTAGGTGATGGGTGTAGTGGTGGGTACAGGGTGATGGGTGTAGTGGTGGGTACAGGGTGTAGTGGGTGATGGGTGTAGTGGTGGGTACAGGGTGTAGTGGGTGATGTGTGTAGTGGTGGGTACAGGGTGATGGGTGTAGTGGTGGGTACAGGGTGTAGTGGGTGATGGGTGTAGTGGTGGGTACAGGGTGATGGGTGTAGTGATGGGTACAGGGTAATGGATGTAGTGGTGGGTACAGGGTGTTGGGTGTAGTGGTGGGCACAGGGTGATGGGTGTAGTGGTGGGTACAGGGTGTAGTGGGTGATGGGTGTAGTGGTGGGTACAGGGTGTAGTGGGTGATGGGTGTAGTGGTGGGTACAGGGTGATGGGTGTAGTGGTGGGTACAGGGTGTAGTGGGTGATGGGTGTAGTGGTGGGTACAGGGTGATGGGTGTAGTGGTGGGTACAGGGTGATTGGCGTAGTGGTGGGTACAGGGTGATGGGCGTAGTGATGGGTACAGGGTGATGGGCGTAGTGGTGGGTACAGGGTGATGGGCGTAGTGGTGGGTACAGGGTGATGGGCGTAGTGGTGGGTACAGGGTGATGGGCGTAGTGGTGGGTACAGGGTGATGGGCGTAGTGGTGGGTACAGGGTGATGGGCGTAGTGGTGGGTACAGGGTGATGGGCGTAGTGGTGGGTACAGGGTGATGGGTGTAGTGGTGGGTACAGGTTTGTAGTGGGTGATGGGTGTAGTGGTGGGTACAGGGTGATGGGTGTAGTGGTGGGTACAGGGTGATGGGTGTAGTGGTGGGTACAGGGTGATGGGTGTAGAGGTGGGTACAGGGTGATGGGTGTAGTGATGGGTACAGGGTGATGGGTGTAGTGGTGGGTACAGGGTGATGGGTGTAGTGGTGGGTACAGGGTGATGGGTGTAGTGGTGGGTACAGGGTGATGGGTGTAGTGGTGGGTACAGGGTGATGGGTGTAGTGGTGGGTACAGGTTTGTAGTGGGTGATGGGTGTAGTGGTGGGTACAGGGTGTAGTGGGTGATGGGTGTAGTGGTGGGTACAGGGTGATGGGTGTAGTGGTGGGTACAGGGTGATGGGTGTAGTGGTGGGTACAGGGTGATGGGTGTAGTGGTGGGTACAGGGTGATGGGTGTAGTGGTGGGTACAGGGTGTAGTGGGTGATGGGTGTAGTGGTGGGTACAGGGTGATGGGCGTAGTGGTGGGTACAGGGTGATGGGCGTAGTGGTGGGTACAGGGTGATGGGCGTAGTGGTGGGTACAGGGTGATGGGCGTAGTGGTGGGTACAGGGTGATGGGTGTAGTGGATTGGGGACAGCGAGTGACGTTGCCGGGGAGGGGTGGGGCGTATAGACAGCGAGTGACGTTGCCGGGCAGGGGGTGGGGCGTATAGACAGCGAGTGACGTTGCCGGGGAGGGGGTGGGGCGTATAGACAGCGATTGACGTTGCCGGGGAGGGGGTGGGGCGTATAGACAGCGAGTGACGTTGCCGGGGAGGGGGTGGGGCGTATAGACAGCGAGTGACGTTGCCGGGGAGGGGGTGGGGCGTATTGACAGCGAGTGACGTTGCCGGGGAGGGGTGGGGCGTATAGACAGCGAGTGACGTTGCCGGGGCGGGGAGATGGGACAGTGCCTGGCAGAGAAGGAGGAGTAAAGATGGCGGCGGCTGGGTGGTCACGTGTGGCTGGTGACGTCGCGGGGGGCGGGGCGCGATGCGGCGATAACAGATATGGCGGCGGCGGACGTCTGAGGGGAGGACGAGAAGATGTCGGAGGACCGGGAGCCGATGGCCGCGTCTTCCTCCTCCGCTGCCGATCAGGAGGACCCCCCGGGCCCCGCCCGCCTCCTCCCGCTGCCCCCCGAGCAGGACACGGACTGGCCACCCAAGAAGCGGCTGCGGGTGGAGGCTGAGCCCGGGAGTGTCCGGCTGGAGGAGCGGCTGTACTCGGTGCTGTGCTGCACGGTCTGCCTGGACCTGCCCAAGGCCTCGGTCTACCAGGTGAGGGGGCCGCCGCATGTCCCCCTCCTGTACCCCGAGATCTGCCCCGCACCCCGAGACCTGCCCCCCTCTGCACCCCGAGACCTGTCCCCCTCCTGCACCCCGAGACCTGTTCCCCCCTTCTTGCACCCCAAGGCCTGTCAGTACCCCCTGCACCCCGGGACCTGCCTCTTCCCCTGCACCCCGAGACCTGTCCCCCCCTGCACCCCGAGACCTATCTCTCCCCCCTGCACCCAGTGACCTGTCTCTGCCCCCTGCACTCTGAGACCATTCCCCTCCCCCCCGCTGCACCCCGAGACCTGCACCCCAAGACCTGCACCCCGAGACCTGTCCCCCCCTGCACCCCGAGACCTGTTCCCCCCCCCCCCCCCCCTTCTTGCACCCCAAGGCCTGTCAGTACCCCCTGCACCCCGGGACCTGCCTCTTCCCCCCCCCCCCCTGCACCCCGAGACCTGTCACCCCCCCCCCCTGCACCCCGAGACCTATCTCTCCCCCCTGCACCCAGTGACCTGTCTCTGCACCCAGGGACCTGTTTCCTTCCCCCCCCCATATTGCTCCCCGGGGGCCTGTCCGTACCCCATGCACCCCAAGGCCAGTCCGTCCCGTCCCCCCTGCACCCTGAGGCCTGTGCACCCTGAGGCCTGCACCCCCCTATATGTCACTGCTGGGATTATACCCACGATACCCCCCCCCCCTTATACGTCACAGGCCGGGATTATACCCACGTTACCTCCACCCCCCTATAAATCACAGGCCGGGATTTCACCCATGTTACCTCCACCCCCCTATACGGCACAGGCCGGGATTATACCCACGTTACCTCCACCCCCCTATACGTCACAGGCCGGGATTATACCCACGGTACCTCCACCACCCCCCCTATAGGGCACAGGCTGGGATTATACCCACGTTACCTCCACCCCCCTATAGGGCACAGGCCGGGATTATACCCACGTTACCTCCACCCCCCTATAAATCACAGGCCGGGATTTCACCCATGTTACCTCCACCCCCCTATACGGCACAGGCCGGGATTATACCCACGTTACCTCCACCCCCCTATACGTCACAGGCCGGGATTATACCCACGGTACCTCCACCACCCCCCCTATAGGGCACAGGCCGGGATTATACCCACGTTACCTCCACCCCCCTATAGGGCACAGGCCGGGATTATACCCACGTTACCTCCACCCCCCCTATACATCACAGGCCGGGATTATACCCACGTTACCCCCTTCCCCCCCTATACGTCACAGGCCGGGATTATACCCACGTTACCTCAACCCCCCCTATACGTCACAGGTCGGGATTATACCCACGTTACCTCCACTCCCCTATACGGCGCAGACCGGGATTATGCCCACGTTACCTCCACCCCCCTATACGGCACAGACCGGGATTATACCCACGTTACCTCCACCCCCCTATACGGCACAGACCGGGATTATACCCACGTTACACCCACGTTACATCCACCTGCTTATACCCTTTTCCACACCTGGTGTGGTACAGGGGTCCGACAGTCGGGATCCCGACAGTCATTAGCCCGACGTCAGGATCCCGACTGGCCGCACATAGACAGCATGGTGAGCGCAACTAAGCCCTTTGCGGGCTTGTGCGCTCGGTGCGGGCACATTGGCTCGCTACGCAAGGGAAAATAGCCGACGGCAGTCGGGAACCCGGCTGTCAGTGTTTTGACAGTCGGGATCCCGACGTCTGGTAAATGCCTGTCGGGACCCCGTCCGGCACCCTTTCCACCAACCTAGAATTCTTGGGTTTTGCATCCAAGGATTTTTGTCAGTGGAAATGTTGACCAGGCAAAAATTATTCTTACCCAGGACTCGAGCAAGGTTTTTAGCAGTTAAAACCCCGGTATTGAGCCGTGGAAACGCTCTTACCCTGTTTTTTTGAGCCGGGCAGGGGAGGCTGGCCATTGCTGCTGCCAGCCAGATTGCCTATCTGTCTCTGCCAGTGCCCGCACATCGCTTACCTCCCCTCACCGGTGTCCACTCGGCCATCACTGATACCCACCCCACACACACACCACAAACCTCCCGCTGCCGACCTTCCCACCTCATTGACCCCCACCTCTGACAACCTGCCGGTGGCCCTGCTTTCTTGTGTTTCGGTGAAAAAGGAGTGAAATGCGGACATGGGAAGGCTAGCCACTAAAATGCCGGGTTGAAAATCCTGTGTGTGACCTGGTTATTTTGGTGAAAATATGGTTTTAGAGAGAGCTAGCACTTCCTCAGTCCGATCCCCCTTCACATACTGGACTCCCAGAGAGATGACTGACCGAGGCGGCTGTGGAGCTGACACGCAGAAAGTAAAAACCCCCAGTCTCTCTGCCCCACCCGCGGCTCGCTGGTGCCCCACCCCCGGCTCGCTGGTGCCCCACCCCCGGCTCGCTGGTGCCCCACCCGCAGCTCGCTGGTGCTTAGATATCCATACAACCCATACAGAAACCTTTGTCAGACGGTAATAACCAATGAAGTAAACCAGTAACTCTCTCTCTTCGGGGAACAGAGCATATCACCTATGAGAACGTTCCTGTCTACTGCGTAGAACTCTCTATAACAGACAGCGCCCTGTTCTGACATGATCCCTCGTGCAAATAAGCAATCTGATTATCGAATGACTGCACATGAGCGAGCCCAAATAAATAGTCTATAGATGTCATTGCAATCCCCTCACAATGTGCCTGACTGGCGTTCAGGGGTGGTAATCGGATGTTTTCTGGGAGTGTCAGGAAAGACGCCAGTGTGCCCAGGCCACATCAGGGAGGGTCTGTGACATCTGTTCCACTGTGCCCAGGACACATCACGGAGGGTCTGTGACCTCTGTTCCGCTGCGCCCAGGCGACATCAGGGAGGGTCTGTTCCGCTATGCCCAGGTGACATCAGGGAGGGTCTGTTCTGCTATGCCCAGGCGACATCAGGGAGGGTCTGTTCCGTTGTGCCCAGGCGACATCAGGGAGGGTCTGTTCTGCTATGCCCAGGCGACATCAGGGAGGGTCTGTTCCACTGTGCCCAGGCCACATCACGGAGGGTCTGTGACATCTGTTCCGCTGTGCCCAGGCGACATCAGGGAGGGTCTGTTCCGCTATGCCCAGGCGACATCAGGGAGGGTCTGTTCCGTTGTGCCCAGGCGACATCAGGGAGGGTCTGTTTCGTTGTGCCCAGGCCACATCAGGGAGGGTCTGTTCTGTTGCGCCCAGGCGACATCAGGGAGGGTCTGTGACATCTGTTCCATTGCGCCCAGGCGACATCAGGGAAGGGTCTGTTCCGCTGCACCCAGGTGACATCAGGGAGGGTCTGTTCCGCTGTGCCCAGGCGACATCAGGAAGGGTCTTTTCTGCTGCGCCCAGGCGACATCAGGGAGGCTCTGTGACGTCTGTTCCGCTGTGCCCAGGCCACATCAGGGAGGGTCTATTCCGCTGTGCCCAGGCGACATCAGGGAGGCTCTGTGACGTCTGTTCCGCTGTGCCCAGGCCACATCAGGGAGGGTCTGTGATGTCTGTTCCACTGTGCCCAGGCGACATCAGGGAGGGTCTATTCCGCTGTGCCCAGGTGACATCAGGGAGGGTCTGTTCCGTTGTGCCCAGGCGACATCAGGGAGGGTCTGTTCCGCTGTGCCCAGGCGACATCAGGGAGGGTCTGTTCCGCTGTGCCCAGGCGACATCAGGGAGGGTCTGTTCCGCTGAGCCCAGGTGACATCAGGGAGGGTCTGTTCCTCTCTGCCCGGGTGACATCAGAAAGAGTCTGTTCCTCTGCCCAGGCGACATCAGGAAGGGTCTGTTCCGCTGCACCCAGGCAACATCAGGGAGAGTCTGTTCCACCACGCCCAGGCGACATCAGGAAGGGTCTGTTCCGCTGCACCCAGGCGACATCAGGAAGGGTCTGTTCCGCTGCGCATCAGGGAGGGTCTGTTCCGCTGTGCCCTGGCGACATCAGGGAGGGTCTGTTCCGGATCAGCCGGTCTCTGTCGCACAGTTGTGGGAGGGTCTGTTCCGTTGTGCCCAGGCGACATCAGGGAGGGTCTGTTCCGCTGCGCCCAGGTGACATCAGGAAGGGTCTGTTCCGGATCAGCCGGTCTCTGTTGCACAGTTGTGGAAGGGTCTGTGCTGTCTGTTCCGCAGCGCCCAGGCGACATCAGGGAGGGTCTGTTCCGGATCAGTCGGTCTCTGTCGCACAGTTGTGGGAGGGTCAGCGTTACTCACATTTGCAGACTGGGAAAGTCATTTGTTGGTTTGGGAATTGCGTATGGATTTGCTGAGTATTGTGATCTGCTATTGGTTCGCCATTCACTCGCTAATCTACACTGGGCGGGATCTGCTATTGTAAAGCGCAATGGAATATGCTGCGCTATATAAGAAACTGTTAATAAATAAAATAAATTACACTCTGTCTGGGCAGCAGCTTACTAACAGCTTTGATTAGAGATCAGACCCAGTATCTTTATGTTGTGTAATGTGCTGATCTGGGCATACATAGATCTTCCTGTCCAGAACAAGCCGGTAACCAGGAGAAACAGACGAGACCTACGGTAATACTGTATATGCAGCCAGTCCACTGTCCTGGCCTGATAAACCTGGGGCCTCGGTGGTGACCCCGCCTGCAATGTGCCTGACTCTCGCATAGGTCACCTGTGGCAGACTGTAACATCAGAGGGGACATATTTTGGACAATCAAGGGTGTCTTGGATGACAACACGTTTCAGTGTGTAATAGCATCCGGCTGCTTGGTGAAGCCCACCATTATGCTGTGGGTCAGATGGCAACGCATTTCAGTGTGTAATAGTATCAGGCTGTTCTGTAAAACCCTCCATTATGCTGTGGGTCAGATGACAACATGTTTCAGTGTGTAATAGCATGGAGCTGCTCAGTGAAGCCCAACATTATGCTGTGGGTGGGATGACAACGCGTTTCAGTGTGTAATAGTAGCATCAGTCTGCTCAGTAAAGCCCACCATTATGCTGTGGGTTGGATGACAACGTGATTCAGTGTGTAATAGTATCAGGCTGTTCTGTAAAACCCTCCATTATGCTGTGGGTCAGATGACAACGTGTTTCAGTGTGTAATAGTAGCATCGGGCTGCTCGGTGAAGCCCACCATTATGCTGTGGGTCAGATGGCAACGCATTTCAGTGTGTAATAGCATCGAGCTGCTCAGTGAACCCCAACATTATGCTGTGGGTGGGATGACAACGCGTTTCAGTGTGTAATAGTAGCATCAGTCTGCTCAGTAAAGCCCACCATTATGCTGTGGGTTGGATGGCAACGCGTTTCAGTGTGTAATTGTAGCATCGGGCTGCTTGGTGAAGCCGACCATTATGCTGTGGGTCAGATGACAACGTGATTGTGTGTAATAGCATCAGGCTGCTTGGTGAAGCCCACCATTATGCTGTGGGTCAGATTAAACTGCTGCTTCTGTCAGAGATCTGCCCCAATAATGGAAATCGCCCTAGGGTGTTACGTACAGTACACCAACACAGTAGCAATGTATATATTTATGTAATGTCTGGTTGGAACGTTCTCTCACAGATCAGATTTCATAAAATAGTATAAATGATGAATATTACCCATAATCCCCAGATACTGATTCTACGCAGACACCATAGCGGATATGAGCGTACTCTGCCCTACTAGGTGTAGAATGTTCTGTCCCGGGAAGCAGAACATTCCTAACAATTAGTGGTAACAATTCAGCATCGATGAATGGGGAACCACGCAACCCCAGCCAGTCCATCCCAAGGATAAAGTGCACGGAATGAAGGGCTTGCGAGTCTTACTGTTGGCTAAAAAGCCATTATAATGGTCGGTGAGTGCCTGGTTTACACAAAGGATCTCCAAATGTTTGGTTATAGTCTAACATTAATTCATGCTCATAAATAGGCTTTTCTGAGCTTGATCCTTTCAGTCAGATTGCAGTACCCCTAGAAGCCACAGGGGACTGTTCTGCCAAGCGGTAACAGAGGAAGTGCACTAGATCCCTGATCATTCATATGCGGGAACCTGGAATTCTACAAAGATCCGAGAGTTAGCAGAGGGTCTACTGTAAGTCTGGTTGACTCCATTGGTGGCTATGATCCATGTGTAGACTACACAGGTGAGATGTCAGTGCGGTGTTATCCTGAACATAAGAATCATGTAGCTTGGCCGGTAGGTTCTAGGCTGTGGGTAAGGAGGGTTAAAGGGAGGGGAAAAGGTTACAATACTTTCCATAGAACCGTCAGGATTGAGGCCATTGGGACGCCGGGGTCGGTCTTCTGACCACCAGCATGGTCAGCGATGGGGTCCCATTCCCAACCACGTAGATGGTATGGACCGTGACACATGATATGTGAAGTCCTGCTATGCCGCTCTCCTGAGCCCAGTTCTTTCTCCTTTGCAGTGCACCAATGGCCACCTGATGTGTGCTGGTTGCTTCATCCATCTCTTGGCCGATGCTCGGCTGAAGGAGGAACAGGCTACGTGCCCCAATTGCCGGTGTGAGATCAGCAAGAGCCTGTGCTGTCGGAACCTCGCCGTGGAGAAGGCGGTGAGCGAGCTGCCCTCAGACTGTGGCTTCTGCCTGAAACCTTTCCCTCGTTCCCTGCTGGACAGACATAAGAAGGAGGAGTGCCAGGACCGGTACGGAACCCCCTTCATGTCTCCTCGAGGCTATATGTAGGGCTTGTTGTACATTGTATATGCTTATGTGGTCACTGAATTGTTGTAATGGTCTAACCTGTGGTTCCTAGTGTTATTTATAGTGATGTGAGGTGAAAAATAAAGCTGTCCCTGACCCATGAGCTCACAATCCAGTAGGTGTGGAGGGCATTTCATGTACAAGGGCTGGCGGTGGGCTTAGTTACAGTAAGGAGGCAGCGGCGTTGCCTTCGCCAGTAAGGAGGCAGCGGCGTTGCCTTCGCCAGTAAGGAGGCAGCGGCGTTGCCGTCGCCAGTAAGGAGGCAGCAGCGTTGCCGTCGCCAGTATAAGGAGGCAGCGGCGTTGCTGTCGCCAGTAAGGAGGCAGCAGTGTTGCCGTCGCCAGTATAAGGAGGCAGCAGCGTTGCCGTCGCCAGTATAAGGAGGCAGCAGCGTTGCCGTCGCCAGTATAAGGAGGCAGCAGCGTTGCCGTCGCCAGTATAAGGAGGCAGCAGCGTTGCCGTCGCCAGTATAAGGAGGCAGCAGCGTTGCCGTAACGAGGCGTTGCCGTCGCCAGTATAAGGAGGCAGCAGCGTTGCCGTAACGAGGCGTTGCTGTCGCCTGTATAAGGAGGCAGCAGCGTTGCTGTCGCCAGTAACGAGGCAGCAGCGTTGCCGTCGCCAGTAACGAGGCAGCAGCGTTGCCGTCGCCAGTAACGAGACAGCAGCGTTGCCGTGGCCAGTAACGATGCAGTCTTAGGTGCCTGGTATTTCTGTGCAGTTATTGCTGGATGTTCAGCAGTCATAGTTGTGAATCACTGGGTCCAGTAGCGGAACTGACATAGCATTGAGTAGACTTTCTTACTGTCGCTGGTGGTGAAACGTGTGGTTCTTCTGCCATTTGGTCCAGCTGTAGGTCACAGTAGTATGTCTCACTTCCGTTGCCATATCCCTGTATTAGACAATCAGTCAGCACATCATAGATAGTTTGGAATTATGGCCTATGAAAATATACACAGATTCTAGTTCTAAACACGTTCCGAGTTGTTAACCGTGAATTGTATGATGCATGTAAATAGCAAATGGACTATATAACACTGTATCTGTTTCCCTGCAGAGTAACCCAGTGTAAATACAAGCGGATCGGCTGCCCGTGGCAAGGTCCGTTCCATGAGCTGACGGTGCACGAGTCTGAGTGTTGTCATCCCACCAAGACTGGGAACGAGCTTATGGAGATACTCGATGAGATGGACCAGTCCCACAAGAAGGAGATGCAGTTGTACAACAGCGTCTTTGGGCTGCTGAGTTTTGAGAAGATTGGTTACACAGGTAAGGTCTACACCTGGGCCACGTGGCCGTATCGCTGACACGTGTCTCTGGGGCTGTCACTAATTAGATGATACACACCCGTTCTTTGTGCATGTCACTTTTTTGCTTTGTAGGTGTCGATCGGGATCTCTCTCTCATTCTGCGGCCACTGAAGAGCTTGGTTAGTCCAACATCCCCACGGTTCATGTTTTATTTTAGTGTAAGAGCCACCAAGGACATGAAGAGGGGCAGCTGTCACTGAGACTCAGCTGCTGATCTTTATGAAGTGACCCTCAAGTTTCGGTCTCCTTGATGGCATGTAACTCGCTAATGTTCTCCGTACACGCTGTATATTTGCCATCGGGTGAGCGGCGTCCACGGTGTCTGTTATCATTCTTGTTGTCGGGAACCAGCCCTGAGGAGAAGATGGAGAGATGCTCCATATAGCATGACTGTGCCCCACTTATACAGGCAGTCTTCCCCCTGGGTCCCATCCCCTTCACCAATTCAGGTCGCTTGGATTATGGATGCCTTTCAGCTTGGTCTGGTGGGAGGTAAGGCAGCAGTAACACCGCCTGGATGTAGGATTGTAGGACTATAGCTTCTGGACACCACACGTAGACCGAAGACAATGGGGTGGGGGGGGCTGTGACCTGCCGTCTGTCCATATTTGTGTCTGCGGAGGAGCCTTAGTGTGTGTGTGTTTGAGTGTGTCTCTCTTTCTCTCTTCTGGATCTTTCTCTTATATTCCATTCTGATACCTCTAAGCTGTTCACATAGCTGTTCTGTGTCCGGCTCCAGTGCTCTGGGCAATTCGGGCTCCAGGTTTTGTCCTGTCCCAGCAGGCATATGTTATGTGGGTGGCTCAGGGTAATAAGCTGCTTGCAGGGACAACAGGTAAGTGGTGACGTCTAGTGCTGATAATATATTTAGAGTGTTACTCCTTGGAAATAACGTTCTAATCTTCCTTCACCTCTATTACGGATGGACTTTTGTGCATATAAAGTAACGGCCAGTGCCGGTGTCCTGCATGTCTGTACGATCCGCTTTCCACCTGAAGGACACATAACTGTGTATTATTCCTGTAATGTCTGTTCTGTTCCCTCTGGGAGGATCCTCCATATTGTAGATCTGTACCTCTAACACGTTGGAATAAACTTGCTTTATTTTCTGAACTGGATCTGTCCCGTGTGTTCTTACAAAATGCATTTTAAGTTGTATCCAACAACTAATGTTGAGCGTTTGGTAATGTCACGCAGTTCCACTGTACGGTGCAGCCCTGGGTCATGATTCTATGCAGGAGTAACTATGGTCTATGGAGGACGCTTCTTGCGGCTCATTAGTCCAATAGAATTGTCCAATCAGAAGTCACATCTCCTAGAGAAGTTCCAAATCAGACGCTCACAGGTGGACTCGGAAGACCTCTTGCCCAGATGTAATGCTGTTAGTGACCTCTAGAAGGCAGGTAGCCGCTTAGGCTAATATTGCCAGGTATATCGTCCGAGAACCATGTCTGTATCTGTCTCACCGTTTACTGCATATGTTCTGTAACAGTAGTTAGCGCATTCATCTCCCTTTCCCCTTTTTGAGGCAAACCAGTGCAGAAGCGACAGGCGAACTTTGGCCGGTACCAGGTAATGTGGTGCAGACGGGGGAATGTACAGATGGCACCTTCACACGGTAACTGTTTCTCTCTTCTCCCTCCGCCCCTGTCACAGAGGTCCAGTTCCGGCCGTACAGAACAGACGACTTCATAACCCGCCTGTACTATGAGACGCCGCGTTTCACCGTGCTCAACCAGACCTGGGTCCTGAAGGCACGCATTAACGACTCAGAAAGAAATCCCAATTTGTCTTGCAAGCGAACCCTTTCCTTCCAGCTCATTCTCAAAAGCAAGATCAACTTCTCCATGGAGTGCTCCTTCCTGCTGCTCAAAGGTCCTTATGACGATGTGAAGATCCACCCTGTTATCTATCCCTTTGTGTTCACCAATGAGAACAACGAGACTGAGTACGTGCCGCTACCCATCATAGACTCCGTGGAATGTAACAAACTGTTGGCCGCCAAGAACATCAATCTGCGGCTCTTTATATTCCAGATCCAGAAGTGACCCTGACTTCCCTCAGCCGGCTTCTAGAGTAGACCTGTTTCCTGCGGACGGGATGTGGGCAGCTGGAGGGGTTTTGTGTTTAGGTTTTATTTGTATGCTTTTAATTTGTAATTTGCATGTGTATGCTAGATATGTATCCACCCTCTGACACGCCCTCCTTCCAACGCTCATTAAAGCTTGCCCGGGTGCCTCCTCCGTGCCCGCTCTTTATTCTTCCGACACACCATTGTTCCTGTTCTTCCTCCAGAATGCCAGCGGTTTTAGTTCTCCCGTCTATGAATGTTTAGGGATAACGCCAAGGATCGGGTGGGTGCAGGAGAAGGTCCTTTCGTTGACCTCTGCCACCATTAAGGACTATTTTCCTCTATGTCATACTGATGTCTGTCCTCCTGACCATATTCCAGTATGGAATAAGCCTCTGCCCAACTATACCACTCCTGCTCCATCACCCTCATACTCTATAGTCCTGGGGAAGGCCCTAATGGCTCATTCTAGTGCTGGAAGTAAAATAGTGGAACTTCCACTGGGCAGAAAGTGGTAATGCCCATAACGGGAACATTGCATTTCCCAGATTTGTTATGTTTAAGGGACCTCTCTGCACGCAGGTATCTAATGCCATCGATGCCCAGTTACGCCACGCAGCTGTCACCAGCCATTGTCTGACTTTCCTCACCGTGCTACAGTGGCAGCAGGAATTACTGCCGTGTGCCTGGACATGTCTACACCACATTGCATGGGAGATGATGGACTGCTCTGTGGTCTGAGATATGTGAGCCTGGATGTAGTACTAGACTCAGGATTTACCCAATCGCTGACCGGTGCTCAGATCATGCTTATATAAAGACATGGGGCAGCTAAGCCTAATATGCCGGGGTTAATGTGTCACCATGAAATACTCCACCAGCCATGGAATGATTATTTACATGGGCAGTGGTATCGCCAGTAGTTCTCAGCAAACCTCATCACACCAGGAAAATACACTGGGGTCACTTAGGTATGTCATTATTTGTAAAAGAAAGGCGCTGCTGCTGCTTTCAATGACGATAACATTGAATTAATCAGAAATCCCCTCTATACATTGTTACTGTGATAAATGACTACTAGCTGCAAACGTCTGGTTTTAAAATAATTTCTACATACTGTAGGTGTTTAGCAGCCCATTTCCAGCAACCAGCACTCCAGTGTTCTAATGGTACATTATGTATGCTAATCACGTTAGAAACCTAATGGATGATTAGAAAGCCCTTGTGCAAATATGTTAGCACAGCTGAAAATGGGTTTGATCATTAGAGAAGATATAAAAAATGGCCTTCCTTTGAGCTAGTTGAGTATCTGGAGCATCACATTTGTGGGTTTGAATAAACACTCAAAATGGCCGGAAAAAGAGAACTTTCATGTGAAACTCGACAGTCTATTCTTGTTCTTTGAAATTAAGGCTATTCCATGTGAGAAATTGCCAAGAAACTGAACATTTCCTACAACAGTGTGTACTACTCCCTTCAGGGTACAGCACAAACAGGTTGTTTCCAAAGTAGAAAGAAAATAATAGTGTCTGTATATGGCGCACAAAGGGTCAGTATATTTATCATAAAAACTAACTTTTAATAGTTTTAAGTATGTTAAAATAAGTAAGAGAAATGTGTTGAAAGAAATAAAGTGTGATTTCAAATAAAGCACATTTTAAATCACTTTATTTCTTTGAATTAAAAACATATTTATGGCAAATATTCTGATCCTTTATGCACCATATACATACACTATCATTTTCTTTGTGTTTAATCTAATCTTACAGTCTGAGGCTGCACCCCACATTGAAATATAGTAATATTTTCATCAATAATATTGTAATAGGGATATACTTTGTCCTTCTCGTTAAACAAATATCAAGTATACTAGTCCTGGTGCGGTAGTCTTTCAATAACTTTTTTTCTATAAAGAGAAGTGGGAGGCTATTCCTTGTGAGAAATTGCCAAGAAACTGAATGTTTCCTACAACAGTGTGTACTACTCCCTTCAGGGTACAGCACAAACAGGCTC
Source organism: Crinia signifera (assembly GCF_055691185.1). Lineage (NCBI taxonomy): Eukaryota > Metazoa > Chordata > Amphibia > Anura > Myobatrachidae > Crinia > Crinia signifera. The sequence goes on from NC_139221.1 coordinate 335,274,827, forward strand.
TAACCAAAGTAGAAAGAGAAGTGGGAGGCCACTATTCAAGACAACTTCATTAGATTCTCTAGTTTGAGAAATAGATGCCTCACAGGTCCTCAACTGGCAGCTTTATGCCAGTGTCAACGTCTACAGTGAAGAGGCGACTCCAGGATACTGGCCTTCTAGGCAGAGTGCCAAAGATAAAGGTGTATCCAAAACTGGCCAATAAAAGGAAAAGATTAGTGTAGGCAAAAAAACACAGACATTGGACAGAGGAAGATCGGAACCATTGTTCTGGACTGCCTAGAAGGCCACCTCTTCACTGTAGACATTGACACTGGCGTTTTGCGGGTACCATTTAATGAAGCTGCCAGTTGAGGACCTGTGAGGTGTCTATTTCTCAAACTAGAGACTCTAATGTAGTTGCCTTGTTGCTCAGTTTTGCATAGTGGCCTCCCACTTCTCTTTCTACTTTGGTTAGAGCCTGTTTGTGCTGTACCCTGAAGGGAGTAGTACACACTGTTGTAGGAAATGTTCATTTTCTAGGCAATTTCTCACAAGGAATAGCCTTCATTTCCAAGAACAAGAATAGACTGTCGAGTTTCACATGAAAGTTCTTTTTCTGGCCATTTTGAGAGTATAGTGGAACCCACACATGTGATGCTCCAGATAATCAGCTAGCTTAAAGGAAGGCCAGTTTTATATCTTCTCTAACAAGCAAACATGTTTTCAGCATAATTGCACAAGGGCTTTCTAATCATCCGTTAGTCTTCTAAAGTAATTAGAAACACAATGTACCATTAGAACACTGGAGTGCTGGTTGCTGGAAATGGGCCTCTGTACCTATGTAGACATTCCTTTAATAACCAGACGTTTGCAGCTTGTATAGTCATTTACCACAGTAACAATGTATAGAGTGTATTTCTGATTAATGTTGTCTTCTTTGAAATACACACACACACACAATGCTTTTCTTTAAAAAATAATTACATTTTTAAGTGACCACAAACTTTTGAACGGTAGTTTGTGTGTTTATATATATATATAATAATTAGGACGGAGTGAAAAATTTTAAATTGAGATCTTCAGAATGGGCTATTGTGGGAAAGTTGTGACTTGACCTGAATAAGAAACGTACAAAAGCATTTTGCTCTGAGTCAACGTCTTCTGTTCCGGCAAGAGGCCTGAAGTTTCGCTCTTTAGGTGAAAATAATGAAACCTATGAAGAATCTCCGATCTAATTATATTACGTCAGGACGTCTTCGATTGGTTCATTAACCCCTTCAGTGGCGGGTTTTTAAATGATGAGTTGATCATAAAAACTCATCTTGCAAAAATGTATTTAAGAATAAAGTCGTTTTCAGAATGGAAGGCAGAGTATTTAAGCAAAATGATATAAACAAATTCTAATACTTTATTCTGAAAGGCTAAAATCACCTACAGATTCATCTTTCATAAAAGGAAAACTTACCTCAGTATACATTTCATTTGCTTCTTCTGCCATTCTGCTTATTTGCTTTCTTTCTTCTGGTCATTATTCAGCTGGATACTGCTGGCTGTGGTAATGTTACATTTAGCTGCTTCATACTGATACTTTCAGCTATATAATGGTGCACACTGAGCAATACTGCTGAAAGCCACAAGATGGCACAATAAGCTCATTTATGAGGTCTCCTGGCAACAAACTCAGTCAGGAGATTAGTGCAAAGTACCGCACTGAGAACTTCCGGGTTTGCCGACTTCAGCATTACTGATCGGCCTGGAAATTCTACGTGAATGCCACTGAAGTGGTTTATATACTTTAGCATAGTAAGAGAGTACGAGCTTGTCCTAGTGCAAAGTGACTGACTGGCGGGAGAAATAATCCCTGATAAATGACCCGTTTTCATGGTCACAATTGTGAATATTGTGTGTTTTCTCCTGAACGTGTTTATAATAGAAGCACAAATACTCTAAATGGAATTTCAGTGACACTGTGTGAAATATAACACTGCACAATGACCATTAATCAGATCTGATCGCAGTACAAATTTGTTCTCAAAATGGGCAAAACAAATGCTGCACTGCAGGTGGGGCAGATGTAACATGTGCCCCAATCAGGTTTGAATAAGGGCCAAAAGGCAGTGATACAACAGTTCACAGAAAGCCTCATTACATTTTTCCCTAGTAATGTCCGACCAACCTTCTATATTACAGGACATTAGCACATATGGAGTAAAGATGATTACATTTTCCACAACCTTATATGAAGTTAGGAATGTTTTGTGATAGTAATGTCAATCAAGTATAAAAAAAAACCCTGCACTGTTTTTGAAAGCAATGAATTAAAAAAAAAAACACATACTATTTAGCATTTTTTGGAGCACTGTGAGTGTGGTATGTTTTGTCTTATCAATAACAGTGTCTGGTTGTTAGATCTTGCGAATTCCATCCCAGTGAGGAGATAATTGGATTTATGCTGCTCTCTTTGCAGTGCATATACAAAGATAGACAATCCTGTGTACATAAATACTGTAAGAAATAACTGTTGCAGTCTGTTATTGAAAAACAGTAACTGTTACAATAAGTATTACAAGTAACAGTGTAACTGTCTTATACCCCTTTCACATCGCACTTTTAAAAAGGTATATTGCCGTTTTTTTCCATTTTAAAACGTTTAAGGCTGCAGTGTGAAGGTGCCAGAGTTGATTTACCGGTTAAAGTTAACTGGTATTTCAACACGTTTAAAAAGCCGTTTTTCAGGCAGTGTGAACAGCTCTATTTCTATGGCTTGAAACGTGTCCCTTGGGGGTTAAACAGGTTGAATGTGTGAATGGTATTAAATGCTTTTTAAAACAGTTTTCACCTGCAATGTGAAAGGTCTTAAGGTTCAGACCCGTTTTAAAGTCCCATTTAAGAATACAGGGTCAATACCCGTTTCTGCAATGTGAAAGCAGTATAATGTATCATTTTACATATCACTTCTGTTTATTGACAGAAAAACAGTTTTGCATCCCCTATTCTGGGAACATGAATGGGCTGCATTACTGCATATAATTATGCCAAAGATAAGCCAATATATTAACAGTTAAATAAGTTGAAGTGTATTATGATGTAATAAACAATACATCTAATGTTTAGAAAAAAAATCAATTGATACGGTATTGTCTTCTTATTTTTTTATGTTGTGTTTTGAGTTGTTTTATACAAACCAATTGTGATTGATGTCTGCTATTATTAGACTGTTAAATTGGGTCAATAAGCACATAAAAAGGAAATAAAGTATTGCTGATCAATCCTGCCTAGAAATGAACACAGTGATTGGCATATATGTACTGCTGGACACCACTCATGGAATGATTAACCTGTTCTTTTTTTGAATCAATGTTCTTGATTTTATTTTTCTAAACATTAGAAGTATTTGTTTAGTACATCATAATACACTTCATCGTATTTAACTGTTAATATATTGGCTTATCTTTGGCATAACTATATGCCGTAATGCAGCCCTTTCATGTTCCCAGTGTCAGGTCCACGGACACACAGCACTTCCGCCCGGCACCTCCAAGCGTTCGCGCGTCACTTCCGCCCGGCGGGGAGACGCTGACAGGAACCCTCTGCGTTCCCCTGCAGCCGCAAAGCGGTTGACGGTCAACAGGGGACGCCGAGGGACGCGCGCTCGGCCACCTGAGCAGAATTAGGAGCCGGGGGCTGGGTCACGGAGGCGGCTGCTCATTTACTGCACCATCCCTTTGAAGGGATGGCTGCAGGCATTATGGCGCCGGTTATAGCATTCTGCAGGCTTCACTCGGTCCCTGGTTCTGGTGTCTGTCTCTAGTCCCTGGACTGGATCCTTTGGCAGCTTCTAGCTTTGAATCCTGCCTCAGCTCCTTGTATCATCACGCTGTGATCAGCTGCTGTGTGCAGGCCAGCGCCACTACTACCTCACCATCTTAGATCACGTAAGCGCTCCTGTGGAGCCTGGTTTTTCACTATTTATTCTTTCTGGATTTCTGCCTAGCTCCTTGTGTTTTTTGGGCTGCTCAGCCCGTTATTTAGTTTTGGGGTTCAGGACTTCGCCCCACCGTGGGCCTAGCTCGTTCCCCTCTCTGGTGGTTACCAGTAATTTATGTTCTTTCCCTTTTGCCTGACCTTTATATTCAGTTTATAGGCAGGGCCTCCCCATTCTGTCTTGGTTTTGTTTTGGGGATTCGCCTTCTAGCCTTGTCACTTTGTTGTGTGGAGATTCCCCGTACTCTGTCTCTTGTGCCTGCGACTGGGTCGCATTCCCGTCATTGGCCAGGTGCCGGCAGATAGGGGTATCTTTTAGTCAGGCCCGTTAGTAAGATCATCCTCTTGAGTTACCCCGGACAATCGCTCACCTTTTGTCCATCCATAAGACCAGGCTGCATCGAGGTTGGAGCGGGCCTAACTTGCTCCTTCGAACGCGGCGGCCATAGGTGAAGCCTAGTTCCCGCAGAGGTTTGTCATCTGCCCGGGGTACTCAATAGAGTCAGTATAGGGTTCGCTGTGGCCGTCCTAACCGGCGGTCCCAGCTACGGGCTCACGCCTGACCTGCAGTTCCCTGCTTCCCGTAGTTTCACCCAGCGCCCAGGCGACAACCATAACACCCAGCTTAGGGGATGCAAAACTGTTTTTCAGACCAATTCCTGTTTAAAATAAACTACCACAATTAGATACCATAAACAGAAGTGTATAAAATCCTGCACCTAAATGACAGAGTGTAATGCATTGTTACTGAGCTTACTGGAGCATTCAGTAAGAGTTTGTTGGACATTAGAAGACAAGATAAGTGCATTATTCTATTAAGGGCAAACAAAAGGTATTTACCCTGATTTTTTTGCCCCGAGTATTTTTTCTTGGTCACTTCAACTACAGAGCATCCTCAAAAAAAAAAAAAAAAGTTCAGGAGAAAACACACAATATTCACAATTGTGACCATGAAAATGGGTCAATTATCAGGGATATTTTATACCGCCAAAGTCAGTCACTTTGCACTAGGACAGGCTCGTACTCTCTTTTACTAAGCTAAAGTATATTAATGAACCTCTCTAAGACATCCTGACATCATTTTAACATATATAGAAGCATAAGTGAAGCGACACCCAGTGCACTGGGTGTCGCTTCACTTATGCTTCTATATATGTAAGTACATGTGTGTTTTCTTTATGTCTTGATAAAGGGATTAACTTCCCGAAATGTTGACGGTACTCATTTGAATTTAGCGTGTTTATTGTCCATGCTGCCAAAGTCTTCTGCGTGCCGCTGATCAAGGATACTATATATATATATATATATATATAGTTCTACCTACACCTTGACAAAGGGGCTAGTCCCCGAAACGTTGGTTTTTTGGTCACGTTTGAATACAAGTATTTTGGAAAATCCTGTGAGTGCCGCTGTTTGTCCTTACTACTCTACATCTCTGATCCTGAGGGCACCAAGGTAGCTGCATCACTAAGTTGGAGTGCCGGGCCGTACACAATTACCTATATATATATATATATATATATATAACAGTCCAAGTGATCCCACCGTGTTGGGAATGAACGGCACTCGCGGAGACTTGGTAAATGCAAATCAAGTGTATTAAAAATACAGGTACATGGGGGACGTTTCGGGGTATCAGCCCCGTCCGCAGCCCCAAACCTACAGCAATGAAGTGAGGTTCAAACAGACAATAAATACTCACCTGGTCCTGGAGTCTCCACAGACGCCCCGTCAGCGTACCTCCGTCTGCCGGAAGTGGTCCGCAATCAACTTCCTGTCTGCGGCACAAGTCTCAGGTTGCTGAGCAACCAGAGGCTTGCGTTCCACAGCACAGAGCACGATGCGTTCCACCTACCCGGACATGACCAGCGCTAGCTGCGGTCGTCAGTGGATGCCCCAGGCCAGGCACAAAAAAAAAATAAACAGACACAGCTTACCAATAGGATCCAGCTCCCGACCACCGCACATCATGGGACCACTTACTTATGTCTGAAGTCCCGGACCGAATGTTCCCTGCAGCACGTCATCAAATGGTGTCGTGCCACCCCGAGTCATGGTTACCAAAGGACCAGTCGACATGTCAGAGTGTCAACATGGTGATGATGTCAGGGCTTCTTGACCCCAAATAGGTAGCATGCCTAAAACAATAAACAAAAAAATTAAATAAAAACATATTAGAGCAATATAACAATCAAGACTAACACAAATACAGAATGACAGAAGAGCAGGACATGTGATGCAACCACAGGAATGAAAATATTGATATAGATATACATCCTCAGCCCAAAGAGTTCCAATTAATTTTCTCATTGAGGCCATCAGGGAAGATGGTCGCCAACCTGAAGATCCACTCCGACTCACGTACTAGTAATTTCTTGGATCTGTCGCCACCCCGTAGGGATTCAGCTATATGATCAATCATAAAATATTTGAGAGTGGAGATGGAGTGACCGCATCTCTTAAAATGGCGGGCCACTGGCTGGTCTACCTCTCTGCCACGCAGTGACAGATTAATGGCCGACCGGTGAGCCGCCATTCTTTCTCTGAATGTGCGGGTAGTTTGCCCCACATAATGCAGCCCGCAGGGACAAACAATAATGTAGACCACATGAGACATCCTACAGGTGAGTACCTGTCTGATGTCATACATTTTAGACCCATGTGGGTGCTTAAACTGTTTACATACAATTAGATGCTTACAAGTTTCACATGAAACACAACTATAGCACCCTGGTGCTTTCATGTAGGTGTTAGGAGGCCTAGGTATGCCCCTGCCAGTGATGTCAGCCTTCACAAGGCGATCCCTAAGATTGGGGCCCCTGCGAAAGGCTGCAAGTGGTCTAACTGACTTCAATCCAGATAATGTTAGTAACTAGGTGAAGTGTCACAAGCAGTATTTATTTAGAGAGAATTATTATAAGATAAGAATTAGTAAAGACCAACATAAGACCTAATATGAGACAAATGGATATGTGGTACTAGGTTGGCGGTGCTCCCAAAGAAAGTTCAGCAAAATCACTGAATAGGTTAGGTGTCCAAAGATAGACGCAGGCAGAACAAAACAGGTTTTTGGGGCACACTTTAAATGATAAATACGTGAAAGAATTGTAAAGAAATGGGTGAAATAAAATCTAACCTTTATTCACTGATACTTAAAATACATACATATATGCACACGTCAATTTTAATATAATAGACAAATTCTATGAGCGCAATAGCAAATACAATAGGGGTGTAAAACTAGAATTAAATCAGGGTGTAACGGGGGTTGTTACACAATAACCGTCAAATGGGCGAAAATGATTATCAGGGGTTTAGCCAGATAAGAATCCAATTGGAGGCAAGACAACAATGGTAATAATCACATACATGACTTGTGTACCAATACGGTTAATTAATTAGATTAGGTCTTGCTACGGACCCTCAATAAATAACATACAGAAAACATACAGAAAGCCCTTCTTGTGGGTCACAGGTTTGTTCGTAGTAGAGTTTGTGAATAGAGAGAGGGGAGAGAATGCTCTTCATATGCACCCGCTGCTTCTGCTGTCTGGATGTTAATACAGCACTGGATATTCCCTGGTGGTCTCCCAAGAGGTACTGATCCAGCCAGTCACTGCTTAGCTGCTGAGTTCGGATGGGATCAGGCGGCCCAGCGATGTATGGCAGTATATATCGTCAGATGAGAGAGCCTCAAATGTTACTGGGAGCCAGTTGTCACTTCTGCTTTCCAGCTGGTGTCACCCAGGTAAATGAGAGAGTGAGCGAGTCCAGGTGAGAGATGATGATAAGGTGGAAATTGGCAGAGGAGGAGAAATGGGATGCACAGATACACTAAGTATATGAATAAATGGTTATATGTGCCCACTGCTAGAGTTTTCCGGGTTTTGTAGTTACTGTACCAGTAATGGGAGATACTGTGCACTGCACCACATGCAGGGGTGAGTAAGGTCTTTATAAACCATGGGTTAATGTATGTGCAAGCTAGTCAAACAGTCATTAGTCGCAACATACATAATGGGATGTCACATATACTTGTATCGGCAAAGGATAACTGATCATAAATAACAATAAATTAAATTGAAACAGATATCAACAGTTAGTCCCTTCTTGAGAACAGGGAAATTTGCACTGTGGAGATGATCTAGCTGACCTTTATGGATTGTAGGAGTAGTGCTGGGACCCACTATTGGAGTGGAGTTTAGAGTAGATAAATATCTAATTACAGTCGGGCAAAAAAGTATTTCCTTGTCAGGGTCCATGGGTCCCACAGGGGACATCGGGGTTGTAGGCGGATCCAGGGGGTCCGAGGCACCAATCAGCGAAGCTCTTAAAGGTTTTACCCAGCATGCCCGGGCCCTCTCCCCTACAGCCCCGCCTCCAGGCTACTGCCGCCAGTTTTTAGTTGGTGCCTGCAGGAAGCAGACGCACCTGTAATCAGCAGGAATCACCTCTTTGAGGTGATTCCAGAAGAAGCTTTTCTATTTTTATTTTTAAAACAGCTGCTACGGCGGCAGAAGCCGCCTTGCGGCAGAGTCGCTCCCCGCCGTCAGTGATTGACAGCGGAGTGAGCGTCTCCTTCACTCCTCCCGGCGCCGACCTCCTCAGAACAGCTTGAGGCAGACGGCGGAGGCGACGTCAGCGCCTAGCACCGCCGGACGTCGCTCTCCTGACAGCGTGGCCGGACCAGGAGCAGGTAAGGCTTCCTAAGGAAGCACTAATCGCTGTCCTGCCGCGGCGCGCTGGGAGACGCCCGCGGTGGCTGGCGTGGGCACTCGCTTCGGCCAGGGATCCCACTAGACCACCGGGGACAGAGCAGCAGGCTGGGCCTGGGGGGACCCATTTTTAAGTAGCTCTTATGCTCCGGTGGGGGAAGTCCAGCAAGGGGAGGTGGCGTTTGGCCTGCAGCCCCTCCCCCAGCTTTGGCGCCAATCTCCTCGAGGTCTGCCGTCCATTAGCTGTAACTGTTTGTGCCCGCCCCCCCTCTCTTGGACCAGCGCCATTACACACGCAGGTCTCCAGAGGTCGGGCACATCTCTCTCCCCTGTGAAACCGGCTACAGGCTAAGTAGTGCTTTTCACAGCCACCCTCATTCCCCCTTTGCTCTATAGAGTACTGTGGTTGATCTAGGGTGTGTTAGCTCATCTATATTGCCTAATATAGTGTGTATGTGACTTTGTGCTAGTACTTTCTTTTCCTCTGTCAGTTTTTTTCTCAAACTGTCCACTTTATTCTAAGTGAGGTTTTTACCTCAGAGGTCACATACTGTCAGTGGATCACTCTAGGTTCTCTTTCACTGAGTTACCTACTGTGCACTGTATCCCCCCTATTGGGAGTGTGTTCACTATGTCCAAACGGGGGCGCAGCCAGACAGAATCTCCCTTGCTCTTGTCTTGCAAGAGCTGCGCTGCAGGTCTGTCTGACATGGATGTCATCCAGGATGGGCTATGTGTCAATTGCTTTACCCCTCCTGACCATCCCCAGCCCTCAGGGGCACCTCAGCCACCATGGGCAGCCTTTCAACAGCTGTTGGGCACCCTGGTGGATCGTCTCCCTAATGCTATAGCACCCCCTGTAGTACAGCCCCCCCCTCCATGGGTGGATGCTTTGTCGACCACAGTGCAGACCTTGCAGCAGACTACGGCAGCTATGCAGAAGCTACTGCCTCTCGCTGCACAACCCAGTAGATCATTGATAAATCCGTTGCTACCGGTAACCAGGGATGGGTCTGATGACACAGACGATGGCGGGGATGACCCCGATAATGCAGACCCTGATAATGGGGAGGACATCATACCTGATGACGATCAGGATGACCCTATGCCTACGGACCCTTCCGCTGCTCAGGCTGAAACCCCTGACATAGCAGGCCTTATTTATGCCATCCGGGAGGTTCTTCTGTCAGATGCAGACGAACCTGAACCCACTGCTAAGACCAGGGACGTCTTCAAAAAGCAGAAGGTAGTCAAAGCCCAGTTCCCTCATTCTGATCATTTATCAGAAATCAGGAGAGATCAATGGGAGGCCTTAGGAAAGAGAGCAAACATATCTAAAAAGATGTTGGCTAGATACCCGCTACCTCCAGAGGATTGTACCCCTTGGGAAATCCCTCCCACAGTGGACGCGCACGTGTCCAGGCTGGTTAAACCATCCGTGCTCCCGGTAGCCTCAGGGTCAGCCCTGAAGGACCAGACAGACAGGCGTCTGGAAAACGCTCTCAAGGCAGCCTTTTCCTATGCAGGGGCAGTGCAGAGGCCTACAATTGCAGCTACGTGGGCGGCAAAGGCCATTTCTCCTTGGTTGCAAGTGATAGAGGATGAGTTGGCCCCAGTCGCATCTGAGGATGCAAGGCTGTGTATGCAACACATCAAACATGCAGCAACATATATTATGGATGCTATGTCGGACGCCGGCACTCTAGCTGCCAGAGCCTCCGCCAGTTCAGTGCTGGCACGCCGGATTATCTGGCTTCGGTCATGGAAAGCGGACCTAGAATCCAAAAGGACTCTGGAACTCTTACCCTTTAAAGGGGAAAACCTGTTTGGGGAGGAGTTAAATAAAATTGTGGCCTCTTTGGCGTCAGCCAAGACAGCCTGCCTCCCTACGGCTCTACCTCAAAGGCCTAGAACCCAGTCCTTTCGGCCCTTTCGCCCTCAAGGCAAGGCCAGAGGCCAGTCCTATACCAGACCCTCGCCCGCTCATAAAACTGGCAAACCCAAACCCAAGCAGCCTTGGGCCGCCAGACAGGCTCCCCCCAAGACCGACAAGCCTTCAGCATGACGGGGCCAGCCTCCCACAGACGGACCCCCAAGTGGGAGGCAGACTCCTGTACTTCGCTCACCAGTGGCTGTCCACCACAAAGGATGCCTGGGTGAGGGAGGTAGTGTCGCAGGGGTACGCCATATCTTTCTCAAAGCCTCCCCCAAGAAGGTTCTTTTGCACAGGTCTCCCAAGAGACCCATGCAAGGCAGAACACTTAAGGATCATCCTACAGACCTTACTTCGGTCGCGGGTCATTGTTCCAGTGCCAGGGCACCAGAGAGGCCTCGGCTTCTACTCAACCCTGTTTCTGGTGCCAAAACCAAATGGAACATTCCGTCCCATTTTAAACCTCAAAGCTCTGAACAAGGTGGTAAAAGTCACAAAGTTCAGGATGGAGACCTTGAGGACCATTATCCTGGCCCTAGAGGAGGGGGACTTCATGGTCTCTCTAGATATCAGAGACGCATACCTCCACATCCCCATCCTGCCGGCCCACCAGAAGTATTTGCGCTTCGCTATTCTGAAGAGTCACTACCAGTTTCAGGCCCTCCCATTCGGCCTTGCAACAGCGCCAAGGATCTTTACAAAAGTGATGGCTATAATGGCAGAAATCCTGCACAAGCAGGGGATCAGGGTCTTCCCCTACTTGGACGACCTGTTGATTGTAGCCAAGTCACCAGAGGTCCTGACATCCCACTTGCAGATAACAGTCTCCACATTACAGGATCACGGGTGGCTCCTCAACTGGGAGAAATCTTCCACGATCCCCTCCCAGAGAATGTTGCATCTGGGAGCTTTACTGGACACCAGAGCCCTGCGTCTGTTTCTTCCAAACGACAAGGCCAGGGACTTAATACAGAGAATCCAGATCTTTACTCAGAAACCAAGAGTCTCGGTTCACTGGGCCATGAAAATATTGGGGAGGATGGTGTCCACATTCGACATGGTCGAGTGGGCCCAGTTCCACTCCCGTCCGCTCCAGGGCCTGGTCCTGGCGAAATGGGATGGCCTACCACAGCACGTCAAGTCGACGTTTCTCACTCTAACACAGGAGGTCAAAGACTCGCTCCTGTGGTGGGAACAGATGGACCACCTAAACCAGGGGAGACTATTCTGGTTCAGAGAATGGATAGTACTAACCTCAGACGCCAGCCTGCGAGGCTGGGGGGCAGTAGTAGGATCCCGGTCCTTGCAAGGCGTCTGGACCGAACCAGAATCTCGACTATCCATCAATGTCTTAGAGATTCGAGCAGCCTACAATGCCCTTCTTCAGTCTCAGGATCTGTTGCAGGGAAAACCTGTTCAGATCAGGTCAGACAACGCCACGGCGGTGGCATACATAAACCGCCAGGGAGGAACACGAAGTGTTGCCGCCCTCCGGGAGGTCTCCAGGATTCTCACCTGGGGGGAAGAACATCTCCTAGCCCTGTCGGCAGTCTTCATCCCAGGAGTCCTGAACTGGGAGGCGGACTTTCTGAGCCGACAGGATATCCACCCGGGGGAGTGGTCTCTACACCCGGAAGTGTTTGTCAGTCTGACGCAAGTCTGGGGCACCCCAGATGTAGACCTCATGGCGTCCAGACACAATTTCAAAGTCCCATGCTTCGGAGCAAGGACCAGGGATCCGCAGGCCTACTTCACGGATGCCCTGTCCGTACCGTGGAAGTTTCATCTCCCATACGCGTTTCCTCCGATAAACATGATCCCCAGGGTGATCAGAAAATTCAGGCAGGAAGGAGGAACCCTTCTTCTCATCGCGCCAGACTGGCCACGCCGACACTGGTACGTGGACCTACAACAATTGTCACACCAGTCCCCCTGGCCATTGCCTCTTCGTCAAGATCTGTTGAGCCAGGGGCCTTGTCTTCATCCAGACCCTCAGCGCCTGTCTTTGACGGCGTGGCTCTTGAAATTGCCTTATTAAAGGGCAAGGGTTTTTCTGACAAGGTGGCTAGGACGATGATCCAGGCTCGCAAGCCAGCATCCTCAAAGATATACTACCGGACTTGGCATTCCTATTTTTCTTGGTGCAATTCTAATAAATATGATCCCAAGATTTTCAAAACAGCCAGGATATTGGCCTTCCTTCAAAATGGATTGGATTTAGGACTAAGATTGGCTTCTCTGAAGGTCCAAATCTCAGCCCTTTCAGTATGGTTTCAGAGAAAGATTGCATTCTTACCTGACATTCGCACATTTCTACAGGGAGTAGTACACATACAGCCTCCCTTTGTCCCTCCCACGAATCCTTGGGACTTATCTTTAGTGCTTCAAGCTTTAACCAAACCACCGTTTGAACCACTATCATCTGTGGAGCTTAAATGGCTGACAGTCAAAACTGTCTTCCTCCTGGCCATTGCCTCCGCACGCAGGGTGTCGGATCTTTCCGCACTGTCGTGTAAATCACCCTTCCTGGTGTTCCACAGTGACAGGGCAGTGTTACGGACAAAGTCTTCCCATCTGCCCAAGGTGGTGACAAAATTCCATGTCAACCAGGAAATCGTGGTACCTGCATTCACCTCAGATGACCTTTCATCTGATGAAAAATTGCTTGATGTGGTCAGAGCTTTGACCGTCTATATCGACCGCACTAAATCGGTCAGGAAATCAGATTCCCTCTTTGTGTTATATGGCTTTCACAAGAAGGGCTGGCCAGCGGGTAAACAAACTATTGCCCGCTGGATCCGCATGGCTATACAACAGGCATATCTTCTGTCTAACAGGCCCATTCCGGTTGCTATCAGAGCACACTCTACTAGAGCGGTTGGGCCTTCATGGGCAGCGAGCAGGGGTGCTTCTGCCGAACAGCTGTGCAAGGCTGCAACGTGGTCATCCGTCCAGACATTCATTAAGTTCTACGCCTTTGACACGTTCGCCTCCCAGGATGCCTCCTTCGGTCGTCGGGTTCTGTTAACTCCTCAGACAAATTCCCTCCCTTAATTACGGCTTGTGACATCCCCGATGTCCCCTGTGGGACCCATGGACCCTGACAAGGAAAAGGAGAGTTATGGTAGACCTACCTTTGTTAACTCCCTTTCCTTGAAGTCCATGGGAACCACAGGGCGCCCACCCCTTTAAATTTGCCACTGAGGTTCACCTTTATGTGATGTTCTGAAACTGTGACCTGTTCTGACCAGTCCAGAAGTATGTATGAGTTCTGGGCATATGTGTTCTCTGTCCTCTTCTCTTCTCCGCTTCCTGCTCTCGGCTTGTTACCAAAAACTGGCGGCAGTAGCCTGGAGGCGGGGCTGTAGGGGAGAGGGCCCGGGCATGCTGGGTAAAACCTTTAAGAGCTTCGCTGATTGGTGCCTCGGACCCCCTGGATCCGCCTACAACCCCGATGTCCCCTGTGGTTCCCATGGACTTCAAGGAAAGGGAGTTAACAAAGGTAGGTCTACCATAACTCTCCTTTTAGTCAGCCACCAATTGTGCAAGTTCTCCCACTTAAAAAGATGAGAGGCCTGTAATTTTCATCATAGGTATACCTCAACTATGAGAGACAAAATGAGGAAAAAAAATCCAGAAAATGACATTGTCTGATTTTTAAAGAATTTATTTGCAAATTATGGTGGAAAATAAGTATTTGGTCAATAACAAAAGTTCATCTCAGTACTTTGTTATATACCCTTTGTTGGCAATGACAGAGGTCAAACGTTTTCTGTAAGTCTTCACAAGGTTTTCACAAACTGTTGCTGGTATTTTGGCCCATTCCTCCATGCAGATCTCCTCTAGAGCAGTGATGTTTTGGGGCTGTCGCTGGGCAACACGGACTTTCAACTCCCTCCAAAGATTTTCTATGGGGTTGAGATCTGGAGACTGGCTCGGCCACTCCAGGACCTTGAAATGCTTCTTACGAAGCCACTCCTTTGTTACCCGGGCAGTGTGTTTGGGATCGTTGTCATGCTGAAAGACCCAGCCACGTTTCATCTTCAATGCCCTTGCTGATGGAAGGAGGTTTTCACTCAAAATCTGACGATACATGGCCCCATTCATTCTTTCCTTTACACGGAGCAGTCGTCCTGTTCCCTTTGCAGAAAAACAGCCCCAAAGCATGATGTTTCCACCCCCATGCTTTACAGTAGGTATGGTGTTCTTTGGATGCAACTCAGCATTCTTTCTCCTCCAAACACGACGAGTAGAGTTGTTACCAAAAAGTTCTATTTTGGTTTCATCTGACCATATGACATTCTCCCAATCCTCTTCTGGATCATCCAAATGCTCTCTAGCAAACTTCAGACGGGCCTGCACATGTACTGCCTTTAGCAGGGGGACACGTCTGGCACTGCAGGATTTGAGTCCCTGGCGGCGTAGTGTGTTACTGATGGTAGCCTTTGTTACTTTGGTCCCAGCTCTCAGCAGGTCATTCACTAGGTCCCCCCGTGTGGTTCTGGGATTTTTGATCACCGTTCTTGTGATCATTTTGACCCCACGGGGTGAGATCTTGCGGGGAGCCCCAGATCGAGGGAGACTATCAGTGGTCTTGTATGCCTTCCATTTCCTAATAATTGCTCCCACAGTTGATTTATTCACACCAAGCTGCTTACCTATTGCAGATTCAGTCTTCCCAGCCTGGTGCAGGTCTACAATTTTGTTTCTGGTGTCCTTTGACAGCTCTTTGCTCTTGGCCATAGTGGAGTTTGGAGTGTGACTGTTTGAAGTGTTGGACAGGTGTCTTTTATATAGATAAAGAGTTCAAACAGGTGTCATTAATACAGGTAACGAGTGGAGGACAGAGGAGCCTCTTACAGAAGAAGTTACAGGTCTGTGAGAGCAAGAAATCTTGCTTGTTTGTTTTTGACCAAATACTTATTTTCCACCATAATTTGCAAATAAATTCTTTAAAAATCAGACAATGTCATTTTCTGGATTTTTTTTCCTCATTTTGTCTCTCATAGTTGAGGTATACCTATGATGAAAATTACAGGCCTCTCATCTTTTTAAGTGGGAGAACTTGCACAATTGGTGGCTGACTAAATACTTTTTTGCCCGACTGTAGACATTAGTTATGGTGATCCCTAATAGTAGTAGTTAATGCCTATGTATCAATTGATTATGATCCAGACACATGAGACTGGTGCCAGTATAATTAAGGCAAACCGCCGTGTAGTTACCGTCCTTAGGTTTGGGGTCAGAGTCCCAGGATCAGCAGGTACTGCGGGTCATTTGGTTATGCTCAAGAAAAAATAAATAGTAAATAAGACCAGTGTCAATCTACTAGAGTGCAAGCCGTCAGAAGGCTGCTGTACTAGAGTTAGGGTCAGAGCCCCACAATTATAGGATATCGCTGCACAGAGCAGGAATGTCTAACCTGTGATAGTGGTGTATGTTTAAAGATGGGTGGTGCCCAGACCGTAATCACCGCGAACTGTGCATTAGACAGTCGGGTGTAATGTGAGCGTCCGGCTACAATCAGATAAGATAGGAAATGGCAGTGGCTTCAGAGTCACGTATCAGACACCCGATCATGAATATGTAATGATCGGGTGAAGTGAATATATGAATATCTAATGAGCGGCTCGGCTCCGGCGCCCCCTGCTGGCTGGTCATTGTAAAAAAAAAAAAAAATATATATATATATAATTTTTTTTTTTTTTTTTTTAAATAAAATATATATTCATGTACTTACAGCACATAAATAAAAATAGCATGCCCCTCCTCAGAATAAAATTCCTGATTTTTTTTACACCAAATGTAAAAAACAAAACACTTTATTTTAAAAGTTCACATTCCACTTCACCATAAAAAGATAGCGATTGCTACTCGGTGAATCATGGCAAAAAAAAACTTGAAATGTATTCGCCATGTGGTCATTGAATAGGGTGATTCACCGTTTTAGTCAGAAATTCGCCAAACAGCACAAATTCGCCATAAAAACATGGCGAATCAGGCTCATTGAATACCGCCCATTGTCTTGTTCTCTATCTTGCACAGGACTCTGAAGTGCCGTAAATGCCGTGATGAGATTAAGCCCAAGAAGGGGAAGAAGCTGCTGGTGAAGGATGAGCAGGACTCGGAATGAGAAGAAAGTAGGTCTACGTGACCTGCCGCTCCAGCCCCGCCACGCCCGCTCCAGCCGCGCCCGCTCCAGCCCCGCCCAGCATCTCTAACGTTCACTGCCAGTCATCTGTTTTATTTTATTTTCTTATTGTTTTTGATTTTATTTTTTAAATAAAAAGTCTTTAATCCTCTGTCGATTTTTGTACTGGTTATACTGGGGGTGGGGGGCACATTCTGTACTGGGTTATACTGGGGGTGGGGGGCACATTCTGTACTGGGTTATACTGGGGGTGGGGGGCGTATTCTGTACAGGGTTATGCTGGGGGTGGGGGGCGCATTCTGTACTGAGTGGGGGTGGGGGGCGCATTCTGTACTGGGTTATACTGGGGGTGGGGGGCGCATTCTGTAATGGGTTATACTGGGGGTGGGGGGCGCATTCTGTACTGGGTTATACTGGGGGTGGGGGGCGCATTCTGTACTGGGTTATACTGGGGGTGGGGGGCGCATTCTGTACTGGGTTATGCTGGGGGTGGGGGGCGCATTCTGTACTGGGTTATGCTGGGGGTGGGGGGCGCATTCTGTACTGGGTTATGCTGGGGGTGGGGGCGCATTCTGTACTGGGTTATGCTGGGGGTGGGGGGCGCATTCTGTACTGGGTTATGCTGGGGGTGGGGGGCGCATTCTGTACTGGGTTATACTGGGGGTGGGGGGCGCATTCTGTACTGGGTTATGCTGGGGGTGGGGGCGCATTCTGTACTGGGTTATGCTGGGGGTGGGGGGCGCATTCTGTACTGGGTTATACTGGGGGTGGGGGGCGCATTCTGTACTGGGTTATACTGGGGGTGGGGGGCGCATTCTGTACTGGGTTATACTGGGGGTGGGGGGCACATTCTGTACTGGGTTATGCTGGGGGTGGGGGGCGCATTCTGTACTGGGTTATACTGGGGGGGCGCATTCTGTACTGGGTTATACTGGGGGTGGGGGGCGCATTCTGTACTGGGGGTGGGGGGCGCATTCTGTACTGGGTTATACTGGGGATGGGGGGCGCATTCTGTACTGGGTTATACTGGGGGTGGGGGGCGCATTCTGTACTGGGTTATACTGGGGGTGGGGGGCGCATTCTGTACTGGGTTATACTGGGGGTGGGGGGCGCATTCTGTACTGGGTTATACTGGGGGTGGGGGGCACATTCTGTACTGGGTTATACTGGGGGGCGCATTCTGTACTGGGTTATACTGGGGGTGGGGGGCGCATTCTGTACTGGGTTATGCTGGGGGTGGGGGGCGCATTCTGTACTGGGTTATACTGGGGGTGGGGGGCGCATTCTGTACAGGGTTATACTGGGGGTGGGGGGCGCATTCTGTACTGGGTTATGCTGGGGGTGGGGGGGCGCATTCTGTACTGGGTTATGCTGGGGGTGGGGGGCGCATTCTGTACTGGGTTATACTGGGGGTGGGGGGCGCATTCTGTACTGGGTTATGCTGGGGGTGGGGGGCGCATTCTGTACTGGGTTATGCTGGGGGTGGGGGGCGCATTCTGTACTGGGTTATGCTGGGGGTGGGGGGCGCATTCTGTACTGGGTTATACTGGGGGTGGGGGGGGCGCATTCTGTACTGGGTTATACTGGGGGTGGGGGGCGCATTCTGTACTGGGTTATACTGGGGGTGGGGGGCGCATTCTGTACTGGGTTATACTGGGGGTGGGGGGCGCATTCTGTACTGGGTTATGCTGGGGGTGGGGGGGGCGCATTCTGTACTGGGTTATGCTGGGGGTGGGGGGCGCATTCTGTACTGGGTTATGCTGGGGGTGGGGGGCGCATTCTGTACTGGGTTATGCTGGGGGTGGGGGGCGCATTCTGTACTGGGTTATACTGGGGGGCGCATTCTGTACTGGGTTATACTGGGGGGCGCATTCTGTACTGGGTTATACTGGGGGTGGGGGGCGCATTCTGTACTGGGTTATGCTGGGGGTGGGGGGGGCGCATTCTGTACTGGGTTATGCTGGGGGTGGGGGGCGCATTCTGTACAGGGTTATACTGGGGGTGGGGGGGCATTCTGTACTGGGTTATGCTGGGGGTGGGGGGCGCATTCTGTACTGGGTTATGCTGGGGGTGGGGGCGCATTCTGTACTGGGTTATGCTGGGGGTGGGGGGCGCATTCTGTACTGGGTTATGCTGGGGGTGGGGGGGCGCATTCTGTACTCGGTTATGCTGGGGGTGGGGGGGCGCATTCTGTACTCGGTTATGCTGGGGGTGGGGGGGCGCATTCTGTACTGGGTTATGCTGGGGGTGGGGGGCGCATTCTGTACTGGGTTATGCTGGGGGTGGGGGGCGCATTCTGTACTGGGTTATGCTGGGGGTGGGGGGCGCATTCTGTACTGGGTTATACTGGGGGTGGGGGGCGCATTCTGTACTGGGTTATGCTGGGGGTGGGGGGCGCATTCTGTACTGGGTTATGCTGGGGGTGGGGGGCGCATTCTGTACTGGGTTATGCTGGGGGTGGGGGGCGCATTCTGTACTGGGTTATACTGGGGGTGGGGGGCGCATTCTGTACTGGGGGTGGGGGGCGCATTCTGTACTGGGTTATACTGGGGATGGGGGACGCATTCTGTACTGGGGGTGGGGGGCGCATTCTGTACTGGGTTATACTGGGGATGGGGGACGCATTCTGTACTGGGGGTGGGGGGCACATTCTGTACTGGGTTATGCTGTGGGTGGGGGGCGCATTCTGTACTGGGTTATACTGGGCGTGGGGGGTGCATTCTGTACTGGGTTATACTGGGGGTGGGGGGCGCATTCTGTACTGGGTTATACTGGGGGTGGGGGGCGCATTCTGTACTGGGTTATACTGGGGGGCGCATTCTGTACTGGGTTATACTGGGGGGCGCATTCTGTACTGGGTTATACTGGGGGTGGGGGGTGCATTCTGTACTGGGTTATGCTGGGGGTGGGGGGCGCATTCTGTACTGGGTTATACTGGGGGTGGGGGGGCGCATTCTGTACTGGGTTATGCTGGAGGTGGGGGGCGCATTCTGTACTGGGTTATACTGGGGGTGGGGGGCGCATTCTGTACTGGGTTATACTGGGGGTGGGGGGCGCATTCTGTACTGGGTTATACTGGGGGTGGGGGGCGCATTCTGTACTGGGTTATGCTGGGGGTGGGGGGGCGCATTCTGTACTGGGGGGTGCATTCTGTACTGGGTTATACTGGGGGTGGGGGGCGCATTCTGTACTGGGTTATGCTGGGGGTGGGGGGGCGCATTCTGTACTGGGGGGTGCATTCTGTACTGGGTTATGCTGGGGGTGGGGGGCGCATTCTGTACTGGGGGTGGCGGGCGCATTCTGTACTGGGTTATACTGGGGGTGGGGGGCGCATTCTGTACTGGGTTATACTGGGGGTGGGGGGCGCATTCTGTACTGGGTTATACTGGGGGTGGGGGGCGCATTCTGTACTGGGTTATGCTGGGGGGGCGCATTCTGTACTGGGTTATACTGGGGGGGGGGGCGCATTCTGTACTGGGGGTGGGGGGCGCATTCTGTACTGGGTTATACTGGGGGGGGGGGCGCATTCTGTACTGGGGGTGGGGGGCGCATTCTGTACTGGGTTATACTGGGGGGGGGGCGCATTCTGTACTGGGTTATACTGGGGGGGGGGCGCATTCTGTACTGGGTTATACTGGGGGTGGGGGGCGCATTCTGTACTGGGTTATACTGGGGGGGCGCATTCTGTACTGGGTTATACTGGGGGGGGGGCGCATTCTGTACTGGGTTATACTGGGGGTGGGGGGCGCATTCTGTACTGGGTTATACTGGGGGTGGGGGGCGCATTCTGTACTGGGTTATACTGGGGGTGGGGGGCGCATTCTGTACTGGGTTATACTGGGGGTGGGGGGCGCATTCTGTACTGGGTTATACTGGGGGGGCGCATTCTGTACTGGGTTATACTGGGGGTGGGGGGCGCATTCTGTACTGGGTTATACTGGGGGTGGGGGGCGCATTCTGTACTGGGTTATACTGGGGGTGGGGGGCGCATTCTGTACTGGGTTATACTGGGGGTGGGGGGCGCATTCTGTACAGGCTTATGCTGGGGGTGGGGGGGCGCATTCTGTACTGGGTTATGCTGGGGGTGGGGGGCGCATTCTGTACTGGGTTATGCTGGGGGTGGGGGGCGCATTCTGTACTGGGTTATGCTGGGGGTGGGGGGCGCATTCTGTACTGGGTTATGCTGGGGGTGGGGGGTGCATTCTGTCCTGGGTTATACTGTGGGTGGGGGGGCGCATTCTGTACTGGGTTATGCTGGGGGTGGGGGGCGCATTCTGTACTGGGTTATGCTGGAGGTGGGGGGGCGCATTCTGTACTGGGTTATGCTGGAGGTGGGGGGGCGCATTCTGTACTGGGTTATGCTGGGGGTGGGGGGGGCGCATTCTGTACTGGGTTATACTGGGGGTGGGGGGCGCATTCTGTACTGGGTTATACTGGGGGTGGGGGGCGCATTCTGTACTGGGTTATGCTGGGGGTGGGGGGCGCATTCTGTACTGGGTTATACTGGGGGTGGGGGGGCGCATTCTGTACTGGGTTATACTGGGGGGGGGGGCGCATTCTGTACTGGGTTATGCTGGGGGTGGGGGGCGCATTCTGTACTGGGTTATACTGGGGGTGGGGGGCGCATTCTGTACTGGGTTATACTGGGGGGGCGCATTCTGTACTGGGTTATGCTGGGGGTGGGGGGTGCATTCTGTACTGGGTTATACTGGGGGGGGGCGCATTCTGTACTGGGTTATGCTGGGGGTGGGGGGGCGCATTCTGTACTGGGTTATACTGGGGGTGGGGGGCGCATTCTGTACTGGGTTATACTGGGGGTGGGGGGCGCATTCTGTACTGGGTTATGCTGGGGGTGGGGGCGCATTCTGTACTGGGTTATGCTGGGGGTGGGGGGCGCATTCTGTACTGGGTTATGCTGGGGGTGGGGGGGCGCATTCTGTACTGGGTTATACTGGGGGTGGGGGGGGCGCATCCTGTACTGGGTTATACTGGGGGGGCGCATTCTGTACTGGGTTATACTGGGGGTGGGGGGGGGGCGCATTCTGTACAGGGTTATACTGGGGGGGGGGCGCATTCTGTACTGGGTTATACTGGGGGTGGGGGCGCATTCTGTACTGGGTTATGCTGGGGGTGGGGGGGGCGCATTCTGTACTGGGTTATACTGGGGGGGGGGGCGCATTCTGTACTGGGTTATACTGGGGGTGGGGGGGGCGCATTCTGTACTGGGTTATACTGGGGGGGGCGCATTCTGTACTGGGTTATACGGGGGGGGGGGGCGCATTCTGTACTGGGTTATACTGGGGGTGGGGGGGGCGCATTCTGTACTGGGTTATACTGGGGGGGGGGCGCATTCTGTACTGGGTTATGCTGGGGGTGGGGGGGGCGCATTCTGTACTGGGTTATACTGGGGGGGGGGGCGCATTCTGTACTGGGTTATACTGGGGGTGGGGGGGGCGCATTCTGTACTGGGTTATACTGGGGGGGCGCATTCTGTACTGGGTTATGCTGGGGGTGGGGGGCGCATTCTGTACTGGGTTATACTGGGGGTGGGGGGCGCATTCTGTACTGGGTTATACTGGGGGTGGGGGGCGCATCCTGTACTGGGTTATACTGGGGGTGGGGGGGGCGCATCCTGTACTGGGTTATACTGGGGGGGCGCATTCTGTACTGGGTTATACTGGGGGTGGGGGGGGGGCGCATTCTGTACTGGGTTATACTGGGGGGGGGGGGCGCATTCTGTACTGGGTTATACTGGGGGGTGGGTGGGGCGCATTCTGTACTGGGTTATACTGGGGGGGGGGCGCATTCTGTACTGGGTTATGCTGGGGGTGGGGGGGGCGCATTCTGTACTGGGTTATACTGGGGGTGGGTGGGGCGCATTCTGTACTGGGTTATACTGGGGGGGGGGCGCATTCTGTACTGGGTTATGCTGGGGGTGGGGGGGGCGCATTCTGTACTGGGTTATACTGGGGGGGGGGCGCATTCTGTACTGGGTTATACTGGGGGTGGGGGGGGCGCATTCTGTACTGGGTTATACTGGGGGGGCGCATTCTGTACTGGGTTATACTGGGGGGGCGCATTCTGTACTGGGTTATACTGGGGGGGGGGGGGCGCATTCTGTACTGGGTTATACTGGGGGGGTCGCATTCTGTACTGGGTTATGCTGGGGGTGGGGGGGGCGCATTCTGTACTGGGTTATACTGGGGGGGGGGCGCATTCTGTACTGGGTTATACTGGGGGTGGGGGGGGGCGCATTCTGTACTGGGTTATACTGGGGGGGCGCATTCTGTACTGGGTTATGCTGTGGGTGGGGGGCGCATTCTGTACTGGGTTATACTGGGGGTGGGGGGCGCATTCTGTACTGGGTTATACTGGGGGTGGGGGGCGCATTCTGTACTGGGTTATGCTGGGGGTGGGGGGCGCATTCTGTACTGGGTTATGCTGGGGGTGGGGGGCGCATTCTGTACTGGGTTATGCTGGGGGTGGGGGCGCATTCTGTACTGGGTTATGCTGGGGGTGGGGGGCGCATTCTGTACTGGGTTATGCTGGGGGTGGGGGGCGCATTCTGTACTGGGTTATACTGGGGGTGGGGGGCGCATTCTGTACTGGGTTATACTGGGGGTGGGGGCGCATTCTGTACTGGGTTATGCGGGGGGTGGGGGGCGCATTCTGTACTGGGTTATACTGGGGGTGGGGGGCGCATTCTGTACTGGGTTATACTGGGGGTGGGGGGCGCATTCTGTACTGGGTTATACTGGGGGTGGGGGGCACATTCTGTACTGGGTTATGCTGGGGGTGGGGGGCGCATTCTGTACTGGGTTATACTGGGGGGGCGCATTCTGTACTGGGTTATACTGGGGGTGGGGGGCGCATTCTGTACTGGGGGTGGGGGGCGCATTCTGTACTGGGTTATACTGGGGATGGGGGGCGCATTCTGTACTGGGTTATACTGGGGGTGGGGGGCGCATTCTGTACTGGGTTATACTGGGGGTGGGGGGCGCATTCTGTACTGGGTTATACTGGGGGTGGGGGGCGCATTCTGTACTGGGTTATACTGGGGGTGGGGGGCACATTCTGTACTGGGTTATACTGGGGGGCGCATTCTGTACTGGGTTATACTGGGGGTGGGGGGCGCATTCTGTACTGGGTTATGCTGGGGGTGGGGGGCGCATTCTGTACTGGGTTATACTGGGGGTGGGGGGCGCATTCTGTACAGGGTTATACTGGGGGTGGGGGGCGCATTCTGTACTGGGTTATGCTGGGGGTGGGGGGGCGCATTCTGTACTGGGTTATGCTGGGGGTGGGGGGCGCATTCTGTACTGGGTTATACTGGGGGTGGGGGGCGCATTCTGTACTGGGTTATGCTGGGGGTGGGGGGCGCATTCTGTACTGGGTTATGCTGGGGGTGGGGGGCGCATTCTGTACTGGGTTATGCTGGGGGTGGGGGGCGCATTCTGTACTGGGTTATACTGGGGGTGGGGGGGCGCATTCTGTACTGGGTTATACTGGGGGTGGGGGGCGCATTCTGTACTGGGTTATACTGGGGGTGGGGGGCGCATTCTGTACTGGGTTATACTGGGGGTGGGGGGCGCATTCTGTACTGGGTTATGCTGGGGGTGGGGGGGCGCATTCTGTACTGGGTTATGCTGGGGGTGGGGGGCGCATTCTGTACTGGGTTATGCTGGGGGTGGGGGGCGCATTCTGTACTGGGTTATGCTGGGGGTGGGGGGCGCATTCTGTACTGGGTTATACTGGGGGGCGCATTCTGTACTGGGTTATACTGGGGGGCGCATTCTGTACTGGGTTATACTGGGGGTGGGGGGCGCATTCTGTACTGGGTTATGCTGGGGGTGGGGGGGGCGCATTCTGTACTGGGTTATGCTGGGGGTGGGGGGCGCATTCTGTACAGGGTTATACTGGGGGTGGGGGGGCATTCTGTACTGGGTTATGCTGGGGGTGGGGGGCGCATTCTGTACTGGGTTATGCTGGGGGTGGGGGCGCATTCTGTACTGGGTTATGCTGGGGGTGGGGGGCGCATTCTGTACTGGGTTATGCTGGGGGTGGGGGGGCGCATTCTGTACTCGGTTATGCTGGGGGTGGGGGGGCGCATTCTGTACTCGGTTATGCTGGGGGTGGGGGGGCGCATTCTGTACTGGGTTATGCTGGGGGTGGGGGGCGCATTCTGTACTGGGTTATGCTGGGGGTGGGGGGCGCATTCTGTACTGGGTTATGCTGGGGGTGGGGGGCGCATTCTGTACTGGGTTATACTGGGGGTGGGGGGCGCATTCTGTACTGGGTTATGCTGGGGGTGGGGGGCGCATTCTGTACTGGGTTATGCTGGGGGTGGGGGGCGCATTCTGTACTGGGTTATGCTGGGGGTGGGGGGCGCATTCTGTACTGGGTTATACTGGGGGTGGGGGGCGCATTCTGTACTGGGGGTGGGGGGCGCATTCTGTACTGGGTTATACTGGGGATGGGGGACGCATTCTGTACTGGGGGTGGGGGGCGCATTCTGTACTGGGTTATACTGGGGATGGGGGACGCATTCTGTACTGGGGGTGGGGGGCACATTCTGTACTGGGTTATGCTGTGGGTGGGGGGCGCATTCTGTACTGGGTTATACTGGGCGTGGGGGGTGCATTCTGTACTGGGTTATACTGGGGGTGGGGGGCGCATTCTGTACTGGGTTATACTGGGGGTGGGGGGCGCATTCTGTACTGGGTTATACTGGGGGGCGCATTCTGTACTGGGTTATACTGGGGGGCGCATTCTGTACTGGGTTATACTGGGGGTGGGGGGTGCATTCTGTACTGGGTTATGCTGGGGGTGGGGGGCGCATTCTGTACTGGGTTATACTGGGGGTGGGGGGGCGCATTCTGTACTGGGTTATGCTGGAGGTGGGGGGCGCATTCTGTACTGGGTTATACTGGGGGTGGGGGGTGCATTCTGTACTGGGTTATACTGGGGGTGGGGGGCGCATTCTGTACTGGGTTATACTGGGGGTGGGGGGCGCATTCTGTACTGGGTTATGCTGGGGGTGGGGGGGCGCATTCTGTACTGGGGGGTGCATTCTGTACTGGGTTATACTGGGGGTGGGGGGCGCATTCTGTACTGGGTTATGCTGGGGGTGGGGGGGCGCATTCTGTACTGGGGGGTGCATTCTGTACTGGGTTATGCTGGGGGTGGGGGGCGCATTCTGTACTGGGGGTGGCGGGCGCATTCTGTACTGGGTTATACTGGGGGTGGGGGGCGCATTCTGTACTGGGTTATACTGGGGGTGGGGGGCGCATTCTGTACTGGGTTATACTGGGGGTGGGGGGCGCATTCTGTACTGGGTTATGCTGGGGGGGCGCATTCTGTACTGGGTTATACTGGGGGGGGGGGGCGCATTCTGTACTGGGGGTGGGGGGCGCATTCTGTACTGGGTTATACTGGGGGGGGGGCGCATTCTGTACTGGGGGTGGGGGGCGCATTCTGTACTGGGTTATACTGGGGGGGGGGCGCATTCTGTACTGGGTTATACTGGGGGGGGGGCGCATTCTGTACTGGGTTATACTGGGGGTGGGGGGCGCATTCTGTACTGGGTTATACTGGGGGGGCGCATTCTGTACTGGGTTATACTGGGGGGGGGGCGCATTCTGTACTGGGTTATACTGGGGGTGGGGGGCGCATTCTGTACTGGGTTATACTGGGGGTGGGGGGCGCATTCTGTACTGGGTTATACTGGGGGTGGGGGGCGCATTCTGTACTGGGTTATACTGGGGGGGCGCATTCTGTACTGGGTTATACTGGGGGTGGGGGGCGCATTCTGTACTGGGTTATACTGGGGGTGGGGGGCGCATTCTGTACTGGGTTATACTGGGGGTGGGGGGCGCATTCTGTACTGGGTTATACTGGGGGTGGGGGGCGCATTCTGTACAGGCTTATGCTGGGGGTGGGGGGGCGCATTCTGTACTGGGTTATACTGGGGGTGGGGGGCGCATTCTGTACAGGCTTATGCTGGGGGTGGGGGGGCGCATTCTGTACTGGGTTATGCTGGGGGTGGGGGGCGCATTCTGTACTGGGTTATGCTGGGGGTGGGGGGCGCATTCTGTACTGGGTTATGCTGGGGGTGGGGGGCGCATTCTGTACTGGGTTATGCTGGGGGTGGGGGGTGCATTCTGTCCTGGGTTATACTGTGGGTGGGGGGGCGCATTCTGTACTGGGTTATGCTGGGGGTGGGGGGCGCATTCTGTACTGGGTTATGCTGGAGGTGGGGGGGCGCATTCTGTACTGGGTTATGCTGGAGGTGGGGGGGCGCATTCTGTACTGGGTTATGCTGGGGGTGGGGGGGGCGCATTCTGTACTGGGTTATACTGGGGGTGGGGGGCGCATTCTGTACTGGGTTATACTGGGGGTGGGGGGCGCATTCTGTACTGGGTTATGCTGGGGGTGGGGGGCGCATTCTGTACTGGGTTATACTGGGGGTGGGGGGGGCGCATTCTGTACTGGGTTATACTGGGGGTGGGGGGCGCATTCTGTACTGGGTTATGCTGGGGGTGGGGGGCGCATTCTGTACTGGGTTATACTGGGGGTGGGGGGCGCATTCTGTACTGGGTTATACTGGGGGGGCGCATTCTGTACTGGGTTATGCTGGGGGTGGGGGGTGCATTCTGTACTGGGTTATGCTGGGGGTGGGGGGGCGCATTCTGTACTGGGTTATACTGGGGGTGGGGGGCGCATTCTGTACTGGGTTATACTGGGGGTGGGGGGCGCATTCTGTACTGGGTTATGCTGGGGGTGGGGGCGCATTCTGTACTGGGTTATGCTGGGGGTGGGGGGCGCATTCTGTACTGGGTTATGCTGGGGGTGGGGGGGCGCATTCTGTACTGGGTTATACTGGGGGTGGGGGGGGCGCATCCTGTACTGGGTTATACTGGGGGGGCGCATTCTGTACTGGGTTATACTGGGGGTGGGGGGGGGGCGCATTCTGTACAGGGTTATACTGGGGGGGGGGCGCATTCTGTACTGGGTTATACTGGGGGTGGGGGCGCATTCTGTACTGGGTTATGCTGGGGGTGGGGGGGGCGCATTCTGTACTGGGTTATACTGGGGGGGGGGGCGCATTCTGTACTGGGTTATACTGGGGGTGGGGGGGGCGCATTCTGTACTGGGTTATACTGGGGGGGCGCATTCTGTACTGGGTTATACGGGGGGGGGGGCGCATTCTGTACTGGGTTATACTGGGGGTGGGGGGGGCGCATTCTGTACTGGGTTATACTGGGGGGGGGGCGCATTCTGTACTGGGTTATGCTGGGGGTGGGGGGGGCGCATTCTGTACTGGGTTATACTGGGGGGGGGGGCGCATTCTGTACTGGGTTATACTGGGGGTGGGGGGGGCGCATTCTGTACTGGGTTATACTGGGGGGGCGCATTCTGTACTGGGTTATGCTGGGGGTGGGGGGCGCATTCTGTACTGGGTTATACTGGGGGTGGGGGGCGCATTCTGTACTGGGTTATACTGGGGGTGGGGGGCGCATCCTGTACTGGGTTATACTGGGGGTGGGGGGGGCGCATCCTGTACTGGGTTATACTGGGGGGGCGCATTCTGTACTGGGTTATACTGGGGGTGGGGGGGGCGCATTCTGTACTGGGTTATACTGGGGGGGGGGGGGCGCATTCTGTACTGGGTTATACTGGGGGTGGGTGGGGCGCATTCTGTACTGGGTTAATACTGGGGGGGGGGCGCATTCTGTACTGGGTTATGCTGGGGGTGGGGGGGCGCATTCTGTACTGGGTTATACTGGGGGTGGGTGGGGCGCATTCTGTACTGGGTTATACTGGGGGGGGGGCGCATTCTGTACTGGGTTATGCTGGGGGTGGGGGGGGCGCATTCTGTACTGGGTTATACTGGGGGGGGGGCGCATTCTGTACTGGGTTATACTGGGGGTGGGGGGGGGCGCATTCTGTACTGGGTTATACTGGGGGGGCGCATTCTGTACTGGGTTATACTGGGGGGGCGCATTCTGTACTGGGTTATACTGGGGGGGGGGGGCGCATTCTGTACTGGGTTATACTGGGGGGGTCGCATTCTGTACTGGGTTATGCTGGGGGTGGGGGGGGCGCATTCTGTACTGGGTTATACTGGGGGGGGGCGCATTCTGTACTGGGTTATACTGGGGGTGGGGGGGGCGCATTCTGTACTGGGTTATACTGGGGGGGCGCATTCTGTACTGGGTTATGCTGTGGGTGGGGGGCGCATTCTGTACTGGGTTATACTGGGGTGGGGGTGCATTCTGTACTGGGTTATACTGGGGGGGGGGGGCGCATTCTGTACTGGGTTATACTGGGGGGGGGGGGGCGCATTCTGTACTGGGTTATACTGGGGGGGGGGGCGCATTCTGTACTGGGTTATACTGGGGGTGGGGGGGGCGCATTCTGTACTGGGTTATACTGGGGGGGGGGCGCATTCTGTACTGGGTTATGCTGGGGGTGGGGGGGGCGCATTCTGTACTGGGTTATACTGGGGGGGGGGGCGCATTCTGTACTGGGTTATACTGGGGGTGGGGGGGGCGCATTCTGTACTGGGTTATACTGGGGGGGGCGCATTCTGTACTGGGTTATACTGGGGGTGGGGGCGCATTCTGTACTGGGTTATACTGGGGGTGGGGGGCGACATTCTGTACTGGGTTATACTGGGGGTGGGGGGCGCATTCTGTACTGGGTTATACTGGGGATGGGGGGCGCATTCTGTACTGGGTTATGCTGGGGGTGGGGGGCGCATTCTGTACAGGGTTATTCTGGGGGTGGGGGTGCATTCTGTACTGGGTTATACTGGGGTGGGGGGCGCATTCTGTACTGGGTTATACTGGGGGTGGGGGGCGCATTCTGTACTGGGTTATGCTGGGGGTGGGGGCGCATTCTGTACTGGGTTATACTGGGGGTGGGGGGCGCATTCTGTACTGGGTTATACTGGGGGTGGGGGGGCGCATTCTGTACTGGGTTATACTGGGGGTGGGGGGGCGCATTCTGTACTGGGTTATACTGGGGGTGGGGGGCGCATTCTGTACTGGGTTATACTGGGGGGGGGGCGCATTCTGTACTGGGTTATACTGGGGGTGGGGGGCGCATTCTGTACTGGGTTATACTGGGGGTGGGGGGCGCATTCTGTACAGGGTTATGCTGTGGGTGGGGGGGGCGCATTCTGTACTGGGTTATACTGGGGGGGCGCATTCTGTACTGGGTTATACTGGGGGGGCGCATTCTGTACTGGGCTATGCTGGGGGGGGGGGCGCATTCTGTACTGGGTTATGCTGGGGGTGGGGGGGCGCATTTTTATGCTGGGGGTGGGGGGCGCATTCTGTACTGGGTTATACTGGGGGTGGGGGGGGCGCATTCTGTACTGGGTTATACTGGGGGGGGGGCGCATTCTGTACTGGGTTATGCTGGGGGTGGGGGGGGCGCATTCTGTACTGGGTTATACTGGGGGGGGGGGGGCGCATTCTGTACTGGGTTATACTGGGGGTGGGGGGGCGCATTCTGTACTGGGTTATACTGGGGGGGGCGCATTCTGTACTGGGTTATGCTGTGGGTGGGGGGCGCATTCTGTACTGGGTTATACTGGGGGTGGGGGGTGCATTCTGTACTGGGTTATACTGGGGGGGGGGGGCGCATTCTGTACTGGGTTATACTGGGGGGGGGGCGCATTCTGTACTGGGTTATACTGGGGGGGGGGGCGCATTCTGTACTGGGTTATACTGGGGGTGGGGGGGCGCATTCTGTACTGGGTTATACTGGGGGTGGGGGGGCGCATTCTGTACTGGGTTATACTGGGGGTGGGGGGCGCATTCTGTACTGGGTTATACTGGGGGTGGGGGGCGCATTCTGTACTGGGTTATACTGGGGGTGGGGGGCGCATTCTGTACTGGGTTATACTGGGGGTGGGGGGCGCATTCTGTACTGGGTTATACTGGGGGTGGGGGGGCGCATTCTGTACAGGGTAATACTGGGGGTGGGGGGGGGGCATTCTGTACTGGGTTATGCTGGGGGTGGGGGGTGCATTCTGTACTGGGTTATACTGGGGGTGGGGGGGCGCATTCTGTACTGGGTTATGCTGGGGGTGGGGGGTGCATTCTGTACTGGGTTATACTGGGGGTGGGGGGGCGCATTCTGTACAGGGTAATGCTGGGGGTGGGGGGGGGGGCATTCTGTACTGGGTTATGCTGGGGGTGGGGGGCGCATTCTGTACTGGGTTATGCTGGGGGTGGGGGGCGCATTCTGTACTGGGTTATGCTGGGGGTGGGGGGCGCATTCTGTACAGGGTTATGCTGGGGGTGGGGGGGCGCATTCTGTACAGGGTTATGCTGGGGGTGGGGGGCGCATTCTGTACAGGGTTATGCTGTGGGTGGGGGGCGCATTCTGTACCGGGTTATGCTGGGGGTGGGGGGCGCATTCTGTACCGGGTTATGCTGGGGGTGGGGGGCGCATTCTGTACCGGGTTATGCTGGGGGTGGGGGGCGCATTCTGTACCGGGTTATGCTGGGGGTGGGGGGCGCATTCTGTACCGGGTTATACTGGGGGTGGGGGGCGCATTCTGTACTGGGTTATGCTGGGGGTGGGGGGCGCATTCTGTACTGGGTTATGCTGGGGGTGGGGGGCGCATTCTGTACTGGGTTATGCTGGGGGTGGGGGGGCGCATTCTGTACCGGGTTATGCTGGGGGTGGGGGGGCGCATTCTGTACCGGGTTATGCTGGGGGTGGGGGGCACATTCTGTACTGGGTTATGCTGGGGGTGGGGGGGCGCATTCTGTACTGGGTTATGCTGGGGGTGAAGGGCGCATTCTGTACAGGGTTATACTGGGGGTGGGGGGCGCATTCTGTACTGGGTTATACTGGGGGTGGGGGGCGCATTCTGTACTGGGTTATGCTGGGGGTGGGGGGCGCATTCTGTACAGGGTTATGCTGGGGGTGGGGGGGGCGCATTCTGTACTGGGTTATGCTGGGGGTGGGGGGCGCATTCTGTACTAGGGGTGGGGGGGGCATTCTGTACTGGGTTATACTGGGGGGGCGCATTCTGTACTGGGTTATACTGGGGGTGGGGGCGCATTCTGTACTGGGTTATGCTGGGGGTGGGGGGGCGCATTCTGTACTGGGTTATGCTGGGGGTGGGGGGCGCATTCTGTACTGGGTTATACTGGGGGTGGGGGGCGCATCCTGTACTGGGTTATACTGGGGGTGGGGGGGGCGCATCCTGTACTGGGTTATACTGGGGGGGCGCATTCTGTACTGGGTTATACTGGGGGTGGGGGGGGGGCGCATTCTGTACAGGGTTATACTGGGGGTGGGGGGCGCATTCTGTACTGGGTTATGCTGGGGGTGGGGGGCGCATTCTGTACTGGGTTATACTGGGGGTGGGGGGGCGCATTGTGTACTGGGTTATGCTGGGGGTGGGGCGCATTCTGTACTTGGGGTGGGGGCGCATTCTGTACTGGGTTATACTGGGGGTGGGGGGCGCATTCTGTACTGGGTTATGCTGGGGGTGGGGGGCGCATTCTGTACTGGGTTATGCTGGGGGTGGGGGGCGCATTCTGTACTGGGTTATGCTGGGGGTGGGGGGCGCATTCTGTACTGGGTTATGCTGGGGGTGGGGGGCGCATTCTGTACTGGGTAATACTGGGGGTGGGGGGCGCATTCTGTACTGGGTTATACTGGGGGTGGGGGGCGCATTCTGTACTGGGTTATACTGGGGGTGGGGGGGCGCATTCTGTACTGGGTTATACTGGGGGGGCGCATTCTGTACTGGGTTATACTGGGGGTGGGGGGGCGCATTCTGTACTGGGTTATACTGGGGGGGCGCATTCTGTACTGGGTTATACTGGGGGTGGGGGGCGCATCCTGTACTGGGTTATACTGGGGGTGGGGGGGGCGCATCCTGTACTGGGTTATACTGGGGGTGGGGGGGCGGCGCATTCTGTACCCACGCTGTGTGTGTACTGGGGGGGCTATGTAATCCTGTATTATACCCTGTGCTGCCATCTCCCTCTCGCCATGCTGTGTGTGTACCGGGGGGGCTATGTAATCCTGTATTATACCCTGTGCTGCCCTCTCCCTCTCGCCACGCTGTGTGTGTACCGGGTGGGCTATGTAATCCTGTATTATACCCTGTGCTGCCACCTCCCTCTCGCCACGCTGTGTGTGTACCGGGGGGGCTATGTAATCCTGTATTATACCCTGTGCTGCCATCTCCCTCTCGCCACGCTGTGTGTGTACCGGGGGGGGCTATGTAATCCTGTATTATACCCTGTGCTGCCATCTCCCTCTCGCCACGCTGTGTGTGTACTGGGGGGCTATGTAATCCTGTATTATACCCTGTGCTGCCATCTCCCTCTCGCCATGCTGTGTGTGTACCGGCTGGCTATGTAATCCTGTATTATACCCTGTGCTGCCATCTCCCTCTCGCCATGCTGTGTGTGTACCGGGGGGGCTATGTAATCCTGTATTATACCCTGTGCTGCCATCTCCCTCTCGCCATGCTGTGTGTGTACCGGGGGGGCTATGTAATCCTGTATTATACCCTGTGCTGCCATCTCCCTCTCGCCATGCTGTGTGGGTACTGGGGGGCTATGTAATCCTGTATTATACCCTGTGCTGCCACCTCCCTCTCGCCATGCTGTGTGTGTACCGGGGGGCTATGTAATCCTGTATTATACCCTGTGCTGCCACCTCCCTCTCGCCATGCTGTGTGTGTACCGGGGGGCTATGTAATCCTGTATTATACCCTGTGCTGCCATCTCCCTCTCGCCATGCTGTGTGGGTACTGGGGGGCTATGTAATCCTGTATTATACCCCTGTGCTGCCATCTCCCTCTCGCCATGCTGTGTGTGTACCGGGGCGGGGGCCATGTAATCCTGTGTTATACCCTGTGCTGCCATCTCCCTCTCGCCATGCTGTGTGTGTACCGGGGGGGCTATGTAATCCTGTATTATACCCCTGTGCTGCCATCTCCCTCTCGCCATGCTGTGTGGGTACCGGGGGGGCTATGTAATCCTGTATTATACCCTGTGCTGCCATCTCCCTCTCGCCATGCTGTGTGTGTACCGGGGGGGCTATGTAATCCTGTATTATACCCTGTGCTGCCATCTCCCTCTCGCCATGCTGTGTGTGTACCGGGGAGGGGGCTATGTAATCCTGTATTATACCCTGTGCTGCCATCTCCCTCTCGCCATGCTGTGTGTGTACCGGGGGGCTATGTAATCCTGTATTATACCCCTGTGCTGCCACCTCCCTCTTGCCACGCTGTGTGTGTACCGGGGGGGCTATGTAATCCTGTATTATACCCTGTGCTGCCATCTCCCTCTCGCCATGCTGTGTGTGTACCGGGGGGGGGGCTATGTAATCCTGTATTATACCCTGTGCTGCCATCTCCCTCTCGCCACGCTGTGTGTGTACCGGGGGGGGCTATGTAATCCTGTATTATACCCTGTGCTGCCATCTCCCTCTCGCCATGCTGTGTGTGTACCGGGGGGGCTATGTAATCCTGTATTATACCCTGTGCTGCCATCTCCCTCTCGCCACGCTGTGTGTGTACCGGGGGGGCTATGTAATCCTGTATTATACCCTGTGCTGCCATCTCCCTCTCGCCATGCTGTGTGTGTACCGGGGGGCTATGTAATCCTGTATTATACCCTGTGCTGCCACCTCCCTCTCGCCATGCTGTGTGGGTACCGGGGGGGCTATGTAATCCTGTATTATACCCTGTGCTGCCATCTCCCTCTCGCCATGCTGTGTGTGTACCGGGGGGCTATGTAATCCTGTATTATACCCTGTGCTGCCATCTCCCTCTCGCCATGCTGTGTGTGTACCGGGGGGCTATGTAATCCTGTATTATACCCTGTGCTGCCACCTCCCTCTCGCCATGCTGTGTGGGTACCGGGGGGGCTATGTAATCCTGTATTATACCCTGTGCTGCCACCTCCCTCTCGCCATGCTGTGTATTTACCGGGGGGCTATGTAATCCTGTATTATACCCTGTGCTGCCATCTCCCTCTCGCCAAGCTGTGTGTGTACCAGGGGGCTATGTAATCCTGTATTATACCCCTGTGCTGCCATCTCCCTCTCGTCATGCTGTGTGTGTACCAGGGGGGGCTATGTAATCCTGTATTATACCCTGTGCTGCCATCTCCCTCTCGCCAAGCTGTGTGTGTACCGGGGGGGCTATGTAATCCTGTATTATACCCTGTGCTGCCATCTCCCTCTCGCCACGCTGTGTGTGTACCGGGGGGGCTATGTAATCCTGCATTATGCCCTGTGCTGCCATCTCCCTCTCGCCAAGCTGTGTGTGTACCGGGGGGGCTATGTAATCCTGTGTTATACCCTGTGCTGCCATCTACCTCTCGCCACGCTGTGTGTGTACCGGGGGGGGCTATGTAATCCTGTATTATACCCTGTGCTGCCACCTCCCCTCCCTATACTGTGTGTGTACCAGGGGGGGCTATGTAATCCTGTATTATACCCTGTGCTGCCATCTCCCTCTCGCCAAGCTGTGTGTGTACCGGGGGGGCTATGTAATCCTGTATTATACCCTGTGCTGCCATCTCCCTCTCGCCACGCTGTGTGTGTACCGGGGGGGCTATGTAATCCTGTATTATACCCTGTGCTGCCATCTCCCTCTCGCCACGCTGTGTGTGTACCGGCTGGCTATGTAATCCTGTATTATACCCTGTGCTGCCACCTCCCTCTCGCCATGCTGTGTGTGTACCGGGGGGCTATGTAATCCTGTATTATACCCTGTGCTGCCATCTCCCTCTCGCCATGCTGTGTGTGTATCGGGGGGGGCTATGTAATCCTGTATTATACCCTGTGCTGCCCTCTCCCTCTTGCCATGCTGTGTGGGTACCAGGGGGCTATGTAATCCTGTATTATACCCTGTGCTGCCATCTCCCTCTCGCCATGCTGCGTGGGTACCGGGGGCTATGTAATCCTGTATTATACCCTGTGCTGCCCTCTCCCTCTTGCCATGCTGTGTGTGTACCGGGGGGCTATGTAATCCTGTATTATACCCTGTGCTGCCATCTCCCTCTCGCCATGCTGTGTGTGTACCGGGGCGGGGGCTATGTAATCCTGTATTATACCCTGTGCTGCCATCTCCCTCTCGCCATGCTGTGTGTGTACCGGGGGGCTATGTAATCCTGTATTATACCCTGTGCTGCCATCTCCCTCTCGCCATGCTGTGTGTGTACCGGGGCGGGGGCTATGTAATCCTGTATTATACCCTGTGCTGCCATCTCCCTCTCGCCATGCTGTGTGTGTACGGGGGGGGGGCTATGTAATCCTGTATTATACCCTGTGCTGCCATCTCCCTCTCGCCACGCTGTGTGTGTACCGGGGGGCTATGTAATCCTGTATTATACCCTGTGCTGCCATCTCCCTCTCGCCATGCTGTGTGTGTACCAGGGGGGGGGGGGGCTATGTAATCCTGTATTATACCCCTGTGCTGCCATCTCCCTCTCGCCATGCTGTGTGTGTACCGGGGCGGGGGCTATGTAATCCTGTATTATACCCTGTGCTGCCATCTCCCTCTCGCCATGCTGTGTGTGTACGGGGGGGGGGCTATGTAATCCTGTATTATACCCTGTGCTGCCATCTCCCTCTCGCCACGCTGTGTGTGTACCGGGGGGCTATGTAATCCTGTATTATACCCTGTGCTGCCATCTCCCTCTCGCCATGCTGTGTGTGTACTGGGGGGGGGGGGGCTATGTAATCCTGTATTATACCCTGTGCTGCCATCTCCCTCTCGCCATGCTGTGTGTGTACCGGGGGGGCTATGTAATCCTGTATTATACCCCTGTGCTGCCATCTCCCTCTCGCCATGCTGTGTGTGTACCGGGGGGGCTATGTAATCCTGTATTATACCCTGTGCTGCCATCTCCCTCTCGCCACGCTGTGTGTGTACCGGGGGGGCTATGTAATCCTGTATTATACCCTGTGCAGCCATCTCCCTCTCGCCATGCTGTGTGTGTACCGGGGGGCTATGTAATCCTGTATTATACCCTGTGCTGCCATCTCCCTCTCGCCATGCTGTGTGTGTACCGGGGGGCTATGTAATCCTGTATTATACCCTGTGCTGCCATCTCCCTCTCGCCATGCTGTGTGGGTCCCGGGGGGGCTATGTAATCCTGTATTATACCCTGTGCTGCCATCTCCCTCTCGCCAAGCTGTGTGTGTACCGGGGGGGCTATGTAATCCTGTATTATACCCTGTGCAGCCACCTCCCTCTCGCCATGCTGTGTGTGTACCGGGGCGGGGGCTATGTAATCCTGTATTATACCCTGTGCTGCCACCTCCCTCTCGCCACGCTGTGTGTGTACCGGGGGGCTATGTAATCCTGTATTATACCCTGTGCTGCCATCTCCCTCTCGCCACGCTTCTCCCTCTCGCCACGCTGTGTGTGTACCGGGGGGCTATGTAATCCTGTATTATACCCCCTCTCGCCACGCTGTGTGTGTACCGGGGGGGCTATGTAATCCTGTATTATACCCTGTGCTGCCATCTCCCTCTCGCCATGCTGTGTGTGTACCGGGGGGGCTATGTAATCCTGTATTATACCCTGTGCTGCCACCTCCCTCTCGCCACGCTGTGTGTGTACCGGGGGGGCTATGTAATCCTGTATTATACCCTGTGCTGCCATCTCCCTCTCGCCATGCTGTGTGTGTACCGGGGGGGGCTATGTAATCCTGTATTATACCCTGTGCTGCCATCTCCCTCTCGCCATGCTGTGTGTGTACGGGGGGGCTATGTAATCCTGTATTATACCCTGTGCTGCCATCTCCCTCTCGCCATGCTGTGTGTGTACCGGGGGGGCTATGTAATCCTGTATTATACCCTGTGCTGCCATCTCCCTCTCGCCATGCTGTGTGTGTACCGGGGGGGCTATGTAATCCTGTATTATACCCTGTGCTGCCATCTCCCTCTCGCCATGCTGTGTGTGTACCAGGGGGCTATGTAATCCTGTATTATACCCTGTGCTGCCATCTCCCTCTCGCCACGCTGTGTGTGTACAGGGGGGGGGGCTATGTAATCCTGTATTATACCCTGTGCTGCCATCTCCCTCTCGCCTTGCTGTGTGTGTACCGGGGGGGCTATGTAATCCTGTATTATACCCTGTGCTGCCCTCTCCCTCTCGCCATGCTGTGTGTGTACCGGGGGGTGCTATGTAATCCTGTATTATACCCTGTGCTGCCATCTCCCTCTCGCCATGCTGTGTGTGTACCAGGGGGCTATGTAATCCTGTATTATACCCTGTGCTGCCATCTCCCTCTCGCCATGCTGTGTGTGTACCGGGGGGCTATGTAATCCTGTATTATACCCTGTGCAGCCATCTCCCTCTCGCCATGCTGTGTGTGTACCGGGGGGCTATGTAATCCTGTATTATACCCTGTGCTGCCATCTCCCTCTCGCCACGCTGTGTGTGTACAGGGGGGGGGGGCTATGTAATCCTGTATTATACCCTGTGCTGCCATCTCCCTCTCGCCTTGCTGTGTGTGTACCGGGGGGGCTATGTAATCCTGTATTATACCCTGTGCTGCCATCTCCCTCTCGCCTTGCTGTGTGTGTACCGGGGGGGCTATGTAATCCTGTATTATACCCTGTGCTGCCCTCTCCCTCTCGCCATGCTGTGTGTGTACCGGGGGGTGCTATGTAATCCTGTATTATACCCTGTGCTGCCATCTCCCTCTCGCCATGCTGTGTGTGTACCAGGGGGCTATGTAATCCTGTATTATACCCTGTGCTGCCATCTCCCTCTCGCCATGCTGTGTGTGTACCGGGGGGCTATGTAATCCTGTATTATACCCTGTGCAGCCATCTCCCTCTCGCCATGCTGTGTGTGTACCGGGGGGGCTATGTAATCCTGTATTATACCCTGTGCTGCCCTCTCCCTCTCGCCACGCTGTGTGTGTACAGGGGGGGGGGGGCTATGTAATCCTGTATTATACCCTGTGCTGCCATCTCCCTCTCGCCATGCTGTGTGTGTACCGGGGGGGCTATGTAATCCTGTATTATACCCTGTGCTGCCCTCTCCCTCTCGCCATGCTGTGTGTGTACCGGGGGGTGCTATGTAATCCTGTATTATACCCTGTGCTGCCATCTCCCTCTCGCCATGCTGTGTGTGTACCGGGGGGGGGCTATGTAATCCTGTATTATACCCTGTGCTGCCACCTCCCTCTCACCATGCTGTGTGGGTACCGGGGGGGCTATGTAATCCTGTATTATACCCTGTGCTGCCATCTCCCTCTCGCCACGCTGTGTGTGTACCGGGGGGGCTATGTAATCCTGTATTATACCCTGTGCTGCCATCTCCCTCTCGCCACGCTGTGTGTGTACCGGGGGGCTATGTAATCCTGTATTATACCCTGTGCTGCCATCTCCCTCTCGCCATGCTGTGTGTGTACCGGGGGGCTATGTAATCCTGTATTATACCCTGTGCTGCCATCTCCCTCTCGCCACGCTGTGTGTGTACCGGGGGGGGGCTATGTAATCCTGTATTATACCCTGTGCTGCCACCTCCCTCTCACCATGCTGTGTGGGTACCGGGGGGGCTATGTAATCCTGTATTATACCCTGTGCTGCCATCTCCCTCTCGCCACGCTGTGTGTGTACCGGGGGGCTATGTAATCCTGTATTATACCCTGTGCTGCCATCTCCCTCTCGCCACGCTGTGTGTGTACCGGGGGGCTATGTAATCCTGTATTATACCCTGTGCTGCCATCTCCCTCTCGCCATGCTGTGTGTTTGTACCGGGGGGGCTATGTAATCCTGTATTATACCCTGTGCTGCCATCTCCCTCTCGCCATGCTGTGTGTGTACCGGGGGGGCTATGTAATCCTGTATTATACCCTGTGCTGCCATCTCCCTCTCGCCACGCTGTGTGTGTACCGGGGGGGCTATGTAATCCTGTATTATACCCTGTGCTGCCATCTCCCTCTCGCCATGCTGTGTGTGTACCAGGGTGCTATGTAATCCTGTATTATACCCCTGTGCTGCCATCTCCCTCTCGCCACGCTGTGTGTGTACCGGGGGGGCTATGTAATCCTGTATTATACCCTGTGCTGCCATCTCCCTCTCGCCATGCTGTGTGTGTACCGGGGGGGCTATGTAATCCTGTATTATACCCTGTGCTGCCATCTCCCTCTCGCCATGCTGTGTGTGTACCGGGGGGGCTATGTAATCCTGTATTATACCCCTGTGCTGCCATCTCCCTCTCGCCATGCTGTGTGTGTACCGGGGGGCTATGTAATCCTGTATTATACCCTGTGCTGCCATCTCCCTCTCGCCAAGCT
Organism: Crinia signifera; assembly: GCF_055691185.1. Taxonomy (NCBI): domain Eukaryota; kingdom Metazoa; phylum Chordata; class Amphibia; order Anura; family Myobatrachidae; genus Crinia; species Crinia signifera. Next base: position 335,314,904 of record NC_139221.1, read on the forward strand.
GTGTGTGTACCGGGGGGCTATGTAATCCTGTATTATACCCTGTGCTGCCCTCTCCCTCTCGCCATGCTGTGTGTGTACCGGGGGGGCTATGTAATCCTGTATTATACCCTGTGCTGCCATCTCCCTCTCACCATGCTGTGTGTGTACCGGAGGGGCTGCTATGTAATCCTGTATTATACCCTGTGCTGCCACCTCCCTCTCGCCACGCTGTGTGTGTACCGGGGGGGCTATGTAATCCTGTATTATACCCTGTGCTGCCATCTCCCTCTCGCCATGCTGTGTGTGTACCGGGGGGGCTATGTAATCCTGTATTATACCCTGTGCTGCCCTCTCCCTCTCGCCATGCTGTGTGTGTACCGGGGGGGCTATGTAATCCTGTATTATACCCTGTGCTGCCCTCTCCCTCTCGCCATGCTGTGTGTGTACCGGGGGGGGCTATGTAATCCTGTATTATACCCTGTGCTGCCCTCTCCCTCTCGCCATGCTGTGTGGGTACCCGGGTGCTATGTAATCCTGTATTATACCCTGTGCTGCCCTCTCCCTCTCGCCACGCTGTGTGTGTACCGGGGGGCTATGTTATCCTGTATTATACCCCTGTGCTGCCATCTCCCTCTCGCCATGCTGTGTGTGTACCGGGGGGCTATGTAATCCTGTATTATACCCTGTGCTGCCACCTTCCTCTCGCCATGCTGTGTGTGTACCGGGGGGGGCTATGTAATCCTGTATTATACCCTGTGCTGCCACCTTCCTCTCGCCATGCTGTGTGTGTACCGGGGGGGCTATGTAATCCTGTATTATACCCTGTGCTGCCATCTCCCTCTCGCCACGCTGTGTGTGTACCGGGGGGGGCTATGTAATCCTGTATTATACCCTGTGCTGCCACCTCCCTCTCGCCATGCTGTGTGTGTACCGGGGGGCTATGTAATCCTGTATTATACCCTGTGCTGCCATCTCCCTCTCGCCACGCTGTGTGTGTACCGGGGGGCTATGTAATCCTGTATTATACCCTGTGCTGCCATCTCCCTCTCGCCATGCTGTGTGTGTACCGGGGAGGGGGCTATGTAATCCTGTATTATACCCTGTGCTGCCCTCTCCCTCTCGCCACGCTGTGTGTGTACCGGGGGGCTATGTTATCCTGTATTATACCCCTGTGCTGCCATCTCCCTCTCGCCATGCTGTGTGTGTACCGGGGGGCTATGTAATCCTGTATTATACCCTGTGCTGCCACCTCCCTCTCGCCATGCTGTGTGTGTACCGGGGGGGCTATGTAATCCTGTATTATACCCTGTGCTGCCATCTCCCTCTCGCCATGCTGTGTGTGTACCGGGGGGGGGGGCTATGTAATCCTGTATTATACCCTGTGCTGCCACCTCCCTCTCGCCATGCTGTGTGTGTACCGGGGGGCTATGTAATCCTGTATTATACCCCTGTGCTGCCATCTCCCTCTCGCCATGCTGTGTGTGTACCGGGGGGGCTATGTAATCCTGTATTATACCCTGTGCTGCCATCTCCCTCTCGCCATGCTGTGTGTGTACCGGGGGGGGGGGGGGCTATGTAATCCTGTATTATACCCAGTGCTGCCATCTCCCTCTCCCCATGCTGTGTGTGTACCGGGGGGGCTATGTAATCCTGTATTATACCCTGTGCTGCCACCTCCCTCTCGCCATGCTGTGTGTGTACCGGGGGGCTATGTAATCCTGTATTATACCCCTGTGCTGCCACCTCCCTCTCGCCATGCTGTGTGGGTACCGGGGGGGCTATGTAATCCTGTATTATACCCTGTGCTGCCATCTCCCTCTCGCCATGCTGTGTGTGTACCGGGGGGCTATGTAATCCTGTATTATACCCTGTGCTGCCATCTCCCTCTCGCCATGCTGTGTGTGTACCGGGGGGGCTATGTAATCCTGTATTATACCCTGTGCTGCCATCTCCCTCTCGCCATGCTGTGTGTGTACCGGGGCGGGGGCTATGTAATCCTGTATTATACCCTGTGCTGCCATCTCCCTCTCGCCATGCTGTGTGTGTACCAGGGGGCTATGTAATCCTGTATTATACCCTGTGCTGCCACCTCCCTCTCGCCATGCTGTGTGTGTACCGGGGGGGCTATGTAATCCTGTATTATACCCCTGTGCTGCCATCTCCCTCTCGCCAAGCTGTGTGTGTACCAGGGGGCTATGTAATCCTGTATTATACCCCTGTGCTGCCATCTCCCTCTCGTCATGCTGTGTGTGTACCAGGGGGGGCTATGTAATCCTGTATTATACCCTGTGCTGCCATCTCCCTCTCGCCATGCTGTGTGTGTACCGGGGGGGCTATGTAATCCTGTATTATACCCTGTGCTGCCATCTCCCTCTCGCCACGCTGTGTGTGTACCGGGGAGGCTATGTAATCCTGTATTATACCCTGTGCTGCCACCTCCCTCTCGCCATGCTGTGTGTGTACCGGGGGGGGCTATGTAATCCTGTATTATACCCCTGTGCTGCCATCTCCCTCTCGCCATGCTGTGTGTGTACCGGGGGGGCTATGTAATCCTGTATTATACCCTGTGCTGCCATCTCCCTCTCGCCACGCTGTGTGTGTACCGGGGGGGGCTATGTAATCCTGTATTATACCCCTGTGCTGCCATCTCCCTCTCGCCATGCTGTGTGTGTACCGGGGGGGCTATGTAATCCTGTATTATACCCCTGTGCTGCCATCTCCCTCTCGCCATGCTGTGTGTGTACAGGGGGGGGCTATGTAATCCTGTATTATACCCTGTGCTGCCACCTCCCTCTCGCCATGCTGTGTGGGTACCGGGGGGGCTATGTAATCCTGTATTATACCCTGTGCTGCCATCTCCCTCTCGCCATGCTGTGTGTGTACCGGGGGGGCTATGTAATCCTGTATTATACCCCTGTGCTGCCATCTCCCTCTCGCCATGCTGTGTGTGTACCGGGGGGCTATGTAATCCTGTATTATACCCTGTGCTGCCATCTCCCTCTCGCCAAGCTGTGTGTGTACCGGGGGGCTATGTAATCCTGTATTATACCCTGTGCTGCCCTCTCCCTCTCGCCATGCTGTGTGTGTACCGGGGGGGCTATGTAATCCTGTATTATACCCTGTGCTGCCATCTCCCTCTCACCATGCTGTGTGTGTACCGGAGGGGCTGCTATGTAATCCTGTATTATACCCTGTGCTGCCACCTCCTCTCGCCATGCTGTGTGTGTACTGGGGGGGCTATGTAATCCTGTATTATACCCTGTGCTGCCATCTCCCTCTCGCCATGCTGTGTGTGTACCGGGGGGGCTATGTAATCCTGTATTATACCCTGTGCTGCCATCTCCCTCTCGCCATGCTGTGTGTGTACCGTGGGGCTATGTAATCCTGTATTATACCCTGTGCTGCCATCTCCCTCTCGCCATGCTGTGTGTGTATCGGGGGGGCTATGTAATCCTGTATTATACCCTGTGCTGCCATCTCCCTCTCGCCATGCTGTGTGTGTACCGGGGGGGGCTATGTAATCCTGTATTATACTCTGTGCTGCCACCTCCCTCTCGCCACGCTGTGTGTGTACCAGGGGGCTATGTAATCCTGTATTATACCCTGTGCTGCCCTCTCCCTCTCGCCATGCTGTGTGTGTACCGGGGGGGCTATGTAATCCTGTATTATACCCTGTGCTGCCCTCTCCCTCTCGCCATGCTGTGTGTGTACCGGGGGGGGCTATGTAATCCTGTATTATACCCTGTGCTGCCCTCTCCCTCTCGCCATGCTGTGTGGGTACCCGGGTGCTATGTAATCCTGTATTATACCCTGTGCTGCCCTCTCCCTCTCGCCATGCTGTGTGTGTACCGGGGCGGGGGGCTATGTAATCCTGTATTATACCCTGTGCTGCCACCTCCCTCTCGCCATGCTGTGTGTGTACCGGGGGGGCTATGTAATCCTGTATTATACCCTGTGCTGCCATCTCCCTCTCGCCATGCTGTGTGTGTACCGGGGGGCTATGTAATCCTGTATTATACCCCTGTGCTGCCATCTCCCTCTCGCCATGCTGTGTGTGTACCGGGGGGCTATGTAATCCTGTATTATACCCTGTGCTGCCACCTTCCTCTCGCCATGCTGTGTGTGTACCGGGGGGGCTATGTAATCCTGTATTATACCCTGTGCTGCCATCTCCCTCTCGCCACGCTGTGTGTGTACCGGGGGGGGCTATGTAATCCTGTATAATACCCTGTGCTGCCACCTCCCTCTCGCCATGCTGTGTGTGTACCGGGGGGCTATGTAATCCTGTATTATACCCTGTGCTGCCATCTCCCTCTCGCCACGCTGTGTGTGTACCGGGGGGCTATGTAATCCTGTATTATACCCTGTGCTGCCACCTCCCTCTCGCCATGCTGTGTGTGTACCGGGGGGGCTATGTAATCCTGTATTATACCCTGTGCTGCCATCTCCCTCTCGCCACGCTGTGTGTGTACCGGGGGGGCTATGTAATCCTGTATTATACCCTGTGCTGCCATCTCCCTCTCGCCATGCTGTGTGTGTACCGGGGGGGGGGCTATGTAATCCTGTATTATACCCTGTGCTGCCATCTCCCTCTCGCCATGCTGTGTGTGTACCGGGGGGGCTATGTAATCCTGTATTATACCCTGTGCTGCCACCTCCCTCTCGCCATGCTGTGTGGGTACCGGGGGGGCTATGTAATCCTGTATTATACCCTGTGCTGCCATCTCCCTCTCGCCATGCTGTGTGTGTACCGGGGGGCTATGTAATCCTGTATTATACCCTGTGCTGCCATCTCCCTCTCGCCATGCTGTGTGTGTACCGGGGGGGCTATGTAATCCTGTATTATACCCTGTGCTGCCATCTCCCTCTCGCCATGCTGTGTGTGTACCGGGGGGCTATGTAATCCTGTATTATACCCCTGTGCTGCCATCTCCCTCTCGCCATGCTGTGTGTGTACCGGGGGGGCTATGTAATCCTGTATTATACCCCTGTGCTGCCATCTCCCTCTCGCCATGCTGTGTGTGTACAGGGGGGGGCTATGTAATCCTGTATTATACCCTATGCTGCCACCTCCCTCTCGCCATGCTGTGTGGGTACCGGGGGGGCTTTGTAATCCTGTATTATACCCTGTGCTGCCATCTCCCTCTCGCCATGCTGTGTGTGTACCGGGGGGGCTATGTAATCCTGTATTATACCCTGTGCTGCCATCTCCCTCTCGCCATGCTGTGTGTGTACCGGGGCTGCGATGTAATCCTGTATTATACCCTGTGCTGCCATCTCCCTCTCGCCACGCTGTGTGTGTACCGGGGGGGCTATGTAATCCTGTATTATACCCTGTGCTGCCATCTCCCTCTCACCATGCTGTGTGTGTACCGGGGGGCTATGTAATCCTGTATTATACCCTGTGCTGCCATCTCCCTCTCGCCACGCTGTGTGTGTACTGGGGGGGCTATGTAATCCTGTATTATACCCTGTGCTGCCATCTCCCTCTCGCCACGCTGTGTGTGTACCGGGGGGGGCTATGTAATCCTGTATTATACCCTGTGCTGCCATCTCCCTCTCGCCACGCTGTGTGTGTACCGGGGGGGGCTATGTAATCCTGTATTATACCCTGTGCTGCCATCTCCCTCTCGCCACGCTGTGTGTGTACCGGGGCGGGGGCTATGTAATCCTGTGTTATACCCTGTGCTGCCACCTCCCTCTCGCCATGCTGTGTGTGTACCGGGGGGGCTATGTAATCCTGTATTATACCCTGTGCTGCCACCTCCCTCTCGCCATGCTGTGTGTGTACCGGGGGGGCTATGTAATCCTGTATTATACCCTGTGCTGCCACCTCCCTCTCACCATGCTGTGTGTGTACCGGGGGGGCTATGTAATCCTGTATTATACCCTGTGCTGCCATCTCCCCATGCTGTGTGTGTACTGGGGCGGGGGCTATGTAATCCTGTGTTATACCCTGTGCTGCCATCTCCCTCTCGCCACGCTGTGTGTGTACCGGGGGGGGCTATGTAATCCTGTATTATACCCTGTGCTGCCATCTCCCTCTCGCCACGCTGTGTGTGTACCGGGGGGGGGCTATGTAATCCTGTATTATACCCTGTGCTGCCATCTCCCTCTCGCCACGCTGTGTGTGTACCGGGGCGGGGGCTATGTAATCCTGTGTTATACCCTGTGCTGCCACCTCCCTCTCGCCATGCTGTGTGTGTACCGGGGGGGCTATGTAATCCTGTATTATACCCTGTGCTGCCACCTCCCTCTCGCCATGCTGTGTGTGTACCGGGGGGGGCTATGTAATCCTGTATTATACCCTGTGCTGCCATCTCCCTCTCGCCATGCTGTGTGTGTACCGGGGGGGCTATGTAATCCTGTATTATACCCTGTGCTGCCATCTCCCTCTCGCCATGCTGTGTGTGTACCGGGGGGGCTATGTAATCCTGTATTATACCCTGTGCTGCCATCTCCCTCTCGCCATGCTGTGTGTGTACCGGGGGGCTATGTAATCCTGTATTATACCCTGTGCTGCCATCTCCCTCTCACCATGCTGTGTGGGTACCGGGGGGCTATGTAATCCTGTATTATACCCTGTGCTGCCACCTCCCTCTCGCCATGCTGTGTGTGTACCGGGGGGGCTATGTAATCCTGTATTATACCCTGTGCTGCCACCTCCCTCTCACCATGCTGTGTGTGTACCGGGGGGGGGCTATGTAATCCTGTATTATACCCTGTGCTGCCACCTCCCTCTCGCCACGCTGTGTGTGTACCGGGGGGGCTATGTAATCCTGTATTATACCCCTGTGCTGCCACCTCCCTCTCGCCATGCTGTGTGGGTACCGGGGGGCTATGTAATCCTGTATTATACCCCTGTGCTGCCACCTCCCTCTCGCCATGCTGTGTGTGTACTGGGGCGGGGGCTATGTAATCCTGTATTATACCCTGTGCTGCCATCTCCCTCTCGCCATGCTGTGTGTGTACCGGGGGGCTCTGTAATCCTGTATTATACCCTGTGCTGCCATCTCCGTCTCGCCATGCTGTGTGTGTACCGGGGGGCTATGTAATCCTGTATTATACCCTGTGCTGCCATCTCCCTCTCGCCACGCTGTGTGTGTACGGGGGGGCTATGTAATCCTGTATTATACCCTGTGCTGCCATCTCCCTCTCGCCATGCTGTGTGTGTACCGGGGGGGGGGCTATGTAATCCTGTGTTATACCCTGTGCTGCCACCTCCCTCTCGCCATGCTGTGTGTGTACCGGGGGGCTATGTAATCCTGTATTATACCCTGTGCTGCCACCTCCCTCTCGCCATGCTGTGTGTGTACCGGGGGGGCTATGTAATCCTGTATTATACCCTGCGCTGCCCTCTCCCTCTCGCCACGCTGTGTGTGTACCGGGGGGGGGGGGGCTATGTAATCCTGTATTATACCCTGTGCTGCCACCTCCCTCTCGCCATGCTGTGTGTGTACCGGGGGGCTATGTAATCCTGTATTATACCCTGTGCTGCCATCTCCCTCTCGCCATGCTGTGTGTGTACCGGGGGCTATGTAATCCTGTATTATACCCTGTGCTGCCATCTCCCTCTCGCCATGCTGTGTGTGTACCGGGGGGGCTATGTAATCCTGTATTATACCCTGTGCTGCCATCTCCCTCTCGCCATGCTGTGTGTGTACCGGGGGGGCTATGTAATCCTGTATTATACCCTGTGCTGCCATCTCCCTCTCGCCATGCTGTGTGTGTACCAGGGGGGGGGCTATGTAATCCTGTATTATACCCTGTGCTGCCATCTCCCTCTCGCCATGCTGTGTGTGTACCAGGGGGCGGGGGCTATGTAATCCTGCATTATACCCTGTGCTGCCATCTCCCTCTCGCCATGCTGTGTGGGTACCGGGGCGGGGGCTATGTAATCCTGTATTATACCCTGTGCTGCCATCTCCCTCTCGCCATGCTGTGTGTGTACCGGGGGGGGCTATGTAATCCTGTATTATACCCTGTGCTGCCATCTCCCTCTCGCCATGCTGTGTGTGTACCGGGGCGGGGGCTATGTAATCCTGTATTATACCCTGTGCTGCCATCTCCCTCTCGCCATGCTGTGTGTGTACCGGGGGGCTATGTAATCCTGTATTATACCCTGTGCTGCCATCTCCCTCTCGCCATGCTGTGTGTGTACCGGGGGGGGCTATGTAATCCTGTATTATACCCTGTGCTGCCATCTCCCTCTCGCCATGCTGTGTGTGTACCGGGGGGGCTATGTAATCCTGTATTATACCCTGTGCTGCCACCTCCCTCTCGCCATGCTGTGTGTGTACCGGGGGGCTATGTAATCCTGTATTATACCCTGTGCTGCCATCTCCCTCTCGCCATGCTGTGTGGGTACCGGGGTGGGGGCTATGTAATCCTGTATTATACCCTGTGCTGCCATCTCCCTCTCGCCATGCTGTGTGTGTACCGGGGGGGCTATGTAATCCTGTATTATACCCTGTGCTGCCATCTCCCTCTCGCCATGCTGTGTGTGTACCGGGGGGGCTATGTAATCCTGTATTATACCCTGTGCTGCCATCTCCTCTCGCCATGCTGTGTGTGTACCGGGGGGGCTATGTAATCCTGTATTATACCCTGTGCTGCCACCTCCCTCTCGCCATGCTGTGTGTGTACCGGGGGGCTATGTAATCCTGTATTATACCCTGTGCTGCCATCTCCCTCTCGCCATGCTGTGTGGGTACCGGGGTGGGGGCTATGTAATCCTGTATTATACCCTGTGCTGCCATCTCCCTCTCGCCATGCTGTGTGTGTACCGGGGGGGCTATGTAATCCTGTATTATACCCTGTGCTGCCCTCTCCCTCTCGCTATGCTGTGTGTGTACCGGGGGGCTATGTAATCCTGTATTATACCCTGTGCTGCCATCTCCCTCTCGCCACGCTGTGTGTGTATCGGGGGGCTATGTAATCCTGTATTATACCCTGTGCTGCCACCTCCCTCTCGCCATGCTGTGTGTGTACCGGGGGGGCTATGTAATCCTGTATTATACCCTGTGCTGCCATCTCCCTCTCGCCATGCTGTGTGGGTACCGGGGTGGGGGCTATGTAATCCTGTATTATACCCTGTGCTGCCATCTCCCTCTCGCCATGCTGTGTGTGTACCGGGGGGGCTATGTAATCCTGTATTATACCCTGTGCTGCCCTCTCCCTCTCGCTATGCTGTGTGTGTACCGGGGGGCTATGTAATCCTGTATTATACCCTGTGCTGCCATCTCCCTCTCGCCACGCTGTGTGTGTATCGGGGGGCTATGTAATCCTGTATTATACCCCTGTGCTGTCATCTCCCTCTCACCATGCTGTGTGTGTACCGGGGGGGCTATGTAATCCTGTATTATACCCTGTGCTGCCATCTCCCTCTCGCCATGCTGTGTGTGTACCGGGGGGCTATGTAATCCTGTATTATACCCTGTGCTGCCCTCTCCCTCTCGCTATGCTGTGTGTGTACCGGGGGGCTATGTAATCCTGTATTATACCCTGTGCTGCCATCTCCTCTCGCCACGCTGTGTGTGTATCGGGGGGCTATGTAATCCTGTATTATACCCCTGTGCTGCCATCTCCCTCTCGCCATGCTGTGTGTGTACCGGGGGGGCTATGTAATCCTGTATTATACCCTGTGCTGCCATCTCCCTCTCGCCATGCTGTGTGTGTACCAGGGGGGCTATGTAATCCTGTATTATACCCCTGTGCTGCCATCTCCCTCTCGCCATGCTGTGTGTGTACCCGGGGGCTATGTAATCCTGTATTATACCCTGTGCTGCCACCTCCCTCTCGCCATGCTGTGTGTGTACCGGGGGGCTATGTAATCCTGTATTATACCCTGTGCTGCCATCTCCCTCTCGCCATGCTGTGTGTGTACCGGGGAGGGGGCTATGTAATCCTGTATTATACCCTGTGCTGCCATCTCCCTCTCGCCATGCTGTGTGTGTACCGGGGGGCTATGTAATCCTGTATTATACCCTGTGCTGCCATCTCCCTCTCACCATGCTGTGTGTGTACCCGGGGGGCTATGTAATCCTGTATTATACCCTGTGCTGCCATCTCCCTCTCGCCACGCTGTGTGTGTACCGGGGGGGCTATGTAATCCTGTATTATACCCTGTGCTGCCATCTCCCTCTCGCCATGCTGTGTGTGTATCGGGGGGCTATGTAATCCTGTATTATACCCTGTGCTGCCACCTTCCCCTCGCCATGCTGTGTGTGTACCGGGGGGCTATGTAATCCTGTATTATACCCTGTGCTGCCATCTCCCTCTCGCCACGCTGTGTGTGTACCGGGGGGGCTATGTAATCCTGTATTATACCCTGTGCTGCCATCTCCCTCTCGCCATGCTGTGTGTGTATCGGGGGGCTATGTAATCCTGTATTATACCCTGTGCTGCCATCTCCCTCTCGCCATGCTGTGTGTGTACCGGGGGGCTATGTAATCCTGTATTATACCCTGTGCTGCCATCTCCCTCTCGCCACTGCTGTGTGTGTACCGGGGGGGGCTATGTAATCCTGTATTATACCCTGTGCTGCCATCTCCCTCTCGCCATGCTGTGTGTTTACCGGGGGCTATGTAATCCTGTATTATACCCTGTGCTGCCATCTCCCTCTCGCCACGCTGTGTGTGTACCGGGGGGCTATGTAATCCTGTATTATACCCTGTGCTGCCATCTCCCTCTCACCATGCTGTGTGTGTACCCGGGGGGCTATGTAATCCTGTATTATACCCTGTGCTGCCATCTCCCTCTCGCCACGCTGTGTGTGTACCGGGGGGCTATGTAATCCTGTATTATACCCTGTCCTGCCATCTCCCTCTCGCCATGCTGTGTGGGTACCGGGGGGCTATGTAATCCTGTATGTGGGGAGTTTGACTGGGGCGGTACACCTGTCAAACCGTAACGCAGGTGTCCTAATGCGAGCTCAGGGAGGACAGAAACCTCCCGTGGAGCAGAAGGGCAATGTAATCCTGTATTATACCCTGTGCTGCCATCTCCCTCTCGCCATGCTGTGTGTGTACCGGGGGGCTATGTAATCCTGTATTATACCCTGTGCTGCCATCTCACTCTCGCCACGCTGTGTGTGTACCGGGGGGCTATGTAATCCTGTATTATACCCTGTGCTGCCACCTCCCTCTCGCCATGCTGTGTGTGTACCGGGGGGCTATGTAATCCTGTATTATACCCTGTGCTGCCATCTCCCTCTCGCCACGCTGTGTGTGTACCGGGGGGCTATGTAATCCTGTATTATACCCTGTCCTGCCATCTCCCTCTCGCCATGCTGTGTGGGTACCGGGGGGCTATGTAATCCTGTATTATACCCTGTGCTGCCATCTCCCTCTCGCCATGCTGTGTGTGTACCGGGGGGGCTATGTAATCCTGTATTATACCCTGTGCTGCCATCTCCCTCTCGCCACGCTGTGTGTGTACCGGGGGGCTATGTAATCCTGTATTATACCCTGTGCTGCCATCTCCCTCTCGCCACGCTGTGTGTGTACCGGGGGGCTATGTAATCCTGTATTATACCCTGTCCTGCCATCTCCCTCTCGCCACGCTGTGTGGGTACCGGGGGGCTATGTAATCCTGTATTATACCCTGTGCTGCCATCTCCCTCTCGCCACGCTGTGTGTGTACCGGGGGGGCTATGTAATCCTGTATTATACCCTGTGCTGCCATCTCCCTCTCGCCATGCTGTGTGTGTACCGGGGGGCTATGTAATCCTGTATTATACCCTGTGCTGCCATCTCCCTCTCGCCATGCTGTGTGTGTACCGGGGGGCTATGTAATCCTGTATTATACCCTGTGCTGCCACCTCCCTCTCGCCATGCTGTGTGTGTACCGGGGGGGCTATGTAATCCTGTATTATACCTTTGCTGCCATCTCCCCATGCTGTGTGTGTACCGGGGGGGGGGCTATGTAATCCTGTATTATACCCTGTGCTGCCACCTCCCTCTCGCCACGCTGTGTGTGTACCGGGGGGGCTATGTAATCCTGTATTATACCCTGTGCTGCCATCTCCCTCTCGCCATGCTGTGTGTGTACCGGGGGGGGCTATGTAATCCTGTATTATACCCTGTGCTGCCATCTCCCTCTCGCCATGCTGTGTGTGTACCGGGGGGCTATGTAATCCTGTATTATACCCTGTGCTGCCATCTCCCTCTCGCCATGCTGTGTGTGTACCGGGGGGGGGGGTGGGGGGCTGTGTAATCCTGTATTATACCCTGTGCTGCCATCTCACTCTCGCCACGCTGTGTGTGTACTGGGTGGGCTATGTAATCCTGTATTATACCCTGTGCTGCCACCTCCCTCTCGCCATGCTGTGTGTGTACCGGGGGGCTATGTAATCCTGTATTATACCCTGTGCTGCCATCTCCCTCTCGCCATGCTGTGTGTGTACCGGGGGGGCTATGTAATCCTGTATTATACCCCTGTGCTGCCATCTCCCTCTCGCCATGCTGTGTGTGTACCGGGGGGCTATGTAATCCTGTATTATACCCTGTGCTGCCATCTCCCTCTCGCCAAGCTGTGTGTGTACCGGGGGGCTATGTAATCCTGTATTATACCCTGTGCTGCCACCTCCCTCTCGCCATGCTGTGTGTGTACCGGGGGGGCTATGTAATCCTGTATTATACCCAGTGCTGCCATCTCCCTCTCGCCATGCTGTGTGTGTACCGGGGGGGCTATGTAATCCTGTATTATACCCTGTGCTGCCATCTCCCTCTCGCCACGCTGTGTGTGTACCGGGGGGGCTATGTAATCCTGTATTATACCCTGTGCTGCCATCTCCCTCTCGCCATGCTGTGTGTGTACCGGGGGGGCTATGTAATCCTGTATTATACCCCTGTGCTGCCATCTCCCTCTCGCCATGCTGTGTGTGTACCGGGGGGGCTATGTAATCCTGTATTATACCCTGTGCTGCCATCTCCCTCTCGCCATGCTGTGTGTGTACCGGGGGTGTGCTATGTAATCCTGTATTATACCCTGTGCTGCCATCTCCCTCTCGCCATGCTGTGTGTGTACCGGGGGGCTATGTAATCCTGTATTATACCCTGTGCTGCCATCTCCCTCTTGCCATGCTGTGTGTGTACCGGGGAGGGGGCTATGTAATCCTGTATTATACCCTGTGCTGCCACCTCCCTCTCGCCATGCTGTGTGTGTACCGGGGGGGCTATGTAATCCTGTATTATACCCTGTGCTGCCATCTCCCTCTCGCCATGCTGTGTGTGTACCGGGGGGCTATGTAATCCTGTATTATACCCCTGTGCTGCCATCTCCCTCTCGCCATGCTGTGTGTGTACCGGGGGGGCTATGTAATCCTGTATTATACCCTGTGCTGCCATCTCCCTCTCGCCATTCTGTGTGTGTACCGGGGGGGCTATGTAATCCTGTATTATACCCTGTGCTGCCATCTCCCTCTCGCCATGCTGTGTGTGTACCGGGGGCTATGTAATCCTGTATTATACCCTGTGCTGCCACCTCCCTCTCGCCATGCTGTGTGTGTACTGGGGGGCTATGTAATCCTGTATTATACCCTGTGCTGCCATCTCCCTCTCGCCACGCTGTGTGTGTACCGGGGGGGCTATGTAATCCTGTATTATACCCTGTGCTGCCATCTCCCTCTCGCCATGCTGTGTGTGTACCGGGGGGGCTATGTAATCCTGTATTATACCCCAGTGCTGCCATCTCCCTCTCGCCATGCTGTGTGTGTACTGGGGGGCTATGTAATCCTGTATTATACCCTGTGCTGCCATCTCCCTCTCGCCACGCTGTGTGTGTACCGGGGGGGCTATGTAATCCTGTATTATACCCTGTGCTGCCATCTCCCTCTCGCCATGCTGTGTGTGTACCGGGGGGGCTATGTAATCCTGTATTATACCCCTGTGCTGCCATCTCCCTCTCGCCACGCTGTGTGTGTACCGGGGGGGGGGCTATGTAATCCTGTATTATACCCTGTGCTGCCATCTCCCTCTCGCCATGCTGTGTGTGTACCGGGGGGGCTATGTAATCCTGTATTATACCCTGTGCTGCCATCTCCCTCTCGCCACGCTGTGTGTGTACCGGGGGGCTATGTAATCCTGTATTATACCCTGTGCTGCCATCTCCCTCTCGCCATGCTGTGTGTGTACCGGGGGGCTATGTAATCCTGTATTATACCCCTGTGCTGCCATCTCCCTCTCGCCACGCTGTGTGTGTACCGGGGGGGGGGGGGGGGGGGCTATGTAATCCTGTATTATACCCAGTGCTGCCATCTCCCTCTCCCCATGCTGTGTGTGTACCGGGGGCGCTATGTAATCCTGTATTATACCCTGTGCTGCCATCTCCCTCTCGCCATGCTGTGTGTGTACCGGGGGGGCTATGTAATCCTGTATTATACCCTGTGCTGCCATCTCCCTCTCGCCATGCTGTGTGTGTACCGGGGGGGGGGGGGGCTATGTAATCCTGTATTATACCCTGTGCTGCCATCTCCCTCTCGCCACGCTGTGTGTGTACTGGGTGGGCTATGTAATCCTGTATTATACCCTGTGCTGTCATCTCCCTCTCGCCATGCTGTGTGTGTACCGGGGGGCTATGTAATCCTGTATTATACCCTGTGCTGCCACCTTCCTCTCGCCACGCTGTGTGTGTACCAGGGGGGCTATGTAATCCTGTATTATACCCTGTGCTGCCACCTCCCTCTCGCCATGCTGTGTGGGTACCGGGGGGCTATGTAATCCTGTATTATACCCTGTGCTGCCATCTCCCTCTCGCCACGCTGTGTGTGTACCGGGGGGGCTATGTAATCCTGTATTATACCCTGTGCTGCCATCTCCCTCTCGCCATGCTGTGTGTGTACCGGGGGGGCTATGTAATCCTGTATTATACCCTGTGCTGCCATCTCCCTCTCGCCACGCTGTGTGTGTACCGGGGGGCTATGTAATCCTGTATTATACCCTGTGCTGCCATCTCCCTCTCGCCATGCTGTGTGTGTACCGGGGGGCTATGTAATCCTGTATTATACCCTGTGCTGCCATCTCCCTCTCGCCACGCTGTGTGTGTACCGGGGGGGCTATGTAATCCTGTATTATACCCTGTGCTGCCATCTCCCTCTCGCCATGCTGTGTGTGTACCGGGGGGGCTATGTAATCCTGTATTATACCCTGTGCTGCCATCTCCCTCTCGCCATGCTGTGTGTGTACCGGGGGGCTATGTAATCCTGTATTATACCCCTGTGCTGCCATCTCCCTCTCGCCATGCTGTGTGTGTACCGGGGGGCTATGTTATCCTGTATTATACCCTGTGCTGCCATCTCCCTCTCGCCATGCTGTGTGTGTACCGTTGGGGCTATGTAATCCTGTATTATACCCTGTGCTGCCATCTCCCTCTCGCCATGCTGTGTGTGTACCAGGGGGCTATGTAATCCTGTGTTATACCCTGTGCTGCCATCTCCCTCTCGCCGCGCTGTGTGTGTACCGGGGGCTATGTAATCCTGTATTATACCCTGTGCTGCCATCTCCCTCTCGCCATGCTGTGTGTGTACCAGGGGGCTATGTAATCCTGTGTTATACCCTGTGCTGCCATCTCCCTCTCGCCACGCTGTGTGTGTACCGGGGGGCTATGTAATCCTGTATTATACCCTGTGCTGCCATCTCCCTCTCACCATGCTGTGTGTGTACCAGGGGGCTATGTAATCCTGTGTTATACCCTGTGCTGCCATCTCCCTCTCGCCATGCTGTGTGTGTACCGGGGGGGCTATGTAATCCTGTATTATACCCTGTGCTGCCATCTCCCTCTCGCCATGCTGTGTGTGTACCGGGGCGGAGGCTATGTAATCCTGTATTATACCCTGTGCTGCCATCTCCCTCTCGCCATGCTGTGTGTGTACCGGGGGGGGGGGGTGGGGGCGGCTATGTAATCCTGTATTATACCCTGTGCTGCCATCTCCCTCTCGCCATGCTGTGTGTGTACCGGGGGGGCTATGTAATCCTGTATTATACTCTGTGCTACCATCTCCCTCTCGCCATGCTGTGTGTGTACCGGGGGGGCTATGTAATCCTGTATTATACCCTGTGCTGCCATCTCCCTCTCGCCATGCTGTGTGTGTACCGGGGGGGCTATGTAATCCTGTATTATACCCTGTGCTGCCATCTCCCTCTCGCCACGCTGTGTGTGTACCGGGGGGGGCTATGTAATCCTGTATTATACCCTGTGCTGCCATCTCCCTCTCGCCATGCTGTGTGTGTACCAGGGGGCTATGTAATCCTGTGTTATACCCTGTGCTGCCATCTCCCTCTCGCCACGCTGTGTGTGTACCGGGGGGGCTATGTAATCCTGTATTATACCCTGTGCTGCCATCTCCCTCTCACCATGCTGTGTGTGTACCGGGGGGCTATGTAATCCTGTATTATACCCTGTGCTGCCATCTCCTCTCGCCATGCTGTGTGGGTACCGGGGGGCTATGTAATCCTGTATTATACCCTGTGCTGCCATCTCCCTCTCGCCATGCTGTGTGTGTACCGGGGGGGGCTATGTAATCCTGTATTATACCCTGTGCTGCCATCTCCCTCTCGCCATGCTGTGTGTGTACCGGGGGGGCTATGTAATCCTGTATTATACCCTGTGCTGCCATCTCCCTCTCGCCATGCTGTGTGTGTACCGGGGGGGCTATGTAATCCTGTATTATACCCTGTGCTGCCATCTCCCTCTCGCCACGCTGTGTGTGTACCGGGGGGCTATGTAATCCTGTATTATACCCTGTGCTGCCCTCTCCCTCTCGCCACGCTGTGTGTGTACCGGGGGGCTATGTTATCCTGTATTATACCCTGTGCTGCCATCTCCCTCTCGCCATGCTGTGTGGGTACCGGGGGGGGGCTATGTAATCCTGTATTATACCCTGTGCTGCCATCTCCCTCTCGCCATGCTGTGTGTGTACCGGGGGGGGGGGGGGGCTATGTAATCCTGTATTATACCCAGTGCTGCCATCTCCCTCTCCCCATGCTGTGTGTGTACCGGGGGGGCTATGTAATCCTGTATTATACCCTGTGCTGCCATCTCCCTCTCACCATGCTGTGTGTGTACCGGGGGGCTATGTAATCCTGTATTATACCCTGTGCTGCCATCTCCCTCTCGCCATGCTGTGTGGGTACCGGGGGGCTATGTAATCCTGTATTATACCCTGTGCTGCCATCTCCCTCTCGCCATGCTGTGTGTGTACCGGGGGGGGCTATGTAATCCTGTATTATACCCTGTGCTGCCATCTCCCTCTCGCCATGCTGTGTGTGTACCGGGGGGGCTATGTAATCCTGTATTATACCCTGTGCTGCCATCTCCCTCTCGCCACGCTGTGTGTGTACCGGGGGGGCTATGTAATCCTGTATTATACCCTGTGCTGCCCTCTCCCTCTCGCCACGCTGTGTGTGTACCGGGGGGGCTATGTAATCCTGTATTATACCCTGTGCTGCCATCTCCCTCTCGCCATGCTGTGTGTACCGGGGGGCTATGTAATCCTGTATTATACCCTGTGCTGCCATCTCCCTCTCGCCATGCTGTGTGTGTACCGGGGGGGCTATGTAATCCTGTATTATACCCTGTGCTGCCTCTCCCTCTCGCCATGCTGTGTGTGTACCCGGGGGCTATGTAATCCTGTATTATACCCTGTGCTGCCACCTCCCTCTCGCCATGCTGTGTGTGTACCGGGGGGGCTATGTAATCCTGTATTATACCCTGTGCTGCCATCTCCCTCTCGCCATGCTGTGTGTGTACTGGGGGGCTATGTAATCCTGTATTATACCCTGTGCTGCCATCTCCCTCTCGCCATGCTGTGTGTGTACCGGGGGGGCTATGTAATCCTGTATTATACCCTGTGCTGCCATCTCCCTCTCGCCATGCTGTGTGTGTACTGGGGGGCTATGTAATCCTGTATTATACCCTGTGCTGCCATCTCCCTCTTCTGTGTGTGTTCCGGGGGGCTATGTAATCCTGTATTATACCCTGTGCTGCCATCTCCCTCTCGCCATGTCTGTGTGTGTACCGGGGGGGCTATGTAATCCTGTATTATACCCTGTGCTGCCATCTCCCTCTCGCCACGCTGTGTGTGTACCGGGGGGGCTATGTAATCCTGTATTATACCCCTGTGCTGCCATCTCCCTCTCGCCATGCTGTGTGTGTACCGGGGGGGCTATGTAATCCTGTATTATACCCTGTGCTGCCATCTCCCTCTCGCCATGCTGTGTGTGTACCGGGGGGGCTATGTAATCCTGTATTATACCCTGTGCTGCCATCTCCCTCTCGCCATGCTGTGTGTGTACCGGGGGGGCTATGTAATCCTGTATTATACCCTGTGCTGCCATCTCCCTCTCGCCATGCTGTGTGTGTACCGGGGGGGCTATGTAATCCTGTATTATACCCTGTGCTGCCATCTCCCTCTCGCCATGCTGTGTGTGTACCGGGGGGGCTATGTAATCCTGTATTATACCCTGTGCTGCCATCTCCCTCTCGCCATGCTGTGTGTGTACCGGGGGGCTATGTAATCCTGTATTATACCCTGTGCTGCCATCTCCCTCTCGCCATGCTGTGTGTGTACCGGGGGCTATGTAATCCTGTATTATACCCTGTGCTGCCATCTCCCTCTCGCCATGCTGTGTGTGTACCGGGGGGCTATGTAATCCTGTATTATACCCTGTGCTGCCATCTCCCTCTCGCCATGCTGTGTGTGTACCGGGGGGGCTATGTAATCCTGTATTATACCCTGTGCTGCCATCTCCCTCTCGCCATGCTGTGTGTGTACCGGGGGGCTATGTAATCCTGTATTATACCCTGTGCTGCCATCTCCCTCTCGCCATGCTGTGTGTGTACCGGGGGGGCTATGTAATCCTGTATTATACCCCTGTGCTGCCATCTCCCTCTCGCCATGCTGTGTGTGTACCGGGGGGGCTATGTAATCCTGTATTATACCCTGTGCTGCCATCTCCCTCTCGCCATGCTGTGTGTGTACCGGGGGGGCTATGTAATCCTGTATTATACCCTGTGCTGCCATCTCCCTCTCGCCATGCTGTGTGTGTACCGGGGGGCTATGTAATCCTGTATTATACCCTGTGCTGCCATCTCCCTCTCGCCATGCTGTGTGTGTACCGGGGGGGCTATGTAATCCTGTATTATACCCAGTGCTGCCATCTCCCTCTCGCCATGCTGTGTGTGTACCGGGGGGGCTATGTAATCCTGTATTATACCCTGTGCTGCCATCTCCCTCTCGCCATGCTGTGTGTGTACCGGGGGGCTATGTAATCCTGTATTATACCCTGTGCTGCCATCTCCCTCTCGCCATGCTGTGTGTGTACCGGGGGGGGGCTATGTAATCCTGTATTATACCAGTGCTGCCATCTCCCTCTCGCCATGCTGTGTGTGTACCGGGGGGGGCTATGTAATCCTGTATTATACCCTGTGCTGCCATCTCCCTCTCGCCATGCTGTGTGTGTACCGGGGGGGGGGCTATGTAATCCTGTATTATACCCTGTGCTGCCATCTCCCTCTCGCCACGCTGTGTGTGTACCGGGGGGGCTATGTAATCCTGTATTATACCCTGTGCTGCCATCTCCCTCTCGCCACGCTGTGTGTGTACCGGGGGGGCTATGTAATCCTGTATTATACCCTGTGCTGCCACCTCCCTCTCGCCATGCTGTGTGTGTACCGGGGGGGCTATGTAATCCTGTATTATACCCTGTGCTGCCATCTCCCTCTCGCCATGCTGTGTGTGTACCGGGGGGCTATGTAATCCTGTATTATACCCCTGTGCTGCCATCTCCCTCTCACCATGCTGTGTGTGTACCGGGGGGGGCTATGTAATCCTGTATTATACCCTGTGCTGCCATCTCCCTCTCGCCATGCTGTGTGTATACCGGGGGGGCTATGTTATCCTGTATTATACCCTGTGCTGCCATCTCCCTCTCGCCATGCTGTGTGTGTACCGTGGGGGCTATGTAATCCTGTATTATACCCTGTGCTGCCATCTCCCTCTCGCCATGCTGTGTGTGTACCGGGGGGGGGGGGGGGGGGGGGGCTGTGTAATCCTGTATTATACCCTGTGCTGCCATCTCCCTCTCGCCATGCTGTGTGTGTACCGGGGGGGCTATGTAATCCTGTATTCTACCCTGTGCTGCCACCTCCCTCTCGCCATGCTGTGTGTGTACCGGGGGGGCTATGTAATCCTTTATTCTACCCTGTGCTGCCATCTCCCTCTCGCCATGCTGTGTGTGTACCGTGGGGCTATGTAATCCTGTATTATACCCTGTGCTGCCATCTCCCTCTCGCCATGCTGTGTGTGTGTGTGTACCGGGGGGGCTATGTAATCCTGTATTATACCCTGTGCTGCCATCTCCCTCTCGCCATGCTGTGTGTGTACCGGGGGGCTATGTAATCCTGTATTATACCCTGTGCTGCCATCTCCCTCTCGCCATGCTGTGTGTGTACCGGGGGGCTATGTAATCCTGTATTATACCCCTGTGCTGCCATCTCCCTCTCGCCATGCTGTGTGTGTACCGGGGGGCTATGTTATCCTGTATTATACCCTGTGCTGCCATCTCCCTCTCGCCATGCTGTGTGTGTACCGTTGGGGCTATGTAATCCTGTATTATACCCTGTGCTGCCATCTCCCTCTCGCCATGCTGTGTGTGTACCGGGGGGGCTATGTAATCCTGTATTATACCCTGTGCTACCATCTCCCTCTCGCCATGCTGTGTGTGTACCAGGGGGCTATGTAATCCTGTGTTATACCCTGTGCTGCCATCTCCCTCTCGCCACGCTGTGTGTGTACCGGGGGGGCTATGTAATCCTGTATTATACCCTGTGCTGCCATCTCCCTCTCGCCATGCTGTGTGTGTACCGGGGGGCTATGTTATCCTGTATTATACCCTGTGCTGCCATCTCCCTCTCGCCATGCTGTGTGTGTACCGGGGGGCTATGTAATCCTGTATTATACCCTGTGCTGCCATCTCCCTCTCGCCATGCTGTGTGTGTACTGGGGCTGCTATGTAATCCTGTATTATACCCTGTGCTGCCACCTCCCTCTCGCCATGCTGTGTGTGTACCCGGGGGCTATGTAATCCTGTATTATACCCTGTGCTGCCATCTCCCTCTCGCCATGCTGTGTGTGTACCGGGGGGGGGGCTGTGTAATCCTGTATTATACCCTGTGCTGCCATCTCCCTCTCGCCATGCTGTGTGTGTACCGGGGGTGCTATGTAATCCTGTATTATACCCCTGTGCTGCCATCTCCCTCTCGCCATGCTGTGTGGGTACCGGGGGGGGGCTATGTAATCCAGTATTATACCTTGTGCTGCCATCTCCCTCTCGCCATGCTGTGTGTGTACCGGGGGGTTATGTAATCCTGTATTATACCCCTGTGCTGCCATCTCCCTCTCGCCATGCTGTGTGTGTACCGGGGGGCTATGTAATCCTGTATTATACCCTGTGCTGCCATCTCCCTCTCGCCATGCTGTGTGTGTCCCGGGGGGGCTATGTAATCCTGTATTATACCCTATGCTGCCATCTCCCTCTCGCCATGCTGTGTGTGTACCGGGGGGGCTATGTAATCCTGTATTATACCCTGTGCTGCCACCTCCCTCTCGCCATGCTGTGTGTGTACCGGGGGGGCTATGTAATCCTGTATTATACCCTGTGCTGCCATCTCCCTCTCGCCATGCTGTGTGTGTACCCGGGGGCTATGTAATCCTGTATTATACCCTGTGCTGCCATCTCCCTCTCGCCATGCTGTGTGTGTCCCGGGGGGGCTATGTAATCCTGTATTATACCCTATGCTGCCATCTCCCTCTCGCCATGCTGTGTGTGTACCGGGGGGGCTATGTAATCCTGTATTATACCCTGTGCTGCCACCTCCCTCTCGCCATGCTGTGTGTGTACCGGGGGGGCTATGTAATCCTGTATTATACCCTGTGCTGCCATCTCCCTCTCGCCATGCTGTGTGTGTACCGGGGGGGCTATGTAATCCTGTATTATACCCTGTGCTGCCATCTCCCTCTCGCCATGCTGTGTGTGTACTGGGGGGGGGGGGGGGCTATGTAATCCTGTATTATACCCTGTGCTGCCATCTCCCTCTCGCCATGCTGTGTGTGTACCGGGGGGGGGGGGGGCTATGTAATCCTGTATTATACCCTGTGCTGCCATCTCCCTCTCGTCACGCTGTGTGTGTACTGGGGGGGCTATGTAATCCTGTATTATACCCTGTGCTGCCACCTCCCTCTCGCCATGCTGTGTGTGTACCGGGGGGGCTATGTAATCCTGTATTATACCCTGTGCTGTCATCTCCCTCTCGCCATGCTGTGTGTGTACCGGGGGGGCTATGTAATCCTGTATTATACCCTGTGCTGCCATCTCCCTCTCGCCATGCTGTGTGTGTACCGGGGGGGCTATGTAATCCTGTATTATACCCTGTGCTGCCATCTCCCTCTCGCCATGCTGTGTGTGTACCGGGGGGGGGGGGGGGGGTGCGCTATGTAATCCTGTATTATACCCTGTGCTGCCATCTCCCTCTCGCCATGCTGTGTGTGTACCGGGGGGCTATGTAATCCTGTATTATACCCTGTGCTGCCATCTCCCTCTCGCCATGCTGTGTGTGTACCGGGGGGGGGGCTGTGTAATCCTGTATTATACCCTGTGCTGCCATCTCCCTCTCGCCATGCTGTGTGTGTACCGGGGGGGCTATGTAATCCTGTATTCTACCCTGTGCTGCCACCTCCCTCTCGCCATGCTGTGTGTGTACTGGGGCGGGGGCTATGTAATCCTGTATTATACCCTGTGCTGCCATCTCCCTCTCGCCATGCTGTGTGTGTACCGGGGCGGGGGCCATGTAATCCTGTATTATACCCTGTGCTGCCATCTCCCTCTCGCCATGCTGTGTGGGTACCGGGGGGCTATGTAATCCTGTATTATACCCTGTGCTGCCATCTCCCTCTCGCCACGCTGTGTGTGTACCGGGGGGGCTATGTAATCCTGTATTATACCCTGTGCTGCCATCTCCCTCTCGCCACGCTGTGTGTGTACTGGGTGGGCTATGTAATCCTGTATTATACCCTGTGCTGCCACCTCCCTCTCGCCACGCTGTGTGTGTACCGGGGGGGCTATGTAATCCTGTATTATACCCTGTGCTGCCATCTCCCTCTCGCCACGCTGTGTGTGTACCGGGGGGGGCTATGTAATCCTGTATTATACCCTGTGCTGCCATCTCCCTCTCGCCACGCTGTGTGTGTACTGGGGGGCTATGTAATCCTGTATTATACCCTGTGCTGCCATCTCCCTCTCGCCATGCTGTGTGTGTACCGGGGGGGCTATGTAATCCTGTATTATACCCTGTGCTGCCATCTCCCTCTCACCATGCTGTGTGTGTACCGGGGGGGGGGGGCTATGTAATCCTGTATTATACCCTGTGCTGCCATCTCCCTCTCGCCACGCTGTGTGTGTACCGGGGGGGCTATGTAATCCTGTATTATACCCTGTGCTGCCATCTCCCTCTCGCCACGCTGTGTGTGTACCGGGGGGGCTATGTAATCCTGTATTATACCCTGTGCTGCCATCTCCCTCTCGCCACGCTGTGTGTGTACTGGGTGGGCTATGTAATCCTGTATTATACCCTGTGCTGCCACCTCCCTCTCGCCATGCTGTGTGTGTACCGGGGGGGCTATGTAATCCTGTATTATACCCTGTGCTGCCACCTTCCTCTCGCCACGCTGTGTGTGTACTGGGTGGGCTATGTAATCCTGTATTATACCCTGTGCTGCCACCTCCCTCTCGCCATGCTGTGTGTGTACCGGGGGGGCTATGTAATCCTGTATTATACCCTGTGCTGCCATCTCCCTCTCGCCACGCTGTGTGTGTACCGGGGGGGCTATGTAATCCTGTATTATACCCTGTGCTGCCATCTCCCTCTCGCCACGCTGTGTGTGTACTGGGTGGGCTATGTAATCCTGTATTATACCCTGTGCTGTCATCTCCCTCTCGCCATGCTGTGTGTGTACCGGGGGGGCTATGTAATCCTGTATTATACCCTGTGCTGCCACCTTCCTCTCGCCACGCTGTGTGTGTACCGGGGGGGCTATGTAATCCTGTATTATACCCTGTGCTGCCACCTCCCTCTCGCCATGCTGTGTGGGTACCGGGGGGCTATGTAATCCTGTATTATACCCTGTGCTGCCATCTCCCTCTCGCCACGCTGTGTGTGTACCGGGGGGGCTATGTAATCCTGTATTATACCCTGTGCTGCCATCTCCCTCTCGCCACGCTGTGTGTGTACCGGGGGGGCTATGTAATCCTGTATTATACCCTGTGCTGCCATCTCCCTCTCGCCATGCTGTGTGTGTACCGGGGGGGCTATGTAATCCTGTATTATACCCTGTGCTGCCATCTCACTCTCGCCACGCTGTGTGTGTACTGGGTGGGCTATGTAATCCTGTATTATACCCTGTGCTGCCACCTCCCTCTCGCCATGCTGTGTGTGTACCGGGGGGCTATGTAATCCTGTATTATACCCTGTGCTGCCATCTCCCTCTCGCCATGCTGTGTGTGTACCGGGGGGGCTATGTAATCCTGTATTATACCCAGTGCTGCCATCTCCCTCTCGCCATGCTGTGTGTGTACCGGGGGGGCTATGTAATCCTGTATTATACCCTGTGCTGCCATCTCCCTCTCGCCACGCTGTGTGTGTACCGGGGGGGCTATGTAATCCTGTATTATACCCTGTGCTGCCATCTCCCTCTCGCCATGCTGTGTGTGTACCGGGGGGGCTATGTAATCCTGTATTATACCCCTGTGCTGCCATCTCCCTCTCGCCATGCTGTGTGTGTACCGGGGGGGCTATGTAATCCTGTATTATACCCTGTGCTGCCATCTCCCTCTCGCCATGCTGTGTGTGTACCGGGGGTGGGCTATGTAATCCTGTATTATACCCTGTGCTGCCATCTCCCTCTCGCCATGCTGTGTGTGTACCGGGGGGGCTATGTAATCCTGTATTATACCCTGTGCTGCCATCTCCCTCTTGCCATGCTGTGTGTGTACCGGGGAGGGGGCTATGTAATCCTGTATTATACCCTGTGCTGCCACCTCCCTCTCGCCATGCTGTGTGTGTACCGGGGGGGCTATGTAATCCTGTATTATACCCTGTGCTGCCATCTCCCTCTCGCCATGCTGTGTGTGTACCGGGGGGCTATGTAATCCTGTATTATACCCCTGTGCTGCCATCTCCCTCTCGCCATGCTGTGTGTGTACCGGGGGGGCTATGTAATCCTGTATTATACCCTGTGCTGCCATCTCCCTCTCGCCACGCTGTGTGTGTACTGGGTGGGCTATGTAATCCTGTATTATACCCTGTGCTGCCACCTCCCTCTCGCCATGCTGTGTGTGTACCGGGGGGCTATGTAATCCTGTATTATACCCTGTGCTGCCATCTCCCTCTCGCCACGCTGTGTGTGTACCGGGGGGGCTATGTAATCCTGTATTATACCCTGTGCTGCCATCTCCCTCTCGCCATGCTGTGTGTGTACCGGGGGGCTATGTAATCCTGTATTATACCCTGTGCTGCCATCTCCCTCTCGCCATGCTGTGTGTGTATCGGGGGGGCTATGTAATCCTGTATTATACCCCTGTGCTGTCATCTCCCTCTCGCCATGCTGTGTGGGTACCGGGGGGGCTTTGTAATCCTGTATTATACCCTGTGCTGCCATCTCCCTCTCGCCATGCTGTGTGTGTACCGGGGGGGGTGCTATGTAATCCTGTATTATACCCTGTGCTGCCACCTCCCTCTCGCCATGCTGTGTGTGTACCGGGGGGGGCTATGTAATCCTGTATTATACCCTGTGCTGCCACCTCCCCTCCCTACGCTGTGTGTGTACCGGGGGGGCTATGTAATCCTGTATTATACCCCTGTGCTGCCATCTCCCTCTCGCCATGCTGTGTGTGTACCGGGGGGGGCTATGTAATCCTGTATTATACCCTGTGCTGCCATCTCCCTCTCGCCATGCTGTGTGTGTACCGGGGGGCTATGTAATCCTGTATTATACCCTGTGCTGCCATCTCCCTCTCACCATGCTGTGTGTGTACTGGGGGGGCTATGTAATCCTGTATTATACCCTGTGCTGCCATCTCCCTCTCGCCATGCTGTGTGTGTACCGGGGGGGGGGGCTATGTAATCCTGTATTATACCCAGTGCTGCCATCTCCCTCTCGCCACGCTGTGTGTGTACCGGGGGGCTATGTATTCCTGTGTTATACCCTGTGCTGCCATCTCCCTCTCGCCATGCTGTGTGTGTACCGGGGGGGTGCTATGTAATCCTGTATTATACCCTGAGCTGCCACCTCCCTCTCGCCATGCTGTGTGTGTACCGGGGGGGCTATGTAATCCTGTATTATACCCTGTGCTGCCATCTCCCTCTCCCCATGCTGTGTTTGTACCGGGGCGGGGGCTATGTAATCCTGTATTATACCCCTGTGCTGCCATCTCCCCATGCTGTGTGTGTACCGGGGGGGGGGCTATGTAATCCTGTATTATACCCCTGTGCTGCCATCTCCCCATGCTGTGTGTGTACCGGGGGGGGGGCTATGTAATCCTGTATTATACCCCTGTGCTGCCATCTCCCCATGCTGTGTGTGTACCGGGGGGGGGGGGGCTATGTAATCCTGTATTATACCCCTGTGCTGCCATCTCCCCATGCTGTGTGTGTACCGGGGGGGGGGGGCTATGTAATCCTGTATTATACCCCTGTGCTGCCATCTCCCCATGCTGTGTGTGTACCGGGGGGGGGCTATGTAATCCTGTATTATACCCTGTGCTGCCATCTCCCCATGCTGTGTGTGTACCGGGGGGGGGCTATGTAATCCTGTATTATACCCCTGTGCTGCCATCTCCCTCTCGCCATGCTGTGTGTGTACTGGGGGGGCTATGTAATCCTGTATTATACCCTGTGCTGCCATCTCCCTCTCGCCACGCTGTGTGTGTACCGGGGGGCTATGTAATCCTGTATTATACCCCTGTGCTGCCATCTCCCTCTCGCCATGCTGTGTGTGTACTGGGGGGGGGGGGGGCTATGTAATCCTGTATTATACCCTGTGCTGCCATCTCCCTCTCGCCATGCTGTGTGTGTACCGGGGGGGGCTATGTAATCCTGTATTATACCCTGTGCTGCCATCTCCCTCTCCCCATGCTGTGTGTGTACCGGGGGGGCTATGTAATCCTGTATTATACCCTGTGCTGCGATCTCCCCATGCTGTGTGTGTACCGGGGGGGGGGGGGGGGGCTATGTAATCCTGTATTATACCCCTGTGCTGCCATCTCCCCATGCTGTGTGTGTACCGGGGGGGGGGGGGGCTATGTAATCCTGTATTATACCCTGTGCTGCCATCTCCCCATGCTGTGTGTGTACCGGGGGGGGGGGGGGCTATGTAATCCTGTATTATACCCTGTGCTGCCATCTCCCCATGCTGTGTGTGTACCGGGGGGGGCTATGTAATCCTGTATTATACCCTGTGCTGCCATCTCCCTCTCGCCATGCTGTGTGTGTACTGGGGGGGGGGGGGGGCTATGTAATCCTGTATTATACCCCTGTGCTGCCATCTCCCTCTCGCCATGCTGTGTGTGTACCGGGGGGGCTATGTAATCCTGTATTATACCCTGTGCTGCCATCTCCCTCTCGCCATGCTGTGTGTGTACCGGGGGGCTATGTTATCCTGTATTATACCCTGTGCTGCCATCTCCCTCTCGCCATGCTGTGTGTGTACCGGGGGGGCTATGTAATCCTGTATTATACCCTGTGCTGCCATCTCCCTCTCGCCATGCTGTGTGTGTACCGGGGGGCTATGTAATCCTGTATTATACCCTGTGCTGCCATCTCCCTCTCGCCATGCTGTGTGTGTACCGGGGGGGCTATGTAATCCTGTATTATACCCTGTGCTGCCATCTCCCTCTCGCCATGCTGTGTGTGTACCGGGGGGCTATGTAATCCTGTATTATACCCTGTGCTGCCATCTCCCTCTCGCCATGCTGTGTGTGTACCGGGGGGGCTATGTAATCCTGTATTATACCCTGTGCTGCCATCTCCCTCTCGCCATGCTGTGTGTGTACCGGGGGGGCTATGTAATCCTGTATTATACCCTGTGCTGCCATCTCCCTCTCGCCATGCTGTGTGTGTACCGGGGGGCTATGTAATCCTGTATTATACCCTGTGCTGCCATCTCCCTCTCGCCATGCTGTGTGTGTACCGGGGGGCTATGTAATCCTGTATTATACCCTGTGCTGCCATCTCCCTCTCGCCACGCTGTGTGTGTACCGGGGGGGCTATGTAATCCTGTATTATACCCTGTGCTGCCACCTCTCTCTCGCCATGCTGTGTGTGTACCGGGGGGCTATGTAATCCTGTATTATACCCTGTGCTGCCATCTCCCTCTCGCCACGCTGTGTGTGTACCGGGGGGGCTATGTAATCCTGTATTATACCCTGTGCTGCCATCTCCCTCTCGCCATGCTGTGTGTGTACCGGGGGGCTATGTAATCCTGTATTATACCCTGTGCTGCCATCTCCCTCTCGCCACGCTGTGTGTGTACCGGGGGGGCTATGTAATCTTGTATTATACCCTGTGCTGCCATCTCCCTCTCGCCATGCTGTGTGTGTACCGGGGGGCTATGTAATCCTGTATTATACCCTGTGCTGCCCTCTCCCTCTCACCATGCTGTGTGTGTACCGGGGGGGGGGGCTATGTAATCCTGTATTATACCCTGTGCTGCCATCTCCCTCTCGCCATGCTGTGTGTGTACTGGGGGGGCTATGTAATCCTGTATTATACCCTGTGCTGCCACCTCCCTCTCGCCATGCTGTGTGTGTACCGGGGGGGCTATGTAATCCTGTATTATACCCTGTGCTGCCATCTCCCTCTCGCCATGCTGTGTGTGTACCGGGGGGGCTATGTAATCCTGTATTATACCCTGTGCTGCCACCTCCCTCTCGCCATGCTGTGTGTGTACCGGGGAGGGGGCTATGTAATCCTGTATTATACCCTGTGCTGCCACCTCCCTCTCGCCATGCTGTGTGTGTACCGGGGGAGCTATGTAATCCTGTATTATACCCTGTGCTGCCATCTCCCTCTCGCCATGCTGTGTGTGTACCGGGGGGCTATGTAATCCTGTATTATACCCCTGTGCTGCCATCTCCCTCTCGCCATGCTGTGTGTGTACCGGGGGGGCTATGTAATCCTGTATTATACCCTGTGCTGCCATCTCCCTCTCGCCATGCTGTGTGTGTACCGGGGGGGCTATGTAATCCTGTATTATACCCTGTGCTGCCACCTCCCTCTCGCCACGCTGTGTGTGTACCGGGGGGGGCTATGTAATCCTGTATTATACCCTGTGCTGCCATCTCCCTCTCGCCATGCTGTGTGTGTACCGGGGGGGGGGGGGGCTATGTAATCCTGTATTATACCCTGTGCTGCCTTCTCCCTCTCGCCATGCTGTGTGTGTACCGGGGGGGGGCTATGTAATCCTGTATTATACCCTGTGCTGCCACCTCCCTCTCGCCATGCTGTGTGTGTACTGGGGGGGCTATGTAATCCTGTATTATACCCTGTGCTGCCATCTCCCTCTCGCCACGCTGTGTGTGTACCGGGGGGGGCTATGTAATCCTGTATTATACCCTGTGCTGCCATCTCCCTCTCGCCATGCTGTGTGTGTACCGGGGGGGCTATGTAATCCTGTATTATACCCCAGTGCTGCCATCTCCCTCTCGCCATGCTGTGTGTGTACTGGGGGGGCTATGTAATCCTGTATTATACCCTGTGCTGCCATCTCCCTCTCGCCACGCTGTGTGTGTACCGGGGGGGCTATGTAATCCTGTATTATACCCTGTGCTGCCATCTCCCTCTCGCCATGCTGTGTGTGTACCGGGGGGGCTATGTAATCCTGTATTATACCCCTGTGCTGCCATCTCCCTCTCGCCACGCTGTGTGTGTACCGGGGGGGGGGGCTATGTAATCCTGTATTATACCCTGTGCTGCCACCTCCCTCTCGCCATGCTGTGTGTGTACCGGGGGGGGGGGGGGGGCTATGTAATCCTGTATTATACCCAGTGCTGCCATCTCCCTCTCCCCATGCTGTGTGTGTACCGGGGGCGCTATGTAATCCTGTATTATACCCTGTGCTGCCATCTCCCTCTCGCCATGCTGTGTGTGTACCGGGGGGGCTATGTAATCCTGTATTATACCCTGTGCTGCCATCTCCCTCTCGCCATGCTGTGTGTGTACCGGGGGGGGGGCTATGTAATCCTGTATTATACCCAGTGCTGCCATCTCCCTCTCGCCATGCTGTGTGTGTACCGGGGGCGCTATGTAATCCTGTATTATACCCTGTGCTGCCATCTCCCTCTCGCCACGCTGTGTGTGTACCGGGGGGGCTATGTAATCCTGTATTATACCCTGTGCTGCCATCTCCCTCTCGCCATGCTGTGTGTGTACCGGGGGGCTATGTAATCCTGTATTATACCCTGTGCTGCCCTCTCCCTCTCGCCATGCTGTGTGTGTACCGGGGGGGCTATGTAATCCTGTATTATACCCTGTGCTGCCATCTCCCTCTCGCCACGCTGTGTGTGTACCGGGGGGGCTATGTAATCCTGTATTATACCCTGTGCTGCCATCTCCCTCTCGCCACGCTGTGTGTGTACCGGGGGGGCTATGTAATCCTGTATTATACCCTGTGCTGCCACCTCCCTCTCGCCATGCTGTGTGTGTACCGGGGGGGCTATGTAATCCTGTATTATACCCTGTGCTGCCATCTCCCTCTCGCCATGCTGTGTGGGTACCGGGGGGGGCTATGTAATCCTGTATTATACCCCTGTGCTGCCATCTCCCTCTCGCCATGCTGTGTGTGTACCGGGGGGGCTATGTAATCCTGTATTATACCCTGTGCTGCCATCTCCCTCTCGCCATGCTGTGTGGGTACCGGGGGGGGCTATGTAATCCTGTATTATACCCCTGTGCTGCCATCTCCCTCTCGCCATGCTGTGTGTGTACCGGGGGGGGGGCTATGTAATCCTGTATTATACCCAGTGCTGCCATCTCCCTCTCGCCATGCTGTGTGTGTACCGGGGGGGGGGCTATGTAATCCTGTATTATACCCTGTGCTGCCATCTCCCTCTCGCCATGCTGTGTGGGTACCGGGGGGCTATGTAATCCTGTATTATACCCTGTGCTGCCATCTCCCTCTCGCCATGCTGTGTGTGTACCGGGGGGGCTATGTAATCCTGTATTATACCCTGTGCTGCCACCTCCCTCTCGCCATGCTGTGTGTGTACCGGGGGGGCTATGTAATCCTGTATTATACCCTGTGCTGCCATCTCCCTCTCGCCATGCTGTGTGTGTACCGGGGGGGCTATGTAATCCTGTATTATACCCTGTGCTGCCATCTCCCTCTCGCCATGCTGTGTGTGTACCGGGGGGCTATGTAATCCTGTATTATACCCTGTGCTGCCATCTCCCTCTCGCCATGCTGTGTGTGTACCGGGGGGGCTATGTAATCCTGTATTATACCCTGTGCTGCCATCTCCCTCTCGCCATGCTGTGTGTGTACCGGGGAGGGGGCTATGTAATCCTGTATTATACCCTGTGCTGCCACCTCCCTCTCGCCATGCTGTGTGTGTACCGGGGGGGCTATGTAATCCTGTATTATACCCTGTGCTGCCATCTCCCTCTCGCCATGCTGTGTGTGTACCGGGGGGGGCTATGTAATCCTGTATTATACCCTGTGCTGCCACCTCCCTCTCGCCATGCTGTGTGTGTACCGGGGGGGCTATGTAATCCTGTATTATACCCTGTGCTGCCATCTCCCTCTCGCCATGCTGTGTGGGTACCGGGGGGGGCTATGTAATCCTGTATTATACCCCTGTGCTGCCATCTCCCTCTCGCCATGCTGTGTGTGTACCGGGGGGCTATGTAATCCTGTATTATACCCAGTGCTGCCATCTCCCTCTCGCCATGCTGTGTGTGTACCGGGGGGGGGGCTATGTAATCCTGTATTATACCCTGTGCTGCCATCTCCCTCTCGCCATGCTGTGTGGGTACCGGGGGGCTATGTAATCCTGTATTATACCCTGTGCTGCCATCTCCCTCTCGCCATGCTGTGTGGGTACCGGGGGGGGGCGGGGGGGGGGGGGGGGGGGGCTATGTAATCCTGTATTATACCCTGTGCTGCCATCTCCCTCTCGCCATGCTGTGTGTGTACCGGGGGGGCTATGTAATCCTGTATTATACCCTGTGCTGCCACCTCCCTCTCGCCATGCTGTGTGTGTACCGGGGGGGCTATGTAATCCTGTATTATACCCTGTGCTGCCATCTCCCTCTCGCCATGCTGTGTGTGTACCGGGGGGGCTATGTAATCCTGTATTATACCCTGTGCTGCCATCTCCCTCTCGCCATGCTGTGTGTGTACCGGGGGGCTATGTAATCCTGTATTATACCCTGTGCTGCCATCTCCCTCTCGCCATGCTGTGTGTGTACCGGGGGGGCTATGTAATCCTGTATTATACCCTGTGCTGCCATCTCCCTCTCGCCATGCTGTGTGTGTACCGGGGAGGGGGCTATGTAATCCTGTATTATACCCTGTGCTGCCACCTCCCTCTCGCCATGCTGTGTGTGTACCGGGGGGGCTATGTAATCCTGTATTATACCCTGTGCTGCCATCTCCCTCTCGCCATGCTGTGTGTGTACCGGGGGGGGCTATGTAATCCTGTATTATACCCTGTGCTGCCCTCTCCCTCTCGCCATGCTGTGTGTGTACCGTGGGGCTATGTAATCCTGTATTATACCCTGTGCTGCCATCTCCCTCTCGCCATGCTGTGTGTGTACTGGGGGGGGGGGGGCTATGTAATCCTGTATTATACCCTGTGCTGCCACCTCCCTCTCGCCATGCTGTGTGTGTACCGGGGGGGCTATGTAATCCTGTATTATACCCTGTGCTGCCACCTCCCTCTCGCCATGCTGTGTGTGTACCGGGGGGGCTATGTAATCCTGTATTATACCCTGTGCTGCCATCTCCCTCTCGCCATGCTGTGTGTGTACCGGGGGGCTATGTAATCCTGTATTATACCCCTGTGCTGCCATCTCCCTCTCGCCATGCTGTGTGTGTACCGGGGGGCTATGTAATCCTGTATTATACCCTGTGCTGCCATCTCCCTCTCGCCATGCTGTGTGTGTACCGGGGGGGCTATGTAATCCTGTATTATACCCTGTGCTGCCATCTCCCTCTCGCCATGCTGTGTGTGTACCGGGGGGCTATGTAATCCTGTATTATACCCTGTGCTGCCACCTCCCTCTCGCCATGCTGTGTGTGTACTGGGGGGGCTATGTAATCCTGTATTATACCCTGTGCTGCCATCTCCCTCTCGCCACGCTGTGTGTGTACCGGGGGGGCTATGTAATCCTGTATTATACCCTGTGCTGCCATCTCCCTCTCGCCATGCTGTGTGTGTACCGGGGGGGGGGGGGGGGCTATGTAATCCTGTATTATACCCAGTGCTGCCATCTCCCTCTCGCCATGCTGTGTGTGTACCGGAGGGGCTATGTAATCCTGTATTATACCCTGTGCTGCCCTCTCCCTCTTGCCATGCTGTGTGTGTACCGGGGGGGCTATGTAATCCTGTATTATACCCTGTGCTGCCATCTCCCTCTCGCCACGCTGTGTGTGTACCGGGGGGGCTATGTAATCCTGTATTATACCCTGTGCTGCCACCTCCCCTCCCTACGCTGTGTGTGTACCGGGGGGGGCTATGTAATCCTGTATTATACCCCTGTGCTGCCATCTCCCTCTCGCCATGCTGTGTGTGTACTGGGGGGGCTATGTAATCCTGTATTATACCCTGTGCTGCCATCTCCCTCTCGCCACGCTGTGTGTGTACCGGGGGGGGCTATGTAATCCTGTATTATACCCTGTGCTGCCATCTCCCTCTCGCCACGCTGTGTGTGTACCGGGGGGGCTATGTAATCCTGTATTATACCCTGTGCTGCCATCTCCCTCTCGCCATGCTGTGTGGGTACCATGTAATCCTGCATTATGCCCTGTGCTGCCATCTCCCTCTCGCCATGCTGTGTGTGTACCGGGGGGGTGGGGCTATGTAATCCTGTATTATACCCTGTGATGCCATCTCCCTCTCGCCATGCTGTGTGTGTACCGGGGGGGGCTATGTAATCCTGTATTATACCCTGTGCTGCCATCTCCCTCTCGCCACGCTGTGTGTGTACAGGGGGGGGCTATGTAATCCTGTATTATACCCTGTGCTGCCACCTCCCTCTCGCCATGCTGTGTGTGTACCGGGGGGCTATGTAATCCTGTATTATACCCTGTGCTGCCCTCTCCCTCTCACCATGCTGTGTGTGTACCGGGGGGGGGGGGGGGGTATGTAATCCTGTATTATACCCTGTGCTGCCCTCTCCCTCTCGCCATGCTGTGTGTGTACCGGGGGGGCTATGTAATCCTGTATTATACCCTGTGCTGCCCTCTCCCTCTCGCCATGCTGTGTGTGTACCAGGGGGCTATGTAATCCTGTATTATACCCTGTGCTGCCCTCTCGCCACGCTGTGTGTGTACCGGGGGGCTATGTAATCCTGTATTATACCCCTGTGCTGCCATCTCCCTCTCGCCATGCTGTGTGTGTACCGGGGGGCTATGTAATCCTGTATTATACCCTGTGCTGCCATCTCCCTCTCGCCATGCTGTGTGTGTACCGGGGGGCTATGTAATCCTGTATTATACCCTGTGCTGCCATCTCCCTCTCGCCACGCTGTGTGTGTATCGGGGGGCTATGTAATCCTGTGTTATACCCTGTGCTGCCATCTCCCTCTCGCCATGCTGTGTGTGTACCGGGGGGGCTATGTAATCCTGTATTATACCCTGTGCTGCCATCTCCCTCTCGCCATGCTGTGTGTGTACCGGGGGGCTATGTAATCCTGTATTATACCCTGTGCTGCCATCTCCCTCTCGCCATGCTGTGTGTGTACTCGGGGGCTATGTAATCCTGTATTATACCCTGTGCTGCCACCTCCCTCTCGCCATGCTGTGTGTGTACCGGGGGGCTATGTAATCCTGTATTATACCCTGTGCTGCCATCTCCCTCTCGCCATGCTGTGTGTGTACCGGGGGGGCTATGTAATCCTGTATTATACCCTGTGCTGCCATCTCCCTCTCGCCATGCTGTGTGTGTACCGGGGGGGGCTATGTAATCCTGTATTATACCCTGTGCTGCCATCTCCCTCTCGCCATGCTGTGTGTGTACCGGGGGGGGCTATGTAATCCTGTATTATACCCCTGTGCTGCCATCTCCCTCTCGCCATGCTGTGTGTGTACCGGGGGGGGGGCTATGTAATCCTGTATTATACCCTGTTCTGCCATCTCCCTCTCGCCATGCTGTGTGTGTACCGGGGGGGCTATGTAATCCTGTGTTATACCCTGTGCTGCCATCTCCCTCTCGCCACGCTGTGTGTGTACCGGGGGGGCTATGTAATCCTGTGTTATACCCTGTGCTGCCATCTCCCTCTCGCCACGCTGTGTGTGTACCGGGGGGGCTGTGTAATCCTGTATTATACCCCTGTGCTGCCACCTCCCTCTCGCCATGCTGTGTGTGTACCAGGGGGGGCTATGTAATCCTGTATTATACCCTGTGCTGCCATCTCCCTCTCGCCATGCTGTGTGTGTACCGGGGGGCTATGTAATCCTGTATTATACCCCTGTGCTGCCACCTTCCTCTCGCCATGCTGTGTGTGTACCGGGGGGCTATGTAATCCTGTATTATACCCTGTGCTGCCCTCTCCCTCTCGCCATGCTGTGTGTGTACCGGGGGGGCTATGTAATCCTGTATTATACCCTGTGCTGCCATCTCCCTCTCGCCACGCTGTGTGTGTACCGGGGGGCTATGTAATCCTGTATTATACCCTGTGCTGCCATCTCCCTCTCGCCACGCTGTGTGTGTACCGGGGGGGCTATGTAATCCTGTATTATACCCTGTGCTGCCATCTCCCTCTCGCCACGCTGTGTGTGTACCGGGGGGCTATGTAATCCTGTATTATACCCTGTGCTGCCATCTCCCTCTCGCCATGCTGTGTGTGTACCGGGGGGCTATGTAATCCTGTATTATACCCCTGTGCTGCCATCTCCCTCTCGCCATGCTGTGTGTGTACCGGGGGGGCTATGTAATCCTGTATTATACCCTGTGCTGCCACCTCCCTCTCGCCATGCTGTGTGTGTACCGGGGGGCTATGTAATCCTGTATTATACCCTGTGCTGCCATCTCCCTCTCGCCATGCTGTGTGTGTACCGGGGGGGGGGGGGGGGTGTAATCCTGTATTATACCCCTGTGCTGCCATCTCCCTCTCGCCATGCTGTGTGTGTACCAGGGGGGGGGGGGGGGCTATGTAATCCTGTATTATACCCTGTGCTGCCATCTCCCTCTCGCCATGCTGTGTGTGTACCGGGGGGGGCTATGTAATCCTGTATTATACCCTGTGCTGCCATCTCCCTCTTGCCATGCTGTGTGTGTACCGGGGAGGGGGCTATGTAATCCTGTATTATACCCTGTGCTGCCATCTCCCTCTCGCCACGCTGTGTGTGTACCGGGGGGGCTATGTAATCCTGTATTATACCCTGTGCTGCCATCTCCCTCTCGCCATGCTGTGTGTGTACCGGGGGGGGGGGGCTATGTAATCCTGTATTATACCCCTGTGCTGCCATCTCCCTCTCGCCATGCTGTGTGTGTACCAGGGGGGGGGGGGGGCTATGTAATCCTGTATTATACCCTGTGCTGCCATCTCCCTCTCGCCATGCTGTGTGTGTACCGGGGGGGGCTATGTAATCCTGTA
>NC_139221.1:335351949-335525647 GCF_055691185.1 Crinia signifera
TGGGGGGCGTTGCCCTCTGCCTGCGGAGCCTGGGGGGGGGCGGGCGGTGCCCTCTGCCTGGGGGGGGGCGTTGCCCTCTGCCTGCGGAGCCTGGGGGGGGCGTTGCCCTCTGCCTGCGGAGTCTGGGGGGGGGCGTTGCCCTCTGCCTGCGGAGCCTGGGGGGGCGTTGCCATCTGCCTGCGGAGCCGGGGGGCGGGCATTGCCCTCTCCCTGGGGGGGCGTTGCCCTCTGCCTGCGGAGCCTGGGGGGGGGGTGTTGCCCTCTGCCTGCGGAGCCTGGGGGGGGCGTTGCCCTTTGCCTGCGGAGCCTGGGGGGGGCGTTGCCCTTTGCCTGCGGAGCCTGGGGGGGGCGTTGCCATCTGCCTGCGGAGCCTGGGGGGGGGGGTGTTGCCCTCTGCCTGCGGAGCCTGGGGGGGGGGGGCGTTGCCCTTTGCCTGCGGAGCCTGGGGGGGGCGTTGCCATCTGCCTGCGGAGCCTGGGGGGGGGGGGCGTTGCCATCTGCCTGCGGAGCCTGGGGGGGGGGTGGTGTTGCCCTCTGCCTGCGGACCATGCTGGGTTACTATTGCTCTCTTCCTGCCTTGCAGCTCCGTTGCGCTGAGTCCCTGGGCCGCCCGGATCGGGAGATGGCGGTCATCCATGTTTCCCTGGCTGCGACCTATAGTGATCTGAAAGACTACAAGGAGGCTGTGCGTCACTACCGGGCCGAGCTAGGCCTAAGGGGAGGCAACCCCCAGGAGGTGAGGGGGGGGGTATGATATGTGCGACAGTGCGGGGTAGTGTTACATGTGGAGGAGCTGGGTTATTATGCATTATTGTCTGTGGTCTATGGGGAGGGGAATGGAGGGGTGTGTGGAATATGGGGGAGGGGATTGGAGGCATGTGGGGAGGGGTCTGTGGTATATGGGGGAGGGGATTGGAGGCATGTGGGGAAGGGTCAGTGGTATACAGGGGAGGGGATTGGAGGCATGTGGGGAGGGGTCTGTGGTATATGGGGGAGGGGATTGGAGGCATGTGGGGAGGGGTCTGTGGTATACAGGGGAGAAGATTGGAGGCATGTGGGGAGGGGTCTGTGGTATATGGGGGAGGGGATTGGAGGCATGTGGGGAGGGGTCTGTGGTATATGGGGGAGGGGATTGGAGGCATGTGGGGAGGGGTCTGTGGTATATGGGGGAGGGGATTGGAGGCATGTGGGGAGGGGTCTGTGGTATATGGGGGAGGGGTCTGTGGTATACGGGGGAGGGTATTAGAGGCATGTGGGGAGGGGTCTGTGGTATATGGGGGAAGGGTCAGTGGTATACAGGGGAGGGGATTGGAGGCATGTGGGGAGGGGTCTGTGGTATATAGGGGAGGGGATTGGAGGCATGTGGGGAGGGGTCTGTGGTATATAGGGGAGGGGATTGGAGGCATGTGGGGAGGGGTCTGTGGTATATGGGGGAGGGGTCTGTGGTATACGAGGGAGGGGATTGGAGGCATGTGGGGAGGGGCCTGTGGTATACGAGGGAGGGGATTGGAGGCATGTGGGGAGGGGCCTGTGGTATACGAGGGAGGGGATTGGAGGCATGTGGGGAGGGGCCTGAGGTATACGAGGGAGGGGATTGGAGGCATGTGGGGAGGGGTCTGTGGTATACGAGGGAGGGGATTGGCATGTGGGGAGGGGTCTGATATATGAGGGAGGGGATTTGAGGCATGTGGGGAGGGGTCTGTGGTATACAAGAGGAGGGGATTGGCATGTGGGGAGGGGTCTGATATATGAGGGAGGGGATTGGAGGCATGTGGGGAGGGGTCTGTGGTATACGGGGGAGGGGTCTGTGCACAGTATAAGGAGTATGTGCTGGTTTGGCCCTGGCAGGAGTGTAAGACCTGGCTGAACATTGCCCTCGCGGTAGAAGAGGACGGTCTGGGGTATATGGGGCAGGGGATTGGAGGCATGTGGGGAGGGGTCTGATATATGAGGGAGGGGATTGGAGGCATGTGGGGAGGGGTCTGTGGTATATGGGGGAGGGGATTGGAGGCATGTGGGGAGGGGTCTGTGGTATACGAGGGAGGGGATTGGAGGCATGTGGGGAGGGGTCTGTGGTATATGGGGGAGGGGATTGGAGGCATGTGGGGAGGGGTCTGTGGTATATGGGGGAGGGGATTGGAGGCATGTGGGGAGGGGTCTGTGGTATACAGGGGAGAAGATTGGAGGCATGTGGGGAGGGGTCTGTGGTATATGGGGGAGGGGATTGGAGGCATGTGGGGAGGGGTCTGTGGTATACGAGGGAGGGGATTGGAGGCATGTGGGGAGGGGTCTGTGGTATATGGGGGAGGGGATTGGAGGCATGTGGGGAGGGGTCTGATATATGAGGGAGGGGATTGGAGGCATGTGGGGAGGGGTCTGTGGTATACGAGGGAGGGGATTGGAGGCATGTGGGGAGGGGTCTGATATATGAGTGAGGGGATTGGAGGCATGTGGGGAGGGGTCTGTGGTATATGGGGGAGGGGATTGGAGGCATGTGGGGAGGGGTCTGATATATGAGTGAGGGGATTGGAGGCATGTGGGGAGGGGTCTGTGGTATACGAGGGAGGGGATTGGAGGCATGTGGGGAGGGGTCTGTGGTATATGGGGGAGGGGATTGGAGGCATGTGGGGAGGGTTCTGTGGTATACGGGGGAGGGGATTGGAGGCATGTGGGGAGGGGTCTGTGGTATATGGGGGAGGGGATTGGAGGCATGTGGGGAGGGGTCTGATATATGAGTGAGGGGATTGGAGGCATGTGGGGAGGGGCCTGAGGTATACGAGGGAGGGGATTGGAGGCATGTGGGGAGGGGTCTGTGGTATACGAGGGAGGGGATTGGCATGTGGGGAGGGGTCTGATATATGAGGGAGGGGATTTGAGGCATGTGGGGAGGGGTCTGTGGTATACAAGAGGAGGGGATTGGCATGTGGGGAGGGGTCTGATATATGAGGGAGGGGATTGGAGGCATGTGGGGAGGGGTCTGTGGTATACGGGGGAGGGGTCTGTGCACAGTATAAGGAGTATGTGCTGGTTTGGCCCTGGCAGGAGTGTAAGACCTGGCTGAACATTGCCCTCGCGGTAGAAGAGGACGGTCTGGGGTATATGGGGCAGGGGATTGGAGGCATGTGAGGAGGGGTCTGATATATGAGGGAGGGGATTGGAGGCATGTGGGGAGGGGTCTGTGGTATATGGGGGAGGGGATTGGAGGCATGTGGGGAGGGGTCTGTGGTATACGAGGGAGGGGATTGGAGGCATGTGGGGAGGGGTCTGTGGTATATGGGGGAGGGGATTGGAGGCATGTGGGGAGGGGTCTGTGGTATATGGGGGAGGGGATTGGAGGCATGTGGGGAGGGGTCTGTGGTATACAGGGGAGAAGATTGGAGGCATGTGGGGAGGGGTCTGTGGTATATGGGGGAGGGGATTGGAGGCATGTGGGGAGGGGTCTGTGGTATACGAGGGAGGGGATTGGAGGCATGTGGGGAGGGGTCTGTGGTATATGGGGGAGGGGATTGGAGGCATGTGGGGAGGGGTCTGATATATGAGGGAGGGGATTGGAGGCATGTGGGGAGGGGTCTGTGGTATACGAGGGAGGGGATTGGAGGCATGTGGGGAGGGGTCTGATATATGAGTGAGGGGATTGGAGGCATGTGGGGAGGGGTCTGTGGTATATGGGGGAGGGGATTGGAGGCATGTGGGGAGGGGTCTGATATATGAGTGAGGGGATTGGAGGCATGTGGGGAGGGGTCTGTGGTATACGAGGGAGGGGATTGGAGGCATGTGGGGAGGGGTCTGTGGTATATGGGGGAGGGGATTGGAGGCATGTGGGGAGGGTTCTGTGGTATACGGGGGAGGGGATTGGAGGCATGTGGGGAGGGGTCTGTGGTATATGGGGGAGGGGATTGGAGGCATGTGGGGAGGGGTCTGATATATGAGTGAGGGGATTGGAGGCATGTGGGGAGGGGTCTATGGTATACGAGGGAGGGGATTGGAGGCATGTGGGGAGGGGTCTGTGGTATACGAGGGAGGGGATTGGAGGCATGTGGGGAGGGGTCTGATATATGAGTGAGGGGATTGGAGGCATGTGGGGAGGGGTCTGTGGTATACGAGGGAGGGGATTGGAGGCATGTGGGGAGGGGTCTGTGGTATATGGGGGAGGGGATTGGAGGCATGTGGGGAGGGGTCTGTGGTATATGGGGGAGGGGATTGGAGGCATGTGGGGAGGGGTCTGTGGTATATGGGGGAGGGGATTGGAGGCATGTGGGGAGGGGTCTGTGGTATACGAGGGAGGGGATTGGAGGCATGTGGGGAGGGGTCTGTGGTATATGGGGGAGGGGATTGGAGGCATGTGGGGAGGGGTCTGTGGTATATGGGGGAGGGGATTGGAGGCATGTGGGGAGGGGTCTGATATATGAGTGAGGGGATTGGAGGCATGTGGGGAGGGGTCTATGGTATACGAGGGAGGGGATTGGAGGCATGTGGGGAGGGGTCTGTGGTATACGAGGGAGGGGATTGGAGGCATGTGGGGAGGGGTCTGTGGTATATGGGGGAGGGGATTGGAGGCATGTGGGGAGGGGTCAGTGGTATACGAGGGAGGGGATTGGAGGCATGTGGGGAGGGGTCTGTGGTATATGGGGGAGGGGATTGGAGGCATGTGGGGAGGGGTCTGTGGTATATGAGTGAGGGATTGGAGGCATGTGGGGAGGGGTCTGTGGTATACGAGGGAGGGGATTGGAGGCATGTGGGGAGGGGTCTGTGGTATATGGGGGAGGGGATTGGAGGCATGTGGGGAGGGGTCTGATATATGAGTGAGGGGATTGGAGGCATGTGGGGAGGGGTCTGTGGTATACGAGGGAGGGGATTGGAGGCATGTGGGGAGGGGTCTGTGGTATACGAGTGAGGGGATTGGAGGCATGTGGGGAGGGGTCTGTGGTATACGTGGTAGGGGATT
Source organism: Crinia signifera (assembly GCF_055691185.1). Taxonomy (NCBI): domain Eukaryota; kingdom Metazoa; phylum Chordata; class Amphibia; order Anura; family Myobatrachidae; genus Crinia; species Crinia signifera. The sequence continues at coordinate 335,356,895 of NC_139221.1, forward strand.
GGAGGCATGTGGGGAGGGGTCTGATATGAGGGAGGGGATTGGAGGCATGTGGGGAGGGTCTGTGGTATACGAGGGAGGGGATTGGAGGCATGTGGGGAGGGGTCTGTGGTATACGAGGGAGGGGATTGGAGGCATGTGGGGAGGGGTCTGATATATGAGTGAGGGGATTGGAGGCATGTGGGGAGGGGTCTGTGGTATGTGCACAGTATAAGGAGTATGTGCTGGTTTGGCCCTGGCAGGAGTGTAAGACCTGGCTGAACATTGCCCTCGCGGTAGAAGAGGACGGTCTGGGGTTTGGAGAAGTTCAGAGCTGTCTCTCCAGTGCCTTGAAGTGCGCCCAAGAGACGGGGGACTCTCAGCTACAGGTGCGTGTTCTCTGTAGCATGTGACATACGTGCTCTTCCTGTGTATGTTCCACATATTGGCCCTTATACATATAAAGGTCATGTGGCTGTTACATTATACAGGCATGTACTGCAGCGTGACGTGGTATCTCTGTCCCCAGGGCAAAGTGCTGCGCCAGCTCCTCGCTCTGCAGCAGAAGTGGGGCGCTGCCGGCACTAGCGACACCGAGGCGGAGTTACGGGAGTTGTGCGTGGCTTCCGATGAGGAGAGCAGCGAGGAGGAGGAGATGGAGAACAGTGAGGCGTTGCAGGAGAGCGACCTGGAGCTGTCACAGAGCGGTACGTTCTATCCAGTCACTCCGCTGTTCAGTGTAACCCTGACAATATCCCGCTGCTTTATCGCAGTGCTCGGGGGCCCCTATTACACCGTACACCCTCCTTATGCTTCTTAACCCCTTCCCGACATTTGACGTATATATACGTCATGGCCGGGATGTACTTCCCGACACATGACGTATATATACGTCATGACTTTAAACTGTCTCCGCGTCTACAGACGCGGGGACAGAGGGACGATGTCTGCTGTCCCTGACAGCAGACATGTCCCTGCATGCCCAGGGGGGGCTGCGATGCCGCCCCCCCCGTCGGCGATCGCTGTGATTGGCTGTTCAGTGTGAACAGCCATTCACAGCGTTTTCCTGTGTTACCGGCGAATCAGACGCTCGGTAACACAGGTGTCAATCACCGCCGGGGGTCATCGGTGACGACGACACCTCACCCCACCTGCCCCCAAGGCTGTGATTGGTCCGTGGGACCCACGGACCAATCACAGCCAAGGCGCGTGATTTAAACTACCGGTGACTGCACTGCAGACGCCATTCCGGTCTGGAATTGCGTGCAGAGCGGTCACCGTGCCAATCTGTCGTGATACATACCTGATCCTTGCCTGAAACTTACCTGATCACCGCTGGTAGCGTGCTGCCAGCAGCTGGATACTTCCTGGATCTTGTGACTTCTGTGTGTGCTGCTGCTGCAGTGTCATAGAGTCACAGATCGTGAGAGATAGGGACAGAGAGTGACAGAGAGTGCTATATTTCCTTGTCAGGGTCCATGGGTCCCACAGGGGACATCGGGTTGTAGGCGGATCCAGGGGGTCCGAGGCACCAATCAGCGAAGCTCTTAAAGGTTTTACCCAGCATGCCCGGGCCCTCTCCCCTACAGCCCCGCCTCCAGGCTACTGCCGCCAGTTTTTAGTTGGTGCCTGCAGGAAGCAGACGCACCTGTAATCAGCAGGAATCACCTCTTTCAGGTGATTCCAGAAGAAGCTTTTTAATTTTTATTTTTAAAACTGCCGCTACGGCAGAGACGCTCCCCGCTGTCAGTGATTGACAGCGGAGTGAGCGTCTCCTTCACTCCTCCCGGCGCCGACCTCCTCAGAACATCTTGAGGCAGACGGCGGGGGTGACGTCAGCGCCTAGCACCGCCGGACGTCGCCCTCATGACAGCGTGGCCGGACCAGGAGCAGGTAAGGCTTCCTAAGGAAGCACTAATCGCTGTCTTGCCGCGGCGCGCTGGGAGACGCCCGCAGTGGCTGGCGTGGGCACTCGCTTCGGCCAGGGATCCCACTAGACCACCGGGGACAGAGCGGCAGGCTGGGCCTGGGGGGAACCATTTTTAACTGGCTCTTATGCTCCGGTGGGGGAAGTCCAGCATGGGGAGGTGGCGCTTGGCCTGCAGTCCCTCCCCCAGCTTTGGCGCCAATCTCCGCGAGATCTGCCGTCCATTAGCTGAACTCGTTTGTGCCCGCCCCCCCTCTCTTGGACCGGCGCCATTACAGCAGCACGCAGGTCTCCAGAGGTCGGGCACATCTCTCTCCCTGTGAAACCGGCTACAGGCTAAGTAGTACTTTTCACAGCCACCCTCATTCCCCCTTTGCTCTATAGAGTACTGTGGTTGATCTAGGGTGTGTTTGCTCATCTATATTGCCTAATATAGTGTGTATGTGACTTTGTGCTAGCACTTTCTTTTCCTCTGTCAGTTTTTTTCTACAAACTGTCCACTTTACTTCTAAGTGAGGTTTTTACCTCAGAGGTCACATACTGTCAGTAGATCACTCTAGGTTCTCTTCCACTGAGTTACCTACTGTGCACTGTATCCCCCCCCCCCTATTGGGAGTGTGCTCACTATGTCCAAACGGGGGCGCAACCAGACAGAATCTCCCTTGCTCTTGTCTTGCAAGAGCTGCGCTGCAGGTCTGTCTGACATGGATGTCATCCAGGATGGGCAATGTGTCAATTGCTTTACTCCTCCTGATCAACCCCAGCCCTCAGGGGCATCCCAGCCACCATGGGCAGCCTTTCAACAGCTGTTGGGCACCCTGGTGGATCGTCTCCCTAATGCTGTAGCACCCCCTGTAGTACAGCCCCCCCCCTCCATGGGTGGATGCTCTGTCGACCACGGTGCAGACCTTGCAGCAGACTACGGCAGCTATGCAGCAGCTACTGCCACATGCTGCACAACCCAGTAGATCCTTGATAAATCCGTTGCTACCGGTAACCAGGGATGGCTCTGATGACACAGACGATGGCGGGGATGACCCCGATAATGCAGACCCTGATAATGCGGATGACATCATACCTGATGACGATCAGGATGATCCTATGCCTACTGATCCTCCCGCTTCTCAGGCTGAGACCCCTGACATAGCAGGCCTTATTTATGCTATCCGGGAGGTTCTTCTGTCAGATGCAGATGAACCTGAACCCACTGCTAAGACCAGGGACGTCTTTAAAAAGCAGAAGGTAGTTAAAGCCCAGTTCCCTCATTCTGATCATTTATCAGAAATCAGGAGAGATCAATGGGAGGCTTTGGGGAAGAGAGCCAACATATCTAAAAAGATGTTGGCTAGATACCCGCTCCCTCCAGAGGATTGTACTCCATGGGAAATCCCTCCCACAGTGGACGCGCACGTGTCCAGGTTGGTTAAACCGTCCGTGCTCCCGGTAGCTTCAGGGTCAGCCCTGAAGGACCAGACAGACAGGCGTTTGGAAAATGCTCTTAAGGCAGCCTTTTCTTATACAGGGGCAGTTCAGAGGCCTACCATTGCAGCTACTTGGGCGGCAAAGGCCATTTCTCCTTGGTTACAAGTAATAGAGGATGAATTGGCCCCAGTCGCATCTGAAGATGCAAGGCTGTGTATGCAACACATCAAACATGCAGCAACATATATTATGGATGCTATGTCGGACGCTGGCACTCTAGCTGCCAGAGCCTCCGCTAGTTCAGTGCTGGCACGCCGGATTATCTGGCTTCGGTCATGGAAGGCGGACCTAGAATCCAAAAGGACTCTGGAACTCTTACCCTTTAAAGGGGAAAACCTGTTTGGGGAGGAGTTAAATAAAATCGTGGCCTCCTTGGCGTCAGCTAAGACAGCCTGCCTCCCTACGGCTCCACCTCAAAGGCCTAGGACTCAGTCCTTTCGGCCCTTTCGCCCTCAAGGCAAGGCCAGAGGCCAGTCCTATACCAGACCCTCGCCCGCTCATAAGACTGGCAAACCCAAACCCAAGCAGCCTTGGCTCCCCCCAAGGCCGACAAGCCTTCCGCATGACGGGGCCAGCCTCCCACAGGCGGACCCACAAGTGGGAGGCAGACTCCTGTACTTCGCTCACCAGTGGCTATCCACCACAAAGGATGCCTGGGTGAGGGAGGTTGTGTCGCAGGGGTACGCCATATCCTTCCTAAAGCCCACCCCCCCAAGAAGGTTCTTTTGCACAGGTCTCCCAAGAGACCCATGCAAGGCAGAACACATGAGGATCATCCTACAGACCTTACTTCGGTCGCGGGTCATTGTTCCCGTGCCAGGGCACCAGAGAGGCCTCGGCTTCTACTCAACCCTATTTCTGGTGCCAAAACCAAATGGATCGTTCCGTCCCATTTTAAACCTCAAAGCTCTGAACAAGGTGGTAAAAGTCACAAAGTTCAGGATGGAGACCTTGAGGACCATCATCCTGGCCCTGGAGGAGGGGGACTTCATGGTCTCTCTAGATATCAGAGACGCATACCTCCACATTCCCATCCTACCGGCCCACCAGAAGTATCTGCGCTTTGCTATTCTGAAGAGCCACTACCAGTTTCAGGCTCTCCCATTCGGCCTAGCAACAGCGCCAAGGATCTTTACAAAAGTGATGGCTATAATGGCAGAAATCCTACACAAGCAGGGGATCAGGGTCTTCCCCTACTTGGACGACCTGTTGATTGTAGCCAAGTCACCAGAGGTCCTAACATCCCACTTGCAGACAACGATCTCCATGTTACAGGCTCACGGGTGGCTCCTCAACTGGGAGAAATCGTCCATGATCCCCTCCCAGAGAATGTTGCATCTGGGAGCTTTACTGGACACCAGAGCCCTACGTTTGTTTCTCCAAAACGACAAGGCCAGGGACTTAATACAGAGAATCCAGATCTTTGCTCAGAGACCAAGAGTCTCGGTTCACTGGGCCATGAAAATATTGGGGCGGATGGTGTCCACATTCGACATGGTCGAATGGGCCCAGTTCCACTCCCGTCCACTTCAGGGCCTGGTCCTGGCGAAATGGGATGGTCTACCGCAACACGTCAAGTCGACGTTTCTCTCTCTAACACAGGAGGTCAAAGACTCACTCCTGTGGTGGGAACAGATGGTTCACCTAAACCAGGGGAGACTATTCTGGTTCAGAGAATGGATAGTACTAACCTCAGACGCCAGCCTGCGAGGCTGGGGGGCAGTAGTAGGATCCCGGTCCTTGCAAGGCGTCTGGACCGAAGCAGAATCTCGCTTATCCATCAATGTCTTAGAGATTCGAGCAGCCTACAATGCCCTACTTCAGTCTCAGGATCTGTTACAGGGAAAACCTGTTCAAATCAGGTCGGACAACGCCACGGCGGTGGCATACATAAACCGCCAGGGAGGAACACGAAGTGTCGCTGCTCTCCGGGAGGTCTCCAGGATTCTCACCTGGTCGGAGGAACATCTCCTAGCCCTGTCGGCAGTCTTCATCCCAGGAGTCCTGAACTGGGAGGCGGACTTTCTGAGCCGACAGGATATCCACCCGGGGGAGTGGTCCCTACACCCGGAAGTGTTTTTCAGTCTGACGCAAGTCTGGGGCACCCCAGATGTAGACCTCATGGCGTCCAGACACAACTTCAAAGTCCCATGCTTCGGAGCGAGGACCAGGGATCCTCAGGCCTACTTCACGGATGCCCTGTCCGTACCGTGGAAGTTTCATCTCCCATACGCGTTCCCTCCGATAAACATGATCCCCAGGGTGATCAGAAAGTTCAGACAAGAAGGAGGAACCCTCCTTCTCATCGCACCAGACTGGCCACGCAGACACTGGTACGTGGACCTACAACAGCTGTCACACCAGTCCCCCTGGCCATTGCCTCTTCGTCAAGATCTGTTGAGCCAGGGGCCGTGTCTTCATCCAGACCCTCAGCGCCTGTCTTTGACGGCGTGGCTCTTGAAATTGCCTTATTAAAGAACAAAGGTTTTTCTGACAAGGTGGCTAAGACGATGATCCAGGCTCGCAAGCCAGCATCTTCAAAGATATACTACAGGACTTGGCATTCCTTTTTCTCTTGGTGCAATTCTAATAAATATGATCCCAAGATTTTCAAAACAGCCAGGATATTGGCCTTCCTTCAAAATGGATTGGATTTAGGACTAAGATTGGCTTCTCTGAAGGTCCAGATCTCAGCCCTTTCAGTATGGTTTCAGAGAAAGATTGCATTCTTACCTGACATACGCACATTCTTACAGGGAGTGGTACACATACAGCCTCCCTTTGTCCCTCCCACGAATCCGTGGGACTTATCTTTAGTGCTCCAAGCTTTAACCAAACCACCGTTTGAACCACTATCATCAGTGGAGCTCAAATGGCTGACTGTCAAAACTGTCTTCCTCCTGGCCATTGCCTCCGCACGCAGAGTGTCGGACCTATCCGCACTATCGTATAAATCACCCTTCCTGGTGTTTCACAGTGACAGGGCAGTGTTACGGACAAAGTCTTCCCATCTGCCCAAGGTGGTGACAAAATTCCATGTGAACCAGGAAATCGTGGTACCTGCATTCACCTCAGATGACCTTTCATCTGATGAAAAATTGCTTGATCTGGTCAGAGCTCTGACCATCTATATCGACCGTACTAAATCGGTCAGGAAATCAGAGTCCCTCTTTGTGTTATATGGCTTTCACAAGAAGGGTTGGCCAGCGGGTAAACAAACTATTGCCCGCTGGATCCGCATGGCTATACAACAGGCATATCTTCTGTCTAACAGGTCCATTCCGGTTGCTATCAGGGCACACTCTACTAGAGCGGTTGGTCCTTCATGGGCAGCAAGCAGGGGTGCTTCTGCCGAACAGCTGTGCAAGGCTGCAACGTGGTCATCCGTCCAGACATTTATTAAATTCTACGCCTTTGACACGTTCGCCTCCCAGGATGCCTCCTTCGGTCGTCGGGTTCTGCTGACACCTCAAACAAATTCCCTCCCTTAATTACGGCTTGTGACATCCCCGATGTCCCCTGTGGGACCCATGGACCCTGACAAGGAAAAGGAGAGTTATGGTAGACCTACCTTTGTTAACTCCCTTTCCTTGAAGTCCATGGGAACCACAGGGCGCCCACCCTTTTTAAATTTGTCACTGAGGTTCACCTTTACGTGATGTTCTGATACTGTGACCTGTTCTGACCATTCCAATGTATGTATGAGTTCTGGGCATATGTGTTCTCTGTCCTCTTCTCTTCTCCGCTTCCTGCTCTCGGCTTGTTACCAAAAACTGGCGGCAGTAGACTGGAGGCGGGGCTGTAGGGGAGAGGGCCCGGGCATGCTGGGTAAAACCTTTAAGAGCTTCGCTGATTGGTGCCTCGGACCCCCTGGATCCGCCTACAACCCGATGTCCCCTGTGGTTCCCATGGACTTCAAGGAAAGGGAGTTAACAAAGGTAGGTCTACCATAACTCTCCTTTTTTCTGCATTTTTTTTTAAATTGTTTTTTTTTTGTTTTTACACCCACGTTGTTTTTGTGGGTGTCCTGTTGCCTTTGAGCGCTGTTCAGTGACGGACGTTACTGACCAACATCTGTGCTCAATTTTTGGCGCAGGACCTTTTTTTTTTTTTTTTTTTTTTTTAACCCCTTCAATTTTTTTTTTTTTTGTATAAAGTATTTTTTTTTTCTGCACTACATACACACTACACACTACATACCCCCCGTGTTAAAATAAAGTTTGTACCCCCCCTACACTATACACGTGTTGAAACATTACACTTACAGAAACACAAAAATAAAAATGGCATCCCAAATGTCATCCCAAATGTCATCCCAGTCATCCAGAAGAATGTATTCAGCGGAGGAGGCATATGCCATGCTTGCCTCTGACTCTGACACAGCCAGTGAGGCAAGCGGGGAATTTGAAGGATTCGCCTTAAGCTCCTCTTCCTCCTCTGCTGATGAGGGACCCCCTCAAAGACGCCCCCGTAGAGCAGCTGAGACCCCCCCCCAAATGATTGATCCCGTATGGACCCCACCACCAGACAATTTTGAGCCCCAGGTTCCTGAGTTTTTGGCCATCCCAGGAATCCAATTTGATTCAGCAGGTCTCAGAGAAATTGACTTTTTCAAATTATTTTTCTCTGATGATTTTATAAATTTAATGGTGGACCAAAGTAATTTATATGCCCAGCAGTTTATTGCTCAAAACCCCACGTCATCATTTGCTAGGTGGACCCCTGTAGATGCAGTAGAGATGATGACGTTTTGGGGTCTGGTGTTTCATATGGGCATAGTAAAAAAGCCAGAAATTAGGCAATATTGGAGTACAGATGTTCTGTACAGCACCCCATTTTACCGTATGGCCATGACCCGGGCTCGATTTGAGACGATCCTTAAATTTTTACATTACACCGATAATGCACAGTGCCCACCCAGAGATGATCCCACCTTTGACCGGCTATTCAAAGTCAGGCCGGTCATTGATCATTTCAGTGCCAAATTTGCAGAGATGTACATCCCCGAAAAATTTTTTTGTATTGACGAGTCCCTTATACATTTTAAAGGAAGGGTTAAATTCCGCCAGTACCTTCCCAGTAAGAGGGCAAGGTATGGCATAAAAATGTATAAGCTGTGTGAAAGCACCTCAGGGTACACCCACAGGTTTAGGGTATATGAAGGGAAGGATTCAAGAATTGAACCGCCAGAATGCCCCCCCTCCCTCGTAGGTGTTAGTGGAAAAATTGTCTGGGATTTAGTGCACCCCTTCTTGGATAAAGGTTATCACCTCTATGTGGATAACTTTTACACTAGCATCCCCCTGTTTAAGGCCCTTGGTTCAAGAGGTACAGCAGCTTGCGGTACTGTGCGCAAGAACCACAGAGGCCTCCCCAAAACGCACATTGCCCAAGTAATGAGAAGGGGTGAAAGCAGGGGAATATGCACCGAAAATATGTTGTTGGTCAAATATAAGGACAAGAGGGATGTCCTTATACTGACAACAATTCATGGAGACAGTACCACCTCCATCCCTGTACGAGGTACCAGTACCCACACCTCAAAACCTAATTGTATCCTAGATTACAATAGGTACATGGGCGGAGTGGATCTTTCAGATCAGGTACTGAAGCCGTACAGTGCCCTGCGGAAAACAAAAATCTGGTACAAGAAGCTGGCCGTGTATATCATCCAGATGGCACTGTATAACGCTTACGTGCTATTCCGTTCTACCAGCCAGAGGGGGACATTTATGCACTTTCAAGAGGAAGTCATAAAGGGCCTAATATTTGGGAACCAGCAGGCAGAGGGCCCCAGTACTTCTAGTACTGGCCCCCGTATTGTACCAGGGCAGCATTTTCCGAACGAAATCCCCTCCACTGCAAGAAAGGGCAGGACACAAAAAAGGTGCAAAGTTTGCTATAAAAAGGGAATAAGAAAGGATACTATTTTCCAGTGTGACACTTGCCCCGACAAACCCGGCCTATGTATAAAGGAGTGTTTTAAAATATACCACACATCTATGGATTATTAGGTTCATCATTTCACCGTGCTTCGGGGGTCTTGCTAATGCCACATAGCACCCACCATTCATTCCACCAGAATCTGAGCTGCAAAATCCAAAAATCACTCCTTCCCTTCTGAGTCCTGCCATGCACCCAACTGGTATTTTTTGGTCACATATGAGGCATTGCCATACTCGGGAGAAATTGGGGCACAGATTTTGGGGTGCCTTCATACCTTCTGAAAATGAAAAATTTTGAGCCAGAACTGCTTTTTTGTGTAAAAAAATGTAATTTTTCATTCATGCCAATGGTGGTCACTGGGACAGTGGGGTGTGGGTGGAGCTTCAGCTACAGGCACCGAATAGAATAGAGTTCTTCAAGTGCAGCCCAGGCTCCTCCTCCTCCACGCCCCTACAGGCTTCAGTTGTTTCTTGGTGCCTCAAGGCACAGGTACCATGGGACAGGGCTCCGTGCCCTGTCTGACATCATTTTTATTTTTTTCTCTTTTTACACGGAGACAGCGTTACGCTGCTCCCCTGTGGCTGGCAGCGGCGCGCTGACTTCCATAGCCAGACCCGCCGCTCTCCTCATGACACGGAGGACGCCGCGCTCCACCACAGGTAAGCGGGCCCTCCATGTGAGGTGACGCGCGCACCAGGTTCAGGTGCGCACCGCTAGCGGTCGAGTCACCGGGCGGGGTGCAGCCCGGGTGACCCTGGCAGTGGCACCCAGTCTTTTCTGCGCGGCCACTAGACCACCAGGGAGCCGTACTGTGGAGCGCCATTTTGGTTAATGGCGCAGGGCACTGATGGTTCCAGGGGAGGCGGGGCCTTGATCCACAGCTCCCCGCCTCCACGCTCAGAGCAGCATAACGCTGTTTTCCCGCCTGAGCTTAGCTTCCCCACGCCCCAGCAGCGTACTGAAGGCGCCATTACGCGGGACTGCACTGTGGGAGAAGTGCACCGGAATCCCTGCTCCTCTACACGCTACAGGAACAGGTTTTTCAGCAGCCCTCTGTACCTCAGTATTTAGCTGAGAGTCAGAGAGTATAGTGTCTTTTTTCTACTGTCATCCATCTGTATACCTTTATAGTTTCAGAGGGTGTTACTGTCCACTGTATTATTGTACCAGTGCGCACAGGGCTTGTCTGTGTTAAAATGTCACAGAAAAACCCCAAAACAAAGCCAGCTAGGGATTCACCTAAGCTGCATGCTTATACATGCACTAACTGTAAGGAGAACTATTCCTCCATACAGGAGCATGCTGGTTTGTGTGAACGCTGTTCTGCACAAGACTCCCTGGGGGGCCCTTCAGACCAAACGCAGGGGGAACCCAGTTGGGCATCCACTCTCTCAGCAGCCATGAAGGAGTTAGCAACTCAGTTAGCTGCAAACAGAGAGTCTGCTGCGCAGCCATTACCAGCTCAGCCTGCTGTTGCTGCATCAGAGCCGGCCTGGGTACAGGGTTTATCCTCCTCTGTTCAGGATTTAGTCCAGGTGTCTGCTTCTCTGCAATCTGCAATGAGGGCTCCACCTAAACGCAAAGCACAAGCTCCTTTAGCCTGTAATCAATCAGATGCTGGGGATGACTTGGACGACCAGGTGCAGGTCGACACAGACGATGATGCTGACATAGATGATGTTGACATAGATGAACCTGATAAGGAGGAAAGAATGACCCAGTCCAGAGTAGACTCCTTAGTTAAAGCTGTTAGGATGTCTCTCAATATTCAGGACACCCAGGCCTCAGCTCCTGACACACTTCTTTTTAAAAAGAAAAAGAAGGAGTTGGCTCTTTTTCCCTCTAATTCAGACTTAAATGAGGTCTTATCTGAAGCGTGGCAACACCCTAACAAAAAGTTTTTAGTGTCCAAACGCCTGATTTCCTTCTTTCCGTTCGCTCCAGCGGACCGTAAGAAATGGGAGGAGCCTCCACAGGTTGATGCTCACGTAGCCCGCCTAGTTAAGGCTACCACCCTTCCCATTCCTACAGTGGCCTCTCTTAAGGATCCTACTGATAGGAAGATTGAGCACTGCCTAAAGTCTGTGTTCTCCAATGCTGGCGTGTCAGCAAGACCGGCTATGGCTTCAGCCTGGGTGGCAAAGGCAATTGCAACTTGGGCTGACTCCCTACAAGAGCAGATATCCTCAGGTACACGTCGCTCTGAATTGTTATCAACGGTGGACCTCATTAGGGAAGGGGCCACATACCTGGAAGAGGCAGCGATAGATGCAGCGGCCCTCTCCTCAAAAATTTCAGCCTCTTCAATTGCTGCCCGGCGTGCACTGTGGCTGCGCACTTGGAACGCAGATTCTGATTCCAAAAAGGCATTAGAGGCCCTTCCATTTTCAGGGGAGGTACTGTTCGGCTCTGAGCTGGACAAGATTGTAGCCACCATTGCAACGTCCAAAACAACTTTTCTGCCTTCGGCACCAGCTAAGCCTAGATCTCAGTCCTTTCGGACCTTCCGTCCACAGGGGAGGCCCAGAAGTCAGCCTTCATCAAGGGCGCAGGCCACCACAAGGCGTCCATCCGCTCCCAAGTCCAAACAGTCCTGGGCGGGTCGCCGTCAGGCCCCTAAGCAGGCCGACAAGCCCTCAGCATGAGGATCAGGCGGCCCACCAACCACATCAGGTGGGCGGTCGCCTGTTGTCATTTGCCGGGGTTTGGCAGACCACTACCACCGACAGGTGGGTAAACACCATAGTGGCCCAGGGTTACTCCCTCTCTTTTCAGGGGCGTCCGCCATCTCGGTTTTTCACAACAAGCATGCCCCGGGAGAAGGACAGGGCGGCTGCTCTGACCAGCTCCATTCACTCCCTGCTGGCAGCAGGGGTCATAGTGCCTGTCCCACTTTCTCAGCGAGGAGCAGGTTTCTACTCAAGCCTGTTCCTGGTGACAAAGCCGGACGGGTCATTCCGACCCATCCTCAACTTGAAGGGCCTGAACAAACACCTCTGCGTTCCCAAGTTCAGGATGGAGTCCCTCAGGTCTATCCTGCAAGCTCTGGAACCGGGGGACTTCATGGCATCCCTGGATATCCAGGATGCCTACCTCCATGTGCCAATTCGATCGGACAGCCAGTGCTACCTCAGGTTTGCAGTCAAAAGCAACCACTACCAGTTTATAGCCCTCCCCTTCGGGCTGTCGACCGCGCCACGAATCTTTACAAAGATTATGGCCACCATGGCAGCGGCCCTGAGGGCCCAGGGCGTTCGTCTACTACCGTATCTGGACGACCTCTTGATACTGGCTCAATCCGCACAGACACTCCTGAGGCATCTGGAGCTAACGGTTTCCCTCCTGCAGACCCACGGCTGGCTCATAAATTGGAAGAAGTCCTCAACAACCCCATCACAGCGGATGGTGCATCTCGGAGCCGTGATAGACACAAAAACCCTCAGGGTTTACCTGCCGGAGGACAAGTGGATACTCCTCAGAGACCTCCTGAAGCTCTTCCTGAAGCAGCACAGGGTCTCAGTGCACTTGTGCATGAAAGTCCTAGGCAAGATGGTCTCTTGTTACGACATGGCGGAATTTGCGCAGTTCCATTCCAGACCACTGCAGAGGGAAATGCTGCGTCACTGGAACCGTTCCCAGCCAAGCCTAAAATCACAGACCTTTGTTCTGTCCAGGCAGACTCGTCTGTCGCTCACATGGTGGCTCAGTCCTCTAAACCTTCAAAAAGGGCGCCAGTTTGTCATCCCTCAGTGGGTGATGTTAACGACGGACGCCAGCCTCCGAGGGTGGGGAGCTGTTCTGGCAGAACACTCCTTCCAAGGCCGTTGGTCAAGGGAGGAGGCGCTGCTCCCAATAAACATACTGGAGCTAAGAGCCATCCTGCTAGCCCTCAAGTCGGCAGGCCCTCTGATTCACTCCAAACCGGTGAAAATACAATCGGACAATGCCACTGCGGTGGCATCCGTCAACCACCAGGGGGGGACCAGGAGCCTAGCTGCCATGAGGGAGGTAACATCCATTCTGCAGTGGGCAGAACATCACCTGTTAGCTTTGTCAGCGGTACACATCCCAGGGGTTCAGAACTGGGAGGCCGACTTTCTGAGCCGCCAGGAGGTACAGTCAGGCGAATGGGGGCTCCACGAGGATGTGTTCCAGGAACTAGTCAACAAATGGGGTCTCCCGCAAATAGACCTAATGGCCTCAAGCGTCAACAAAAAGTTACCCCGCTACGGGGCTCGCTCCAGGGACCCACAGGCATATCTGGTGGATGCCCTGTCGGCTCAATGGCCATTCTCCCTGGTCTACATTTTTCCTCCAGTGGCACTGCTACCAAGAGTCCTCAGGCGCCTCAAACAAGAAGGGACCACAGCAATCCTCCTGGCCCCAGACTGGCCCCGCAGAGCCTGGTACTCAGACCTTCGGGAGATGTCTCTGCAGCCACCTTGGAGGCTGCCAGCTCGTCCGGACTTGCTAGTACAAGGACCATGCCTTCATCCGAATCTAGGCAGACTAGCTTTGACGGCGTGGCTCTTGAAACGGAAATTTTAAGAGAGAAGGGTTTTTCTTTACCGGTCATAAAAACCATGATAGCAGCAAGGAAACCGGCTTCTTCCCGGATCTACTATAGAATCTGGAAGGCCTTTTTCACCTGGTGTGCAAAGAAGAACCTTCCGCCTAGGGAGTTTCGACTTTCCAGGATCCTGGCCTTCTTGCAGGCGGGCCTGGATTTGGGCCTTAGGTTGTCCTCCTTAAAGGTCCAGGTTTCCGCTCTCTCGATTTTATTTCAGCGAAAATTAGCAAAGAGGATGGCTATACAGACCTTTTTACAAGGCGTCCTTCACATACAGCCTCCCTTTGTGCCCCCAATCCAGCCTTGGGACCTCACACTGGTACTCTCAGCACTGCAAAAACCACCGTTTGAGCCTCTAGAATCCGCAGAGCTAAGGTGGCTAACATGGAAAACGGTGTTCCTACTGGCTATTTCTTCAGCCAGAAGAGTTTCGGACCTGTCAGCATTATCCAGTGCATCTCCGTATCTGGTGTTCCACCCGGACAGGGCAGTCTTAAGAACAAAAAAGGAGTTCCTGCCCAAAGTTATTTCCAGTTTTCACATAAACCAGGATATCGTTGTTCCTGCCTTCTCCCAGTTGGAGGACTCCCCAGAGTTACGCTCTTTGGATGTTACAAGAGCTTTAAAAGTTTACGTTAATAGGACTCAATCCTTACGCAAGACAGAGGCCCTGTTCGTACTCTATGATGCAAACAAGAGAGGTTGGCCGGCAACGAAGCAGACATTGGCTCGATGGTTGCGGCTAACTATAAAACAGGCTTATGTATCTTCTAATAAGCCAGTTCCATCCTCTATCAGAGCCCACTCCACGCGTTCGGTAGCGGCCTCTTGGGCGGCTCATCAGGGAGCCTCAGCAGAACAGTTGTGTCGCGCGGCCACTTGGTCCTCTCCACACACCTTTCTAAAATTTTACCATTTTGACACGTTCGCCAGGGCAGATTCAGCTTTTGGGCAACGCGTCATCAGTGCAGTTTAGGTGCGTTCCCTCCCGTAAAAGGGACAGCTTTGGGACGTCCCAGTGACCACCATTGGCATGAATGAAAAAAGGGGATTTTGGTCCTACCTGTAAAATCCTTTTTTCTGAATCCATGGTGGACACTGGGCGCCCGCCCTCGCACACTGATCTACAGTAATGGGGGTCGGCTTACACCTTCCTGAAACTTATTCTTCCTTCGGGTTGCTGGTTTCTTTCCTATTTCTCTTCCTTTTCCTGTACCTTGCGGGTAAGCTGTTGAACAAACTGAAGCCTGTAGGGGCGTGGAGGAGGAGGAGCCTGGGCTGCACTTGAAGAACTCTATTCTACTTGGTGCCTGTAGCTGAAGCTCCACCCACACCCCACTGTCCCAGTGTCCACCATGGATTCAGAAAAAAGGATTTTACAGGTAGGACCAAAATCCCCTTTTTTCATTTTCACTGCCCAGTTGTATCAAAATTGGTGAAACCCCTGGGGGTTTGAAATGTACACTATACCCCTAGATGAATTCCCTGAGGGGTGTAGTTTGCAAAATGGGGTCACTTGTGGGGGGGTTCCTAACTTTTAGCATCTTATGGTGCCTAGAATCCTACATGGTGCCTAAAAAATAATCTCATAAAAAGGAGGCTCCAAAATCAAGTAGGTGCTCCTTCTATTATGAAGCCTGTGGTTTGGTCAACGTGCACACTAGGGCCACATATAGGATATTTATGAAAACAAAAGAATTGGGGGAATCAATTTTTAGTCACATTTCTCTAGTAAAATCTACTGTGTTCCTTAGAAAAATGTATTAAAATTGCAAATCTGCAAAAAAAATGAAATTTTGAAATTTCACCTACACTTTGTTTTAATTCCTGTGAAACACCTCAAGGGTTAACAAACTTCCAAAATGCTGTTTTGAATACTGTGAGGGGTGCAGTTTTTGAAATGGCATCATTTATGGGGGTGTCTCACATACAAGTCCCTCAAAGTCACATCAGAACTGAACTGGTCCCTAAAAAAATCAGTGTTTGAAATTTTCTTGAAAATTTGAGAATTTGCTATTCATATTGTAAGCCTCCTAAAAGGAAGTTGAAATAATGATGGAAACATAAAGTAGACATATGGTCTATGTTAGTTATTAACTATTTTGAGTGGTATGATTATTTGTCTCACAAGCAGAAAATTTAACATTTTGCAAATTGCTAAATTTTCCATTTTTTTACGACATTTTGGTATTTTTCACAAAAAAACACAGACTATATCGACCCAAATTTACCACTAATTTGAAGTACAATGTGTCACGAGAAAACAATCTAAAAATCACTGGGATAAGTAAAAGCAAAAAAAAGTTATCCCCACTTAAGTGATACATGTCAGATTTGGAAAAAAGGGCTCTGTCAGGAAGGCAAAAACTGGCTGTGTCAGGAAGGGGTTAATGTCAGATTCTGGCTGTGTAATGGGCTAACAGAACCCTGATAGGGGACAATTCAGTGGAAGCCGTGGGATACAACAAGGATATGAAGGGGGTGTGTTCTCACCTTTTTTCACATTATTTTAGTTTCATTTAAATGGAGTTGGAGGAAATTTCTCAAAATTTGTCTCTAAAACCTAAACCATATTTTTTCTTAGAAAGCTGATTACCCATGATTGTAGTGGGAAATGTATGGGGGAGAGATCGCTGCAGCTCCGTCTCTCCCTCCTCACTGCTGTCCCGGACTGGAGTGAACAGCAGGACTGGAGCACACTGTGATTCTACACTTCGAGTCCTGCTGTACATTCCCATCCATGGCAGCAGCGTGGGGAAGAGACGGAGCTGAGCGGCTGCAGACATGGGAGCACCTTACACCTCGCCCCCGCCGATCAGCTTCCCAAGCTCCTCCTAAGCAAGGAGCAACCACGGGACATATACGGGGAAAGTAAGCCTGGTGGATAACGTTATAATTGTGATGATGTCAATTGGAGTGCAGGGTGCTGGATTCGCAGGGACAGGACTTTTTCGCAAGCCCTGTCCTGCCATGTCAATAACGATAAATTCTTATGATTTAAAGGAAAATCGCAATGCTAATTGAATCATTTTTTTCACCTACAATTTTATTTGAGTTTTTATAAATAGGCCCCTAAAAGAGCTAAAAACTCTGCTGATAGCATCATTAAAATAATTATTCAACCAGTGACTAGTACAGAAATAATTTCAGAGGACTGGAAAAGAGAGAATGTGGTAACACTGCACAAAAGTGGAAGCAAGCAACTAACGAGCAGTTAGCCTTACATCACTAGTAGGGAAAGTAATGAACTCTAAACATAAAGTGTTAGGAAATATCTGTTGCCAGTTCAGTATAGGTCACTGGTGCTTCCTCATTTAGATACTGTGCCCAGTTCTGTATAGGTCACTGGTGCGTCCTCATCTAGATACTGTGCCCGGTTCTGTATAGGTCACTGGTACGGCCTCATCTAGATACTGTGCCCAGTTCTGTACAGGTCACAGGTGCGGCCTCATCTAGATACTGTGTCCGGTTCTGTATAGGTCACTGGTGCGGCCTCATCTAGATACTGTGCCCGGTACTGTATAGGTCACTGGTGCGGCCTCATCTAGATACTGTGCCCGGTACTGTATAGGTCACTGGTGCGGCCTCATCTACATACTGTGCCCGGTTCTGTATAGGTCACTGGTGCGGCCTCATCTAGATACTGTGCCCAGTTCTGTATAGGTCACTGGTTGGGCCTCATCTAGGTACTGTGCCCGGTTCTGTATAGGTCACTGGTGCGGCCTCATCTAGATACTGTGCCCGGTTCTGTATAGGTCACTGGTGCTGCCTCATCTAGATACTGTGCCCGGTTCTGTATAGGTCACTGGTGCGGCCTCATCTAGATACTGTGCCCGGTTCTGTATAGGTCACTGGTGCGGCCTCATCTATATACTGTGCCCGGTTCTGTATAGGTCACTGGTGCGGCCTCATCTATATACTGTGCCCGGTTCTGTATAGGTCACTGGTGCGGCCTCATCTAGATACTGTGCCCAGTTCTGTATAGGTCACTGGTGCGGCATCATCTAGATACTGTGCCCGGTTCTGTATAGGTCACTGGTGCGGCCTTATCTATATACTGTGCCCGGTTCTGTATAGGTCACTGGTGCGGCCTCATCTATATACTGTGCCCGGTTCTGTATAGGTCACTGGTGCGGCCTCATCTAGATACTGTGCCCGGTTCTGTATAGGTCACTGGTGCGGCCTCATCTAGATACTGTGCCCGGTTCTGTATAGGTCACTGGTGCCGCCTCATCTAGATACTGTGCCCGGTTCTGTACAGGTCACTGGTGCGGCCTCATCTAGATACTGTGCCCGGTTCTGTATAGGTCACTGGTGCGGCCTCATCTAGATACTTTGCCCGGTACTGTATAGGTCACTGGTGCGGCCTCATCTAGTTACTGTGCCCGGTTCTGTATAGGTCACTGGTGCGGCCTCATCTATATACTGTGCCCGGTACTGTATAGGTCACTGGTGCGGCCTCATCTAGTTACTGTGCCCGGTTCTGTATAGGTCACTGGTGCGGCCTCATCTAGATACTGTGTCCAGTTCTGTATAGGTCACTGGTGCGGCCTCATCTAGATACTGTGCCCGGTTCTGTATAGGTCACTGGTGCGGCCTCATCTATATACTGTGCCCGGTTCTGTATAGGTCACTGCTGCGGCCTCATCTAGATACTGTGCCCAGTTCTGTATAGGTCACTGGTGCCGCCTCATCTAGATACTGTGGCCAGTTCTGTATAGGTCACTGGTACGGCCTCATCTATATACTGTGCCCGGTTCTGTATAGGTCACTGGTGCGGCCTCATCTAGATACTGTGCCCGGTTCTGTATAGGTCACTGGTGCGACCTCATCTAGATACTGTGCCCGGTTCTGTATAGGTCACTGGTGCGGCCTCATCTAGCTCTTAGGTTAATTGTAGCCATTGCGTGCAGCCATTTCCGAGGCCCAGAGTCTTACCTATAGACTGTGCCCAGAGAGTAGGCTCCATGCTGATCACCTGGTGGATCCCTGTGTTACAGAAGATGAAGAGGATCTGGAAGGATACTCGAAATCTGTTCCAGGGAAGAGGAGAGCCAATCAGGTGAGTGGAGACCGGCCCTCAGTCGTTTCTGAAAGAATAGATTGTCAGCTCATCTGTCAAAGCTTAGTTACTGATTCATTTGTTTTTCTCAGTGGAACCGTCGTAATGAGAAGGGGGAGACTGTCCTGCACAGGGCCTGTATTGAGGGGAACATAAAGCTTGTCCAGAGCCTGTTGGATAAGGTAAGATGGTTATTATTGTAAATGGTGTCACTGTATTGTATATGGCGTTCCCGCATAACGGCACTGAATGTCACTGTATTGTATATGACGTTCCCCCATGACTGGAGGACTGGGTGTCACTGTATTGTATATGACGTTCCCCCATGACGGGAGGACTGGGTGTCACTGTATTGTATATGGTGTTCCCCCATGACGGGGGATTGGGTGTCACTGTATTGTATATGGTGTTCCCCCATGACGGGGGCCTGGGTGTCACTCTATTGTATATGGTGTTCCCCCATGATGGGGGATTGGGTGTCACTGTATTGTATATGGTGTTCCCCCATGACGGGGGATTGGGTGTCACTGTATTGTATATGGTGTTCCCCCATGACGGGGGATTGGGCGTCACTGTATTGTATATGGTGTTCCCCCAATACAGGTAGACTGGTTGTCACTGTATTGTATATGGTGTTCCCCCATGACGGGGGATTGGGTGTCACTGTATTGTATATGGTGTTCCCCCATGACGGGGGATTGGGCGTCACTGTATTGTATATGGTGTTCCCCCAATACAGGTAGACTGGTTGTCACTGTATTGTATATGGTGTTCCCCCATGATGGGGGCCTGGATGTCATTGTAACATAAGTGACATTCTCCCATAAATTGGGGCTGTGTCCTCATCAATGGAGGCTCCTAGATACAATATAAGTCACTTATACCCCTTTTCCACTAGCAACCTGGGTCGGACCCGGTAATTTGTACCCGGTTCGAACCCGGGTGGGACATGGGTAGGAGACACATTTCCACTACAGTGCTACCCGGTAAATTGCCTGATCATCCCCTTTTACACTTAACCCGGGTTAGGCCTTTTTTCCCCTATAGATAAACATAAGAAAAGGGCTTTACCATGGGAGGTCACAAAATAGGGCCACCATTACACCAAAAGGGCCACCATTAAAAATATTACCATATTAGAAGAAGAGACCACACTCATTTCTTTTAAAATAACTTTTTTAATATTTTACTGTAAAATATTAAATATTTGGAACTTTTAAAAGTTTCTTCACACAACACAAGAAAAGACATGCCAAAAAAGGGTAACAAACAGAGTCCTGGGCGCTTCTTTCTGGTGTTATGCTGCCTTGCCTTAACCTGAGAGGGCTATTCCTTCTTCTCCCCAATAGAAGCAATGCAAATAGGTATTTTGGTAAGGAATCTGATGTAGCGCCTTATTCCTTACCAAAAAACCTATTGACAAGAAAAGACATGCCAAAAAAGGGTAACAAACAGAGTCAGGTAAAATGTTTGCCGTACACCTGAGCCTTTGGCATACATAACAATGAAAAAAGTGCACGTAAACATGTTAAAAAACAAGTGCCCATAAGAATTTTTAAAAGTGCAAGATGTAGGCTTTAACCAAACTGTGCCCACAAGGCGACTGAATGCAGTAAATATATTCAACATTGTTATTGCAATAATGCAATAAAGAACTTCGAAGAAAAAAAAACAAGTATTTCTTATGACAAATCACGATATACCGTAAATTCAGGGGAGTCTAGGTTTGGCAGCAGCGTGTTGTCAAGGCTAGTGGTGTTTGCCTCACTATACTCTGGGTTTAGTGGGGCACTGGTAGCAGCGCTGGAGGCATAGCTAGTGGAAGTGTTGGGTGCGTGGCTAGCACCAGTGGTGGGGTGGTAGCTAATTGCTGTGCTGGGGGCGTGGCTACTGGGGCCTCTATATGGTAGAGGCTCTCGGTGTGACTGTTGCTCACACGAAGTGCTAGGGGCGGAGGGAGTTGGCCCTCTACTGTATTGGCCATATGCATACTCATGGTGTACTGGGTATGCTGGGGCCTGTGAAGCATGTGGCGGACACGTTGGATAATGAGGAGGTGGCATATACCCACGATTAAGTATCCGTTCCAAGAAGGACAATTGTCTGTCCTGCATGTCCTTTAATTGATCCAAGAAAGAGTGCTGCATCTGTCTTTCATTTTCTAAAAACTTCTCCATACGAGCATCCTCATTGGCCTGCATGTCGGAGTCCATTTCACGCAGTTGATCTATTACTACTGAAGAGAAAGCTCTCGCCGCTTGATCGGAACGGTTTGCTTTTTTCTTCTTTGGCAGCACCTTGTAAACTGCAAGTGGGACAAACAAAAATACACTATAAACATAAAATAGCAGAGGTGTTTGCAGCCCTGTGCTTGCGGCCCTATCCCACCTGCACACTTGCGGCACTCTGCAACATATACCGTTGATTACTGGGATAAATGTTTTTTTTACTTACTATTTGAACGCAGTTTTGGTGTTTGATGTTCAGTCGCTTGCTCCGTTGCTGTTTCGGACCCCTCCTCCACCATGGACGGTGCGGTGTCAGAAAAAGCAGACCTATCAAGTAGACTGCACTCTTCATCGCCATCTTCCGAAATCAAGAGCGGAGAAGTTGGGCAGCACGGTGACATTGCCATGGTGGACTGTGTGTCAGGTGGCTCCTGGCTACTCTCCATTGGTGGCTCCTGGCTACTCTCCATCTGGCTGGCCAACGAGGATGACAGTGCCACAGGATTAATCAGAGCTGTGTTGCCAAATGCCCTGCAGCATAGATCGTAATGGACCCACTCGACACGTGCGGCACCGCTTTTTTTCCTGTTCTGGTCACAGACAGACCTTGGTGAACTGCCTCTTTAGTGCTTTCAATTTGTTAAGCACTTGCTGGTGAGAGCGGTGTATCCCCCTAGACTCCAGCATCTGGGCAATATTTCTGTACAAGATTGCGTCTTTTACGGTACCAGTCACCTGGCACTTGATTTCCTCCTCTGCCCTAATGAGCAGCAGCTCCTTTACTTCAGCATCAGACCAATTGCTGGCAGCCATAATGAAGTTGTGCTGCGAGATGATTAGCAGTGTCCGCTGGGGCAGCCTGTGGTGCTGGCGGCAGAGAGGAAGGTGGCTGCTGGAGCAGCCTCTGATACAGCAGGGGAAAGTCAGCAGGACAGACATGCAGCACATGTGCACACAACGCTGTCCTCCGTGCTATGTGCCCAGTCTGCGGGGCTCTGAGTGATGACATCACTCACCAGCGCCCCAGCAGCACCAATCAGGGAAGATTTTTACATGCTCAGTCAAATAACCTGGTCAAGGAGCGTTTCCACTACCCTTGAATCCGGGTGCTAACCGGGTGCTACCCTGATCATGACCTGGGTAGGACTGCCGGGGAATCCAAACCGGGTTATTTGAAAGGGAGCATTTCCACTAGCAGAAAAACCCGGGTAGAAGCGCGTCCCCGCGGAGATTACCGGGTTATATCTTCTAGTGGAAAAGGGGTATTACTGTGCTGACCAGAGAGACGCAATAACCCTGGTTATGTATTACAGGGGCATCCTCTGAATCCGCGAGATTACTGTGGGTGGACGCCCCTTCACGAGGCCTGCAACCATGGTCACCTGGGTGAGTCCAAGTCTGATTATCAGGGGGTAATCTGTATAATATGTACAGTTGTGCCCATAAGGTTACACACCCCAGCAGCAGAATGTGTGATTGTCATGGGGTAATCTGTATAATATGTACAGTTGTGCCCATAAGGTTACATACCCCAGCAGCAGAATGTGTGATTGTCATGGGGTAATCTGTATAATATGTACAGTTGTGCCCATAAGGTTACACACCACAGCAGCAGAATGTGTGATTATCATGGGGTAATCTGTATGATATGTACAGTTGTGCCCATAAGGTTACACACCCCAGCAGCAGAATGTGTGATTATCAGGGGGTAATCTGTATGATATGTACAGTTGTGCCCATAAGGTTACACACCCCAGCGGCAGAATGTGTGATTGTCATGGGGTAATCTGTATGATATGTACAGTTGTGCCCATAAGGTTACACACCCCAGCGGCAGAATGTGTGATTGTCATGGGGTAATCTGTATAATATGTATAGTTGTGCCCATAAGGTTACACACCCCAGCAGCAGAATGTGTGATTGTCATGGGGTAATCTGTATGATATGTACAGTTGTGCCCATAAGGTTACATACCCCAGCAGCAGAATGTGTGATTATCATGGGGTAATCTGTATAATATGTACAGTTGTGCCCATAAGGTTACACACCCAGCAGCAGAATGTGTGATTGTCATGGGGTAATCTGTATAATATGTACAGTTGTGCCCGTAAGGTTACACACCCCAGCAGCAGAATGTGTGATTATCATGGGGTAATCTGTATGATATGTACAGTTGTGCCCATAAGGTTACATACCCCAGCAGCAGAATGTGTGATTATCATGGGGTAATCTGTATAATATGTACAGTTGTGCCCATAAGGTTACACACCCAGCAGCAGAATGTGTGATTGTCATGGGGTAATCTGTATAATATGTACAGTTGTGCCCGTAAGGTTACACACCCCAGCAGCAGAATGTGTGATTGTCATGGGGTAATCTGTATAATATGTACAGTTGTGCCCATAAGGTTACACACCCCAGCAGCAGAATGTGTGATTATCATGGGGTAATCTGTATAATATGTACAGTTGTGCCCATAAGGTTACATACCCCAGCAGCAGAATGTGTGATTATCATGGGGTAATCTGTATAATATGTACAGTTGTGCCCATAAGGTTACATACCCCAGCAGCAGAATGTGTGATTATCATGGGGTAATCTGTATGATATGTACAGTTGTGCCCATAAGGTTACATACCCCAGCAGCAGAATGTGTGATTGTCATGGGGTAATCTGTATGATATGTACAGTTGTGCCCATAAGGTTACACACCCCAGCAGCAGAATGTGTGATTATCATGGGGTAATCTGTATAATATGTACAGTTGTGCCCATAAGGTTACATACCCCAGCAGCAGAATGTGTGATTATCATGGGGTAATCTGTATAATATGTACAGTTGTGCCCATAAGGTTACATACCCCAGCAGCAGAATGTGTGATTATCATGGGGTAATCTGTATAATATGTACAGTTGTGCCCATAAGGTTACACACCCCAGCAGCAGTATGTGTTATTATCATGGGGTAATCTGTATAATATGTACAGTTGTGCCCGTAAGGTTACACACCCCAGCAGTAGAATGTGTGATTGTCATGGGGTAATCTGTATGATATGTACAGTTGTGCCCATAAGGTTACACACCCCAGCAGCAGAATGTGTTATTATCATGGGGTAATCTGTATAATATGTACAGTTGTGCCCATAAGGTTACACACCACAGCAGCAGAATGTGTGATTGTCATGGGGTAATCTGTATGATATGTACAGTTGTGCCCATAAGGTTACATACCCCAGCAGCAGAATGTGTGATTGTCATGGGGTAATCTGTATAATATGTACAGTTGTGCCCATAAGGTTACACACCACAGCAGCAGAATGTGTGATTATCATGGGGTAATCTGTATGATATGTACAGTTGTGCCCGTAAGGTTACACACCCCAGCAGCAGAATGTGTTATTATCATGGGGTAATCTGTATAATATGTACAGTTGTGCCCATAAGGTTACACACCACAGCAGCAGAATGTGTGATTGTCATGGGGTAATCTGTATGATATGTACAGTTGTGCCCATAAGGTTACATACCCCAGCAGCAGAATGTGTGATTGTCATGGGGTAATCTGTATAATATGTACAGTTGTGCCCATAAGGTTACACACCACAGCAGCAGAATGTGTGATTATCATGGGGTAATCTGTATGATATGTACAGTTGTGCCCATAAGGTTACACACCCCAGCAGCAGAATGTGTGATTATCAGGGGGTAATCTGTATGATATGTATAGTTGTGCCCATAAGGTTACATACCCCAGCAGCAGAATGTGTGATTATCATGGGGTAATCTGTATAATATGTACAGTTGTGCCCATAAGGTTACATACCCCAGCAGCAGAATGTGTGATTGTCATGGGGTAATCTGTATAATATGTACAGTGGTGCCCATAAGGTTACATACCCCAGCAGCAGAATGTGTGATTGTCATGGGGTAATCTGTATAATATGTACAGTTGTGCCCGTAAGGTTACATACCCCAGCAGCAGAATGTGTGATTGTCATGGGGTAATCTGTATAATATGTACAGTTGTGCCCGTAAGGTTACATACCCCAGCAGCAGAATGTGTGATTGTCATGGGGTAATCTGTATAATATGTACAGTTGTGCCCGTAAGGTTACATACCCCAGCAGCAGAATGTGTGATTGTCATGGGGTAATCTGTATAATATGTACAGTTGTGCCCGTAAGGTTACATACCCCAGCAGCAGAATGTGTGATTGTCATGGGGTAATCTGTATAATATGTACAGTTGTGCCCGTAAGATTACACACCCCAGCAGCAGAATGTGTGATTATCATGGGGTAATCTGTATAATATGTACAGTTGTGCCCATAAGGTTACATACCCCAGCAGCAGAATGTGTGATTATCATGGGGTAATCTGTATAATATGTACAGTTGTGCCCATAAGGTTACACACCCCAGCAGCAGAATGTGTGATTATCATGGGGTAATCTGTATAATATGTACAGTTGTGCCCGTAAGGTTACACACCCCAGCAGCAGAATGTGTGATTATCAGGGGGTAATCTGTATAATATGTATAGTTGTGCCCATAAGGTTACACACCCCAGCGGCAGAATGTGTGATTGTCATGGGGTAATCTGTATGATATGTACAGTTGTGCCCATAAGGTTACACACCCCAGCGGCAGAATGTGTGATTGTCATGGGGTAATCTGTATAATATGTATAGTTGTGCCCATAAGGTTACACACCCAGCAGCAGAATGTGTGATTGTCATGGGGTAATCTGTATAATATGTACAGTTGTGCCCGTAAGGTTACACACCCCAGCAGCAGAATGTGTGATTATCATGGGGTAATCTGTATAATATGTACAGTTGTGCCCATAAGGTTACATACCCCAGCAGCAGAATGTCTGATTATCATGGGGTAATCTGTATAATATGTACAGTTGTGCCCATAAGGTTACATACCCCAGCAGCAGAATGTGTGATTATCATGGGGTAATCTGTATAATATGTACAGTTGTGCCCATAAGGTTACATACCCCAGCAGCAGAATGTCTGATTATCATGGGGTAATCTGTATAATATGTACAGTTGTGCCCATAAGGTTACATACCCCAGCAGCAGAATGTGTGATTATCATGGGGTAATCTGTATAATATGTACAGTTGTGCCCATAAGGTTACACACCCCAGCAGCAGAATGTGTGATTATCATGGGGTAATCTGTATAATATGTACAGTTGTGCCCATAAGGTTACACACCCCAGCAGCAGAATGTGTGATTGTCATGGGGTAATCTGTATAATATGTACAGTTGTGCCCATAAGGTTACATACCCCAGCAGCAGAATGTGTGATTGTCATGGGGTAATCTGTATAATATGTACAGTTGTGCCCATAAGGTTACACACCACAGCAGCAGAATGTGTGATTATCATGGGGTAATCTGTATGATATGTACAGTTGTGCCCATAAGGTTACACACCCCAGCAGCAGAATGTGTGATTATCAGGGGGTAATCTGTATGATATGTACAGTTGTGCCCATAAGGTTACACACCCCAGCGGCAGAATGTGTGATTGTCATGGGGTAATCTGTATGATATGTACAGTTGTGCCCATAAGGTTACACACCCCAGCGGCAGAATGTGTGATTGTCATGGGGTAATCTGTATAATATGTATAGTTGTGCCCATAAGGTTACACACCCCAGCAGCAGAATGTGTGATTGTCATGGGGTAATCTGTATGATATGTACAGTTGTGCCCATAAGGTTACATACCCCAGCAGCAGAATGTGTGATTATCATGGGGTAATCTGTATAATATGTACAGTTGTGCCCATAAGGTTACACACCCAGCAGCAGAATGTGTGATTGTCATGGGGTAATCTGTATAATATGTACAGTTGTGCCCATAAGGTTACACACCCAGCAGCAGAATGTGTGATTGTCATGGGGTAATCTGTATAATATGTACAGTTGTGCCCGTAAGGTTACACACCCCAGCAGCAGAATGTGTGATTATCATGGGGTAATCTGTATGATATGTACAGTTGTGCCCATAAGGTTACATACCCCAGCAGCAGAATGTGTGATTATCATGGGGTAATCTGTATAATATGTACAGTTGTGCCCATAAGGTTACACACCCAGCAGCAGAATGTGTGATTGTCATGGGGTAATCTGTATAATATGTACAGTTGTGCCCGTAAGGTTACACACCCCAGCAGCAGAATGTGTGATTGTCATGGGGTAATCTGTATAATATGTACAGTTGTGCCCATAAGGTTACACACCCCAGCAGCAGAATGTGTGATTATCATGGGGTAATCTGTATAATATGTACAGTTGTGCCCATAAGGTTACATACCCCAGCAGCAGAATGTGTGATTATCATGGGGTAATCTGTATAATATGTACAGTTGTGCCCATAAGGTTACATACCCCAGCAGCAGAATGTGTGATTATCATGGGGTAATCTGTATGATATGTACAGTTGTGCCCATAAGGTTACATACCCCAGCAGCAGAATGTGTGATTGTCATGGGGTAATCTGTATGATATGTACAGTTGTGCCCATAAGGTTACACACCCCAGCAGCAGAATGTGTGATTATCATGGGGTAATCTGTATAATATGTACAGTTGTGCCCATAAGGTTACATACCCCAGCAGCAGAATGTGTGATTATCATGGGGTAATCTGTATAATATGTACAGTTGTGCCCATAAGGTTACATACCCCAGCAGCAGAATGTGTGATTATCATGGGGTAATCTGTATAATATGTACAGTTGTGCCCATAAGGTTACACACCCCAGCAGCAGTATGTGTTATTATCATGGGGTAATCTGTATAATATGTACAGTTGTGCCCGTAAGGTTACACACCCCAGCAGTAGAATGTGTGATTGTCATGGGGTAATCTGTATGATATGTACAGTTGTGCCCATAAGGTTACACACCCCAGCAGCAGAATGTGTTATTATCATGGGGTAATCTGTATAATATGTACAGTTGTGCCCATAAGGTTACACACCACAGCAGCAGAATGTGTGATTGTCATGGGGTAATCTGTATGATATGTACAGTTGTGCCCATAAGGTTACATACCCCAGCAGCAGAATGTGTGATTGTCATGGGGTAATCTGTATAATATGTACAGTTGTGCCCATAAGGTTACACACCACAGCAGCAGAATGTGTGATTATCATGGGGTAATCTGTATGATATGTACAGTTGTGCCCGTAAGGTTACACACCCCAGCAGCAGAATGTGTTATTATCATGGGGTAATCTGTATAATATGTACAGTTGTGCCCATAAGGTTACACACCACAGCAGCAGAATGTGTGATTGTCATGGGGTAATCTGTATGATATGTACAGTTGTGCCCATAAGGTTACATACCCCAGCAGCAGAATGTGTGATTGTCATGGGGTAATCTGTATAATATGTACAGTTGTGCCCATAAGGTTACACACCACAGCAGCAGAATGTGTGATTATCATGGGGTAATCTGTATGATATGTACAGTTGTGCCCATAAGGTTACACACCCCAGCAGCAGAATGTGTGATTATCAGGGGGTAATCTGTATGATATGTATAGTTGTGCCCATAAGGTTACATACCCCAGCAGCAGAATGTGTGATTATCATGGGGTAATCTGTATAATATGTACAGTTGTGCCCATAAGGTTACATACCCCAGCAGCAGAATGTGTGATTGTCATGGGGTAATCTGTATAATATGTACAGTGGTGCCCATAAGGTTACATACCCCAGCAGCAGAATGTGTGATTGTCATGGGGTAATCTGTATAATATGTACAGTTGTGCCCGTAAGGTTACATACCCCAGCAGCAGAATGTGTGATTGTCATGGGGTAATCTGTATAATATGTACAGTTGTGCCCGTAAGGTTACATACCCCAGCAGCAGAATGTGTGATTGTCATGGGGTAATCTGTATAATATGTACAGTTGTGCCCGTAAGGTTACATACCCCAGCAGCAGAATGTGTGATTGTCATGGGGTAATCTGTATAATATGTACAGTTGTGCCCGTAAGGTTACATACCCCAGCAGCAGAATGTGTGATTGTCATGGGGTAATCTGTATAATATGTACAGTTGTGCCCGTAAGATTACACACCCCAGCAGCAGAATGTGTGATTATCATGGGGTAATCTGTATAATATGTACAGTTGTGCCCATAAGGTTACATACCCCAGCAGCAGAATGTGTGATTATCATGGGGTAATCTGTATAATATGTACAGTTGTGCCCATAAGGTTACACACCCCAGCAGCAGAATGTGTGATTATCATGGGGTAATCTGTATAATATGTACAGTTGTGCCCGTAAGGTTACACACCCCAGCAGCAGAATGTGTGATTATCAGGGGGTAATCTGTATAATATGTATAGTTGTGCCCATAAGGTTACACACCCCAGCGGCAGAATGTGTGATTGTCATGGGGTAATCTGTATGATATGTACAGTTGTGCCCATAAGGTTACACACCCCAGCGGCAGAATGTGTGATTGTCATGGGGTAATCTGTATAATATGTATAGTTGTGCCCATAAGGTTACACACCCAGCAGCAGAATGTGTGATTGTCATGGGGTAATCTGTATAATATGTACAGTTGTGCCCGTAAGGTTACACACCCCAGCAGCAGAATGTGTGATTATCATGGGGTAATCTGTATAATATGTACAGTTGTGCCCATAAGGTTACATACCCCAGCAGCAGAATGTCTGATTATCATGGGGTAATCTGTATAATATGTACAGTTGTGCCCATAAGGTTACATACCCCAGCAGCAGAATGTGTGATTATCATGGGGTAATCTGTATAATATGTACAGTTGTGCCCATAAGGTTACATACCCCAGCAGCAGAATGTCTGATTATCATGGGGTAATCTGTATAATATGTACAGTTGTGCCCATAAGGTTACATACCCCAGCAGCAGAATGTGTGATTATCATGGGGTAATCTGTATAATATGTACAGTTGTGCCCATAAGGTTACACACCCCAGCAGCAGAATGTGTGATTATCATGGGGTAATCTGTATAATATGTACAGTTGTGCCCATAAGGTTACACACCCCAGCAGCAGAATGTGTGATTGTCATGGGGTAATCTGTATAATATGTACAGTTGTGCCCATAAGGTTACATACCCCAGCAGCAGAATGTGTGATTTGTCAGAGAATATGAAGGAAAACTCACACACTGTTCTGTCACTCGTGGTCAGTGGTTGGGTGACACCATGTATTGTTAAACAACTGCCGGAGAGGGGAGGCGGTTGGGGGTTAGCCTGCCGGGGGGGGGGGGGGGGGGGGCGGTTGGGGTTTAGCCTGCCGGAGAGGGAGGGGGGGGGGGGGGGGCGGTTGGGGGTTAGCCTGCGGGAGGGGGGGCGGTTGGGGGTTAGCCTGCGGGAGGGGGGCAGTTGGGGGTTAGGTAATCAGGGGGATGACAAGGGTTAAAATTACCCTTTTCCATGTTAACCATTTGCATTCTGACCTGGTGTTGACTAATTGTCTGTCTCTATACTGTGCAGACCCTCCTATGGGCTCCTGACCTCCTCCATTGGGGCCCTTCTCTTACCACTACTGTGTCCTCTGCAGATATTGTGCAGCTGCTGTTAGACCGCGGAGCCAACATCAATGACCCTGGGGGCCCGCTGTGTGAGGGGATCACGCCACTCCATGACGCACTCGCCAGTGGAAACTTTGACGTAGCCCAGCTGCTGATAAAGCGGGGGGCATCTGTTACCCAGAGGAACGCTAAGGTATGGGGCCTGTTACCCCGATGGTAGTACCTGGAGAAGGTTGTAACCATAGGTAACGATGTATGATGTCACACGTCCACAGGGCACGCCCCCTCTCGGCAGCCTGCATGAGTGGAGTCAGATGTACGGGAAGCACCTAGACCAGGAGACCAGGATGACGTGTAGAGAGACGGAGAAGCTGCTGCGCGATGCTTTGGCCGGGAAGGGTAAGACGTGAGCAGGCGCTGATCATACATCACGCGTGTAGTGACATTCTGACCTCCAGCACATGGATGTGGTCATACCTTCTGTCCACACAATACGTCATGCCCCTAATGAGTAGAGGACTATGTGGCAGATGTACTAAGCCTGGTGAAGAGATAACGTAGGTGATAACGCACCAGCCAATCAGCTCCTTACTGTCATTTTTTCAAACATAGCTGATTGGCTGGTGCATTATCACCTTCAACTTTGTCTCTTAACCAGGCTTAACCCCCATTGTGAGGGTCACACAGGGCAGTGAGCCTGGCGGGACTGCCATGGGGTGAGACAGGGACTGTGTAAGGATTGACAGTTCTGTAAAAGTCCCACTCTGTGTCTACATGAGCCCTGTGCAGCTGCCAGTCACCCCCCACCCTCCCCCACTGATACCCTATATGTGGTCAGCACGCACACCATACATATATCACTGCACATGTTACATCTGCCCCCTGCAGTGCAGCAGCCAGTCAGCCCCCACCCTTCCCCACTGATACCCTAGATGTGGTCAGCACGCACACCATACATATATCACTGCACATGTTACATCTGCCCCCTGCAGTGCAGCAGCCAGTCAGCCCCCACCCTCCCCCACTGATACCCTAGATGTGGTCAGCACGCACACCATACATATATCACTGCACATGTTACATCTGCCCCCTGCAGTGCAGCAGCCAGGCACCCCCCACCCTCCCCCACTGATACCCTAGATGTGGTCAGCACGCACACCATACATATATCACTGCACAAGTTACATCTGCCCCCTGCAGTGCAGCAGCCAGTCAGTCCCTCCCCCACTGATACCCTAGATGTGGTCAGCACGCACACCATACATATATCACTGCACATGTTACATCTGCCCCCTGCAGTGCAGCAGCCACTCACCCCCCACCCTCCCCCACTGATACCCTAGATCTGGTCAGCACGCACACCATACATATATCACTGCACATGTTACATCTGCCCCCTGCAGTGCAGCAGCCAGTCAGTCCCTTCCCCACTGATACCCTAGATGTGGTCAGCACGCGCACCATACATATATCACTGCACATGTTACATCTGCCCCCTGCAGTGCAGCAGCCACTCACCCCCCACCCTCCCCCACTGATACCCTAGATCTGGTCAGCACGCACACCATACATATATCACTGCACATGTTACATCTGCCCCCTGCAGTGCAGCAGCCAGTCAGCCCCTCCCCCACTGATACCCTAGATGTGGTCAGCACGCACACCATACATATATCACTGCACATGTTACATCTGCCCCCTGCAGTGCAGCAGCCAGTCACCCCCCACCCTCCCCCACTGATACCCTAGATGTGGTCAGCACGCACACCATACATATATCACTGCACAAGTTACATCTGCCCCCTGCAGTGCAGCAGCCAGTCAGCCCCCACCCTCCCCCACTGATACCCTAGATGTGGTCAGCACGCACACCATACATATATCACTGCACAAGTTACATCTGCCCCCTGCAGTGCAGCAGCCAGTAAGTCCCTCCCCCACTGATACCCTAGATGTGGTCAGCACGCACACCATACATATATCACTGCACATGTTACATCTGCCCCCTGCAGTGCAGCAGCCACTCACCCCCCACCCTCCCCCACTGATACCCTAGATCTGGTCAGCACGCACACCATACATATATCACTGCACATGTTACATCTGCCCCCTGCAGTGCAGCAGCCAGTCAGCCCCCACCCTCCCCCACTGATACCCTAGATGTGGTCAGCACGCACACCATACATATATCACTGCACAAGTTACATCTGCCCCCTGCAGTGCAGCAGCCAGTCAGTCCCTCCCCCACTGATACCCTAGATGTGGTCAGCACGCACACCATACATATATCACTGCACATGTTACATCTGCCCCCTGCAGTGCAGCAGCCACTCACCCCCCACCCTCCCCCACTGATACCCTAGATCTGGTCAGCACGCACACCATACATATATCACTGCACATGTTACATCTGCCCCCTGCAGTGCAGCAGCCAGTCAGTCCCTTCCCCACTGATACCCTAGATGTGGTCAGCACGCGCACCATACATATATCACTGCACATGTTACATCTGCCCCCTGCAGTGCAGCAGCCACTCACCCCCCACCCTCCCCCACTGATACCCTAGATCTGGTCAGCACGCACACCATACATATATCACTGCACATGTTACATCTGCCCCCTGCAGTGCAGCAGCCAGTCAGCCCCTCCCCCACTGATACCCTAGATGTGGTCAGCACGCACACCATACATATATCACTGCACATGTTACATCTGCCCCCTGCAGTGCAGCAGCCAGTCACCCCCCACCCTCCCCCACTGATACCCTAGATGTGGTCAGCACGCACACCATACATATATCACTGCACAAGTTACATCTGCCCCCTGCAGTGCAGCAGCCAGTCAGCCCCTCCCCCACTGATACCCTGGATGTGGTCAGCACGCACACCATACATATATCACTGCACATGTTACATCTGCCCCCTGCAGTGCAGCAGCCAGTCAGCCCCTCCCCCACTGATACCCTAGATGTGGTCAGCACGCACACCATACATATATCACTGCACATGTTACATCTGCCCCCTGCAGTGCAGCAGCCAGTCACCCCCCACCCTCCCCCACTGATACCCTGGATGTGGTCAGCACGCACACCATACATATATCACTGCACATGTTACATCTGCCCCCTGCAGTGCAGCAGCCAGTCACCCCCCACCCTCCCCCACTGATACCCTAGATGTGGTCAGCACGCACACCATACATATATCACTGCACATGTTACATCTGCCCCCTGCAGTGCAGCAGCCAGTCAGCCCCTCCCCCACTGATACCCTAGATGTGGTCAGCACGCACACCATACATATATCACTGCACATGTTACATCTGCCCCCTGCAGTGCAGCAGCCAGTCAGCCCCTCCCCCACTGATACCCTAGATGTGGTCAGCACGCACACCATACATATATCACTGCACATGTTACATCTGCCCCCTGCAGTGCAGCAGCCAGTCACCCCCCACCCTCCCCCACTGATACCCTAGATGAGGTCAGCACGCACACCATACATATATCACTGCACATGTTACATCTGCCCCCTGCAGTGCAGCAGCCAGTCAGCCCCTCCCCCACTGATACCCTAGATGTGGTCAGCACAAACACCATACATATATCACTGCATGGAAGTACACATACACAAACCTAACTCTCTGCACATGTTACATCTGCCCCCTGCAGTGCAGCATGGTGTTACCCAGGTGCTCGGTTACTGGCTGCTTCTGCATGAAGCCACACATGCTGGGCAGTGTTATTCTCACACTGCAATGTAGCTCTAAGCTCGGACATGTCCCTCCCACACCTATCTCTCTGCACATGTTACATCTGCCCCCCTGCAGTGCAGCATGGTGTTTCCCAGATGCACAAATACTGGCTCCATTTTGCGAGTAATCCTGAGTAAATGTCATGTGTTATCCATCCAGTTGCTCCCGCTCCCCAGGCGAATGACGGCCTTCAGGACAATGACATATTTGATGCAGAGGGCTCCCAGCCGCCCAGGGCAGTCCCTCTTCATTCCTCCAGGAAGCAGCGGGAGGTATCCCAGCGCCAGAAGGACAAGTCGGGGGCAGAGCGATTCACTTCAATGCCCAGAAATCTGCAGGGGTTAAGTTTGGAAGAAGAGGATGAGGACGATCATTTTGTTCTTCATCGGTCTCCACCGCTTCGGACCAGCACCCAAATCAGTCATGAGGGATCTGTACATGAGGACAACCCTGAACAGCTTCTGACGCCTCTGAAACCGGTGAAAAAGAGGCCGCGGCTAAGAGCTCCGCATTCACCGTTGGGTTCCGAGGCTGCTATAACGGACATGTCTGATCTGGTGGCTCACACGAGACTGGACGAGGGTGGCATGGAAGCGTACCAGAAAGCAATGCATGGTTTGGGTAGCGCAAAATCGCGCCTAATTACTCAGTCATTGGCACAGCCAGAGAGCACGTATGATGACACGGTGCCCAGAGGGGCGCTGGTTCCCTCAGAGGAATATCTGGGTGATGACTGGCTGGAAGATGACTTAGAGGAATCGCGTCTGAGGAAACGAGGCCGCCAGTCCCCCGCCGACATTGAAGAGGTGGAAGAGACCGAGGACGAGCTGTCTGAGGAACTGTGGAGAGAGAGGCGGGCTCCTCGCACCACGCCACTGTCCCGGAAACGTTCCCGTCAGACCAAGCTTACGCAGATTGTAGACCGTGCTGTGGTAGGGCGTACAAAGAGTGGCGGCCAGAGCAACCTGGGCATCCCGCGTGTAATGGAGAGAGCACCGAATAATACCATGGACGGCGGACGGGCCAATCTCTCCGCTATATCTCAGGTTAGTCATTTGGAGGTGATCTCTACAGGAAGGCTGTACGGATGGGAGAGATTTGGGGGAGGGGGGGTCCCTACACATGAGCCGCAAACCTGAGCGCTGAGCCCTTTATTACTAGAGCGTGGATATAGCGATGTTCAGGGGGACGTTTCCGCTACCATATAAGGGTTCTCCATGGTATAACTTATTCCCTGTTCTCTAGACTCCGACCGTGACTATGAACACCGCGCTGCCTCCACCAATTAGAGTGCGCGTCCGAGTTCAAGATAACATCTTCCTTATCCCGATCCCCCACAGGTAGGCGTTGGATCCATGTGATCACAATGTGATTGATCTGTGCTATCCACCATTATGTATTTATATAAATATGTGCTGCTTATGGACAGGTCTTGTTGCTGTATGTGGACAGAAGGTGGGTGGGTCCGGTATGTGGAGAGGAGGAGGATGGTAGGTTCGGCATATGGAGGGACAGTGCATGGATTTGGTACATGGAGGGCAGGTGGGTCCGGTATGTGGAGAGTAGGAGGGTGGTAGGTTCGGCATATGGAGGGACAGTGCATGGATTTGGTACATGGAGGGCAGGTGGGTCCGGTATGTGGAGAGTAGGAGGGTGGTAGGTTCGGCATATGGAGGGACAGTGCATGGTATTTGGTACATGGAGGGCAGGTGGGTCCGGTATGTGGAGAGGAGGAGGGTGGTAGGTTCGGCATATGGAGGGACAGTGCATGGATTTGGTACATGGAGGGCAGGTGGGTCCGGTATGTGGAGAGGAGGAGGGTGGTAGGTTCGGCATATGGAGGGACAGTGCATGGATTTGGTACATGGAGGGCAGGTGGGTTCAGTATGTGGAGAGAAGGTGGGTGGGTTTGGTACATTAAGGGACAGTGGGTGGGAGGTTTGGTACGTGGAGGGAAGGTTGGTGGTAGGTCCGGCATGTGGAGGGAAGGTGGGATGGGTTTGATATGTAGAGGAAAGGTGGAGAGAAGGTGGGTGGTTGGTTCGGCATGTGGAGAGAAGGTGGGTGGTTGGTTCGGCATGTGGAGGAAAGGTGGGTGGGTGGTTGGTTCGGCATGTGGAGGAAAGGTGGGTGGTTGGTTCGGCATGTGGAGGAAAGGTGGGTGGGTGGTTGGTTCGGCATGTGGAGGAAAGGTGGGTGGTTGGTTCGGCATGTGGAGGAAAGGTGGGCGGTTGGTTCGGCATGTGGAGGAAAGGTGGGTGGTTGGTTCGGCATGTGGAGGTATGGTGGGTGGATTTGGTATGTAGAGGAAAGGTGGAGAGAAGGTAGGTGGTAGGTTCTGCTTGTGGGTGGTAGGTCCGGCATGTGGAGGTATGGTGGGTGGATTTTGTATGTGGAGGTATGGTGGGTGGATTTGGTATGAAGAGGAAAGGTGGTGAGAAGGTGGGTGGTAGGACCGGCATGTGGAGGGAAGGTGGGTGGTAGGACCGGCATGTGGAGGGAAGGTGGGTGGTAGGACCGGCATGTGGAGGGAAGGTGGGTGGTAGGACCGGCATGTGGAGGGAAGGTGGGTGGATTTTGTATGTGGAGGTATGGTGGGTGGATTTGGTATGTAGAGGAAAGGTGGTGAGAAGGTAGGTGGAAGGTTCGGCATGTGGAGGGAAGGTGGGTGGTAGGTCCGGCATGTGGAGGGAAGGTGGGTGGGTGTGGTATGTTGACGGACGTTTGGTGGATAGTGTATGTGGAGGGATGGTGGCTGGGTGGATTTTCTACATGGAGAGATGGTCAGTGGTAGGTTCAGCATGTTAAGGGACATTGGCTCAATTTGGTACGTGGAGGGAAGATGCACTAGTTTGGTACATGGAGGGACGGTGGGTTGGTTTGGTGGCTGTGATGATTGTTCTCCTCCATCCAGTGACGCAGACACCAGAGATATCTCCTGGCTGGCCGACCAGGCCTCTCAGCGCTATTACCAGAGCTGTGGCCTGCTTCCTCACCTTACTCTGAAGAAAGAAGGAGCCCTGTTGGCCCCGCAGGACCTAATTCTCCATGTCCTGCAGAGCAATGAGGAGGTCAGTTTGCCTAATGGTCTCCATAGCCCATGAACCTGCTCTCCTCCCGGCGATAACCAGATTAGTTTTAGCTGCTGTGTTTTCTCTTTAGGTTCTGGCTGAGGTCACCTCCTGGGACCTGCCGCCTCTGACTGATCGGTACAAGAAGGCCTGCCAAAGCCTAGCCGTAGGTAAGAGTGCCTCTAATGTATAGATTGTGCAGGAGCTCTGTCTGTTCTCCTGTGACCCTATGTCTGCTTTGTAGAGGAGAACCGCTTGGTGCTGAAGGCCCTGGAGCAGCAGGAGATGAGCCCCTGCATATCCTTGTGCCGCCTGGCCCTGAAAGCACCAGACCTCTGTCCGATAATACGAGCTCTGAAGCTCCAGTCCTCTCTGCGCCAGCTGCATCTGAGTGGCAACCTGCTTGGGGATCTTCAGGTGGAAGAGCTGCTGGGGATGCTGGGCACAATGCCCAACTTAACACACCTCAATCTATCATGCAACCAGTTGACCCATGAGGGCATCAGGAAGCTTGTTCCAGCCCCCGGCACACCTGACCATAAAGCCTTTGAGGTGAGAATGTGAATGAGGACGTGGTCTGACCTAGTTCTGCTGCTTACACCAAGACTAATGGTCTTCTGTTACCCTAGAATCTGGAGGAACTGGACCTGAGCATGAACCCACTGGGGGATGGGTTATCACAACCTCTGGCTTCCCTGCTCCATCACTGCCCTGTGCTGAGCACCCTGAACCTGCAGGCCTGTCAGCTCTCCAGCAAGTTCATGCAGCAGCATCGCCTCCTACTGGCCGAGGCCTTCAGAGGTCAGGTCATACATGGTGACAGAATGTTCCCCCTCCTGTAACCCAATGTTCCCTACTCCTCCATCTCCCCCCCCCCCCCCCTACTACCTGTAACATAATGCTTCTGACTCCGCCCTCTCCCCCTACTACCTGTAACATATTGCTTCCGACTCCTCCCTCTCCCCTACCTGTAACATAATGTTCCCGACTCCTCCCTACTACCTGTAACATAATGTTCCCGACTCCTCCCTACTACCTGTAACATAATGCTTCCGACACCTCCCTCTTCCATTACTTTCTGTAATGTAATGTCCTCCACTCCTCCCTCTCCCCCCTACTTCCTGTAATGTAATGTTCCTGACTCCTCCCTCTCCCGATACTTTCTGTAACCTAAGGATCCAGACTACTTCCTGTAACATAATATTCCCAACTCCTCCCTCTCCCCCTTGTAGTGTAATGTTCACGACTCCTCCCTCTCCCCCTAATTCCTGTATCGTAATGTTTCCTACTCCTCCCTCTCCCATTACTTCCTGTAATGTTTCCTACTCCTCCCTCTCCCATTACTTCCTGTAATGTTTCCTACTCCTCCCTCTCCTCTACTTCCTGTAACCTAATGTTCCTGACTCCTCCCTCTCCCCCTACTTCCTGTAATGTAATGTTTCAGACTCCTCCCTCTCCCCCTACTTCCTGTAATGTAATGTCCCCGACTCCTCCCTCTCCCCCTAGCTCCTGTAATGTAATGTTCCTGACTCCTCCCTCTCCCCCTACTTCCTGTAATGTAATGTTTCAGACTCCTCCCTCTCCCCCTACTTCCTGTAATGTAATGTCCCCGACTCCTCCCTCTCCCCCAAGCTCCTGTAATGTAATGTTCCTGACTCCTCCCTCTCCCCCTACTTCCTGTAATGTAATGTCCCCGACTCCTCCCTCTCCCCCTAGCTCCTGTAATGTAATGTTCCTGACTCCTCCCTCTCCCCCTACTTCCTGTAATGTAATGTTTCAGACTCCTCCCTCTCCCCCTAGCTCCTGTAATGTAATGTTCCTGACTCCTCCCTCTCCCCCTACTTCCTGTAATGTAATGTTTCAGACTCCTCCCTCTCCCCCTACTTCCTGTAATGTAATGTCCTCAACTCCTCCCTCTCCCCCTAGCACCTGTAATGTAATGTTCCTGACTCCTCCCTCTCCCCCTACTTCCTGTAACAGAATCTTCCAGACTCCTTCCTCTCTAGTTAGTTAGCTTAGGGTCTCCCCGGCGTCCATAGCTCTGTCCCTGTCGTCCATGGCAAGCCTAGTGAGCGTCCTCCCGTTCATACCCCCACTATCCACATCGGCGTGTAGTTGATTTTATAAAGTGTGGCGAGCGCAGCGAGGTAAGCAGACGCGGAATAAATGTGAAGTAATCCGCATCCCCTCGCTGTGCTCGCCACGCTTCAGGTTCGGTGGCTCGCTGCGCTTGCCATACTTTATAAAATCAACTCCACGTGGATAGTGGGGAATGAACAAGTCGGGATGACGCTTAACGCGGCCGCTCGCCACGCTCCAGTCAAGGACAGGGACGCTGACTCTGCCCGCAGGAACACTATGCTACTTCTGACTGACTACGCTATCTACGTTGGCCGCGCGAACACTACACTGATTCTGACAGCGCCTCTACGCTAACTGCGTAACGGGCGCCGCGCTAATACACAAGTACCGAATATACACAGGGCCATAGTGTGAATAGAAACCATGACCTCAGTACTGGGCCATTCCATTTCAGCCAGGGGTGTCCACCACCCATCTCAGATCTTTCCGGATTTGTTTTATTGAAGAGCTGACAATTCGTTTATTAAATATTGATTTTACAATTTATAAAATAATTTCCTAGTTGTGGCTTCTTCAGCTTATTAGAAGTATCTCGGGAGGTGATTAAGGAGTCCCCCGCGTATATTACAGGCCCGCGTTGCTGGTGTGGTACATACGGCTCAGGTGCTGACATTCGCAGGGCGGTGCGATGGACCCTGGACAGACGTCCATTCCTTCTCTAGTCACGATCACCAGATGTCTTCTCAGCTCCTGGCTATATGTTCTGGATGTGGATTATGTAGTCTGGGTATATAGTGCCCTCCCCAGGGTATAGCTGGGGCACATCCCACTGTAATGGCTGCCATGGACTATTTCCATGTCTGGCTGTAGCTGGGTTACTATTGGGGCCTCCACCTGTGAGGCCGGACACTTGCTAGGTTAGACTGAGGAGCTGCCGCCATGACGGAGTCTCACCGTGATTATGGGGTTACCGGAGAACTAATGTATGATACTCCTCAGGTGCCGTTCACTTGAAGAACCTCTCTATTTCCCATAATTCTTTGGGCTCGACTGGGGTAGAGCTCCTACTGAAGACTCTTCCTCATGAGACAATCTCACGGTTGGACCTTCGATCAGTGACCGCAGGGGACACTTTGATCATGGAGCCTCTCATTAGATACCTGTCTCAGGTGAGTAATTCCAGCATGGACTGCAGAGGCTGAATGTGGCCCAGCGGTCATACCAGGCACTTCAGGTGATGATGCGCCTCTTCCCTTGGTCTCCGCAGGATGGCTGCAGCTTATCGCACCTGGCGCTTTCCTCCAACAACCTAACCGATGAGTCTGTTCGGGAGCTGGCCAGGTAACGTCCCCCCGTCTGTGCGGGGCGCGGGCTCAGGTAACATCCCCCCGTCTGTGCGGGGGCCCGGGCTCAGGTAATGTCCCCCGTCTGTGCGGGGCCCGGGTTAAGGTAACGTCCCCCGTCTGTGCAGGGCCCGGGCTCAGGTAACGTCCCCCGTCTGTGCTGGGCCCGGGCTCAGGTAACGTCCCCCGTCTGTGCTGGGCCCGGGCTCAGGTAACGTCCCCCGTCTGTGCTGGGCGCGGGCTCAGGTAACGTCCCCCGTCTGTGCGGGGCGCGGGCTCAGGTAACGTCCCTCGTCTGTGCTGGGCGCGGGCTCAGGTAACGTCCCCCCGTCTGTGCGGGGCCCGGGCTCAGGTAACGTCCCCCGTCTGTGCGGGGCCCGGGCTCAGGTAACGTCTCCCGTCTGTGTGGGGGCCCGGGCTCAGGTAACGTCCCCCGTCTGGGCGGGGGCCCGGGCTCAGGTAACGTCCCCCGTCTGGGCGGGGGCCCGGGCTCAGGTAACGTCCCCCGTCTGGGCGGGGGCCCGGGCTCAGGTAACGTCCCCCGTCTGGGCGGGGGCCCGGGCTCAGGTAACGTCCCCCGTCTGGGCGGGGGCCCGGGCTCA
Source organism: Crinia signifera (assembly GCF_055691185.1). NCBI lineage: Eukaryota > Metazoa > Chordata > Amphibia > Anura > Myobatrachidae > Crinia > Crinia signifera. Next base: position 335,398,500 of record NC_139221.1, read on the forward strand.
GGTAACGTCCCCCGTCTGGGCGGGGGCCCGGGCTCAGGTAACGTCCCCCCACCTGTGCGCGGCCCGGGCTCAGGTAACTTCCCCCGTCTGTGCGCGGCCCGGGCTCAGGTAACGTCCCCCATCTGTGCGGGGCCCGGGCTCAGGTAACGTCCCCCGTCTGTGCGCGGTCTGGGCTCAGGTAACGTCCCCCGTCTGTGCGCGGTCCGGGCTCAGGTAACTTCCCCCGTCTGTGCGCGGCCCGGGCTCAGGTAACGTCCCCCGTCTGTGCGGGGCCCGGGCTCAGGTAACGTCCCCCGTCTGTGCGGGGCCCGGGCTCAGGTAACGTCCCCCGTCTGTGCGCGGTCCGGGCTCAGGTAACTTCCCCCGTCTGTGCGCGGCCCGGGCTCAGGTAACGTCCCCCGTCTGTGCGGGGCCCGGGCTCAGGTAACGTCCCCCGTCTGTGCGGGGCCCGGGCTCAGGTAACGTCCCCCGTCTGTGCGCGGTCCGGGCTCAGGTAACTTCCCCCGTCTGTGCGCGGCCCGGGCTCAGGTAACGTCCCCCGTCTGTGCGGGGCCCGGGCTCAGGTAACGTCCCCCGTCTGTGCGGGGCCCGGGCTCAGGTAACGTCCCCCGTCTGTGCGTGGTCCGGGCTCAGGTAACTTCCCCCGTCTGTGCGTGGCCCGGGCTCAGGTAACGTCCCCTCTCCTGCCTCACTGTAGCTAATCTCCATGTCTGTCTAATACTGACCATTCCCCCTCAGGTGTCTCCCAGTCTGTTCCTCTCTGACCTCTCTTGATCTGTCTGGAAATCCCAAAGTGGGGACTAATGGACTGGAATGTCTGCTGAACGGAATTTGGGAGAGAAACTGTGAAATGGGAGAACTCAACCTCACAGGTAACCACTGTCTGGGGCCACTGCGTCATGTTGGGGTATAGGAGGAGATCGTCGGGGTATGAGTGGGGCGGGCAGCCGGGGCAGGAGGTTACACAGGGAGTGGGCAGGTGATGGGCAGTGACTAAGGGCATTATATGTGAGGGGTATGAGTGGGACGGGCAGGAGGTTACACAGGGAGCGGGCAGGTGATGGGCAGTGACTAAGGGCATTATATGTAACGGGTATGAGTGGGACGGGCAGGAGGTTACACAGGGAGCGGGCAGGTGATGGGCAGTGACTAAGGGCATTATATGTGAGGGGTATGAGTGGGACGGGCAGGAGGTTACACAGGGAGCGGGTAGGTGCCGGGCAGTGACTAAGGGCATTATATGTGAGGGGTATGAGTGGGACGGGCAGGAGGTTACACAGGGAGCGGGCAGTGACTAAGGGCATTATATGTAACGGGTATGAGTGGGACGGGCAGGAGGTTACACAGGGAGCGGGCAGGTGCCGGGCAGTGACTAAGGGCATTATATGTGAAGGGTATGAGTGGGACGGGCAGGAGGTTACACAGGGAGCGGGCAGGTGATGGGCAGTGACTAAGGGCATTATATGTAACGGGTATGAGTGGGACGGGCAGGAGGTTACACAGGGAGCGGGCAGGTGATGGGCAGTGACTAAGGGCATTATATGTGAAGGGTATGAGTGGGACGGGCAGCCGGGGCAGGAGGTTACACAGGGAGCGGGCAGTGACTAAGGGCATTATATGTGAAGGGTATGAGTGGGATGGGCAGGAGGTTACACAGGGAGCGGGCAGGTGCCGGGCAGTGACTAAGGGCATTATATGTGAGGGGTATGAGTGGGAGGGGCAGGAGGTTACACAGGGAGCGGGCAGGTGCCGGGCAGTGACCAAGGGCATTATATGTGAAGGGTATGAGTGGGACGGGCAGGAGGTTACACAGGTAGCGGGCAGGTGATGGGCAGTGACTAAGGGCATTATATGTAAAGGGTAGGAGTGGGACGGGCAGGAGGTTACACAGGGAGCGGGCAGGTGATGGGCAGTGACTAAGGGCATTATATGTGAGGGGTATGAGTGGGACGGGCAGGAGGTTACACAGGGAGCAGGCAGGTGCCGGGCAGTGACTAAGGGCATTATATGTGAAGGGTATGAGTGGGACGGGCAGGAGGTTACACAGGGAGCGGGCAGGTGATGGGCAGTGACTAAGGGCATTATATGTGAGGGGTATGAGTGGGACGGGCAGCAGGTTACACAGGGAGCGGGCAGGTGCCGGGCAGTGACTAAGGGCATTATATGTGAAGGGTTTGAGTGGGACGGGCAGGAGGTTACACAGGGAGCGGGCAGGTGATGGGCAGTGACTAAGGGCATTATATGTGAGGGGTATGAGTGGAACGGGCAGGAGGTTACACAGGGAGCGGGCAGGTGCCGGGCAGTGACTAAGGGCATTATATGTGAGGGGTATGAGTGGGACGGGCAGGAGGTTACACAGGGAGCGGGCAGTGACTAAGGGCATTATATGTGAAGGGTATGAGTGGGACGGGCAGGAGGTTACACAGGGAGCGGGCAGGTGACGGGCAGTGACTAAGGGCATTATATGTGAAGGGTATGAGTGGGAGGGGCAGGAGGTTACACAGGGAGCGGGCAGGTGATGGGCAGTGACTAAGGGCATTATATGTGACGGGTATGAGTGGGAGGGGCAGGAGGTTACACAGGGAGCGGGCAGGTGATGGGCAGTGACTAAGGGCATTATATGTAACGGGTATGAGTGGGACGGGCAGGAGGTTACACAGGGAGCGGGCAGGTGCCGGGCAGTGACTAAGGGCATTATATGTGAGGGGTATGAGTGGGAGGGGCAGGAGGTTACACATGGAGCGGGCAGGTGCCGGGCAGTGACTAAGGGCATTATATGTGAAGGGTATGAGTGGGACGGGCAGGAGGTTACACAGGGAGCGGGCAGGTGATGGGCAGTGACTAAGGGCATTATATGTGACGGGCAGGAGGTTACACAGGGAGCGGGCAGGTGCCGGGCATTATATGTAAAGGGTATGAGTGGGACGGGCAGGAGGTTACACAGGGAGCGGGCAGTGACTAAGGGCATTATATGTGAAGGGTATGAGTGGGACGGGCAGGAGGTTACACAGGGAGCGGGCAGGTGATGGGCAGTGACTAAGGGCATTATATGTAAAGGGTATGAGTGGGACGGGCAGGAGGTTACACAGGGAGCGGGCATTATATGTGAAGGGTATGAGTGGGGCGGGCAGGAGGTTACACAGGGAGCGGGCAGTGACTAAGGGCATTATATGTGAAGGGTATGAGTGGGACGGGCAGGAGGTTACACAGGGAGCGGGCAGGTGATGGGCAGTGACTAAGGGCATTATATGTGAGGGGTAGGAGTGGGACGGGCAGGAGGTTACACAGGGAGCGGGCAGGTGCCAGGCAGTGACTAAGGGCATTATATGAAACGGGTAGGAGTGGGACGGGCAGGAGGTTACACAGGGAGCGGGCAGGTGCCAGGCAGTGACTAAGGGCATTATATGTAACGGGTATGAGTGGGACGGGCAGGAGGTTACACAGGGAGCGGGCAGGTGCCGGGCAGTGACTAAGGGCATTATATGTGAGGGGTATGAGTGGGAGGGGCAGGAGGTTACACATGGAGTGGGCAGGTGATGGGCAGTGACTAAGGGCATTATATGTGAGGGGTATGAGTGGGACGGGCAGGAGGTTACACAGGGAGCGGGCAGGTGACGGGCAGTGACTAAGGGCATTATATGTGAAGGGTAGGAGTGGGACGGGCAGGAGGTTACACATGGAGTGGGCAGGTGATGGGCAGTGACTAAGGGCATTATATGTGAGGGGTATGAGTGGGAGGGGCAGGAGGTTACACATGGAGTGGGCAGGTGATGGGCAGTCACTAAGGGCATTATATGTGAAGGGTAGGAGTGGGACGGGCAGGAGGTTACACAGGGAGCGGGCAGGCTAAGGGCATTATATATGAGGAGCCCAGAAAGTGGCAGTAGTCACAGTGGGAGAGGATAGGGATAACGGTCGGTGTGGCATCACATGTGAAGATTCCATACAATGACACCGAGGTGGGAGCGGTAGGACTAGAGGCAGCCTCCATTGGTGTTAGTACCAGTTTCATCCTATGTGGTAGCCTTAAGTGATGTTCTTCTCCTATCCCCCACCAGGGGGCAGCACAGACTGTGTACTGATTCTACTTGTTCCTCCTGACAGGCTGCAGTATACAAGGACCACTCGACAACGCCTCCATGGATGTGGTCTCCTCCCTCCTGCGGGAGCTCCGGCTGGGCTCCCACAGCTTCTCCAAGAAGGACAGAGAGGCCCTAGCACAGGCCTGGCCTGCCGACTCGGTGGTGTTGTGTCGGCAGCACCGACTGTTCCTAAAGAGACTGACCTGAGGCTGTATGGATGTGGGATGAGATCTGCGGGGCTGGAACTACCCGTAGTACCCGTGTTTTACCACCAGGGGGGCGGTGACAACAGACTGGGGAGGGGGGGGTTGTCATGACGGCTGACCGTGGGCATGTGCTGGAGGCGGTGGATCTGGAAGGTTCTGTAAAGAAATCCTTCTGCTGGATGATAAATAACCCAGAGACCCTTTTGTCCTTCGGGGCGTCCGCCAACTATGGGACATGGCGTCTTCATCACAGGACCATGTGTCCAGTTACTGATATGGTTCCATCACTCACCCAACGGCCTGGACTCTCTGTGGCCCCTGTCTGTGTCTCCCTCCTCCGACCCCCATCTGGTCACGTGCTGCTACTCCCTGTGACTGGTGTGGGGGGGCTCCGTGTACCAGTGTTACCACTGCGGGCTGGAGCTGTACCCGTTCCCAGTAACCCCCTGGATCCATGCCACCAGTGTGCCCAGTGAGGGCTGGAGCTGCATCCATTTCCAGTAACCCCCTGGATCCCTGCCACCAGTGTGCCCAGTGAGGGCTGGAGCTGTACCCGTTCCCAGTACCCCCTGGATCCATGCCACCAGTGAGGGCTGGAGCTGCACCTGTTCCCAGTAACCCCCTGGATCCCTGCCACCAGTGTGCCCAGTGAGGGCTGGAGCTGTACCCGTTCCCAGTAACCCCCTAGATCCATGCCACCAGTGAGGGCTGGAGCTGCACCCGTTCCCAGTAACCCCCTGGATCCCTGCCACCAGTGTGCCCAGTGAGGGCTGGAGCTGTTCCCGTTCCCAGTAACCCCCTGGATCCCTGCCACCAGTGTGCCCAGTGAGGGCTGGAGCTGCATCCGTTCCCAGTAACCCCCTGGATCCCTGCCACCAGTGTGCCCAGTGAGGGCAGGAGCTGCATCCGTTCCCAGTAACCCCCTGGATCCCTGCCGCCAGTGAGGGCTGGAGGCTCCAGATCAATGTCCATAATTGTCATGTTTTTAATCCTCCTATCCCAGTCCTGGTGATTTGTTTTATCTGATATTTATGTGCAGCTGCTCTGTGATGCGGGTGTGTGGAGTATACGCTATATTTATGTATTTATGTGTTGTGCGTCTCTGTAATAAAGGGATCTTCTCATGTAAGATCTGTTCTGCAATAATTCCAGGTGCTGGAGTCCGTGTCATGTATGGAGGCCCCCGTAGGAATGCATCGTAGGGCGCCGGAGCTGGGAATGCATCGTAGGGCGCCGGAGCTGGGAATGCTGCGTAGGGCGCCGGAGCTGGGAATGCTGCGTAGGGCGCCGGAGCTGGGAATGCTGCGTAGGGCGCCGGAGCTGGGAATGCCGCGTAGGGCGCCGGAGCTGGGAATGCCGCGTACGGCGCCGGAGCTGGGAATGCCGCGTAGGGTGGGCTACTCATGAAGTACAAATAATGAGCAAGAGTTTAGTAGCGCATGTCCTGCCCACCCCTCGTTCCTCCATTCTGATGTCTACCATTCGGGTCTTGTTGTCCCATTCCTAGGACAGGATCCTGTGTGTGTCTCACAGGTCCGGCGGGATCCTCCGTGTCATATAATGCCCATGGCGCTATATTACGTGGGTGATCGAGCGCCGCCCACAAGGGACATGTGTGGGTGACCAAGTGACGCCCACGAGGGAAATGTGTGTGTGTGTGTGATCGAGCGCCGCCCACGATGGAAATGTGTGGGTGCTCGAGCGCCTCCCACGAGAGAAATGTGTGGGTGACCGAGCGCCGCTCATAAGGGAAATGCGTTAAAAGCCTTTATGTAACGGAATCTGCTGCGCTATATAAGACACTAACACGATCTGCTGCGCTATTTAAGACACTAACGGAATCTGCTGCGCTATATAAGACACTGTAACGGAATCTGCTGCGCTATATAAGACACTAACGGAATCTGCTGCGCTATATAAGACGCTGTAACGGAATCTGCCGCGCTATATAAGACGCTGTAACGGAATCTGCCGCGCTATATAAGACGCTGTAACGGAATCTGCCGCGCTATATAAGACGCTGTAACGGAATCTGCCGCGCTATATAAGACGCTGTAACGGAATCTGCCGCGCTATATAAGACGCTGTAACAGAATCTGCTGCGCTATATAAGACACTAACGGAATCTGCCGCGCTATATAAGACGCTGTAACGGAATCTGCCGCGCTATATAAGACGCTGTAACGGAATCTGCCGCGCTATATAAGACGCTGTAACGGAATCTGCCGCGCTATATAAGACGCTGTAACGAAATCTGCCGCGCTATATAAGACGCTGTAACGGAATCTGCCGCGCTATATAAGACGCTGTAACGGCATCTGCCGCGCTATACAAGAGGCTGTAACGGCATCTGCCGCGCTATACAAGACGCTGTAACGGAATCTGCCGCACTATACAAGACGCTGTAACGGAATCTGCCGCGCTATATAAGACACTAACGGAATCTGCCGCGCTATATAAGACACTGTAACGGAATCTTCTGCGCTATATAAGACACTGACGGAATATGCTGCGCTATGTAAGACGCTGTAATGGAATCTGCTGCGCTATATAAGACGCTGTAACGGCATCTGCTGCGCTATATAAGACACTAACACGATCTGCTGCGCTATTTAAGACACTAACGGAATATGCTGCGCTATGTAAGACACTAACGGAATATGCTGCGCTATGTAAGACGCTGTAATGGAATCTGCTGCGCTATATAAGACGCTGTAATGGAATCTGCTGCGCTATATAAGACACTAACGGAATCTGCTGCACTATATAAGATGCTGCGACGGAATCTGCCGCATTATATAAGACGCTGTAATGGAATCTGCCGCGCTATATAAGACGCTGTAACGGAATCTGCTGCGCTATATAAGACACTAACGGAATCTGCTGCGCTATATAATACACTAACAGAATCTGCTGCGCTATATAAGACACTAACGGAATCTGCTGCACTATTATAAGACAATGTAACGGCATCTGCTGCGCTATATAAGACACTAACGGAATCTGCAGCGCTATATAAGACGCTGTAATGGAATCTGCTGCGCTATATAAGACGCTGTAACGGCATCTGCTGCGCTATATAAGACACTAACACGATCTGCTGCGCTATTTAAGACACTAACGGAATATGCTGCGCTATGTAAGACGCTGTAATGGAATCTGCTGCGCTATATAAGACGCTGTAATGGAATCTGCTGCGCTATATAAGACACTAACGGAATCTGCTGCACTATATAAGATGCTGCGACGGAATCTGCCGCGTTATATAAGACGCTGTAATGGAATCTGCCACGCTATATAAGACGCTGTAACGGAATCTGCTGCGCTATATAAGACACTAACGGAATCTGCTGCGCTATATAATACACTAACGGAATCTGCTGCACTATTATAAGACAATGTAACGGCATCTGCTGCGCTATATAAGACACTGTAACGGAATCTGCAGCGCTATATAAGACGCTGTAACGGAATCTGGTGCGCTATATAAGACGCTGTAACGGAATCTGCTGCGCTATATAAGACAATGTAACGGAATCTGCTGCGCTATATAAGACAATGTAACGGAATCTGCTGCGCTATATAAGACACTGTAACGGAATCTGCTGCGCTATATAAGACACTGTAACGGAATCTGCTGCGCTATATAAGACACTGTAACGGAATCTGATGCACTATATAAGACGCTGTAACGGAATCTGCTGCGCTATATAAGACACTAACAGAATCTGCTGCGCTATATAAGACGCTGTAACGGAATCTGCTGCGCTATATAAGACACTAACAGAATCTGCTGCGCTGTATAAGACACTGTAACGGAATCTGCTGCGCTATATAAGACACTAACTGAATCTGCTGCGCTATATAAGACGCTGTAACGGCATCTGCTGCGCTATATAAGACACTAACACTATCTGCTGCTCTTTATAAGACACTGCAATGCTATATAAGACGCTGCGCTATATAAGACGCTGTACCGGAACCTGCTGCGCTATATAAGACACTAACTGAATCTGCTGCGCTATATAAGACACTAACGGAATCTGCTGCACTATTATAAGACAATGTAACGGCATCTGCTGCGCTTTATAAGACACTGTAACGGAATCTGCAGCGCTATATAAGACGCTGTAACGGAATCTGCTGCGCTATATAAGACACTGTAACGGAATCTGCTGCGCTATATAAGACACTGTAACGGAATCTGCTGCACTATATAAGACGCTGTAACGGAATCTGCTGCGCTATATAACACGCTGTAACGGAATCTGCTGCTCTATATAACACGCTGTAACGGAATCTGCTGCTCTATATAACACGCTGTAACGGAATCTGCTGCGCTATATAAGACGCTGTATTGGAATCTGCTGCGCTATATAAGACGCTGTAGCGGAATCTGCTGCGCTATAGAAGACACTGTAACGGAATCTGCTGCGCTATATAAGACACTAACAGAATCTGCTGCGCTATATAAGACGCTGTAACGGAATCTGCTGCGCTATATAAGACACTAACAGAATCTGCTGCGCTGTATAAGACACTGTAACGGAATCTGCTGCGCTATATAAGACACTAACTGAATCTGCTGCGCTATATAAGACGCTGTAACGGCATCTGCTGCGCTATATAAGACACTAACACTATCTGCTGCTCTTTATAAGACACTGCAATGCTATATAAGACGCTGCGCTATATAAGACGCTGTACCGGAACCTGCTGCGCTATATAAGACACTAACTGAATCTGCTGCGCTATATAAGACACTAACGGAATATGCTGCGCTATGTAAGACGCTGTAACGGAATCTGCTGCGCTATATAAGACGCTGTAACGGAATCTGCTGCGCTATATAAGACGCTGTAACGGAATCTGCTGCGCTATATAAGACACTAACGGAATCTGCTGCGCTATATAAGACCCTGTAACGGAATCTGCTGCGCTATGTAAGACGCTGTAACGGAATCTGCTGCGCTATATAAGACGCTGTAACGGAATCTGCTGCGCTATATAAGACTCTGTAACGGAATCTGCTGCGCTATATAAGACACTAACGGAATCTGCTGCGCTATATAAGACCCTGTAACGGAATCTGCTGCATTATATAAGACACTAACGGAACCTGCTGCGCTATATAAGACGCTGTAGTGGAATCTGCTGCGCTATAGAAGACGCTGTAACGAAATGTGCTGCGCTATATAAGACACTGCAACGGAATCTGCTGCGCTATGTAAGACGTTGTAACGGAATCTGCTGCGCTATATAAGACACTGTAACGGCATCTGCTGCGCTATATAAGACACTGTAACGGAATCTGCTGCGCTATATAAGACACTGTAACGGCATCTGCTGCGCTATATAAGACACTAACACTATCTGCTGCTCTTTATAAGATGCTGCGCTATATAAGACGCTGTACCGGAACCTGCTGCGCTATATAAGACACTAACTGAATCTGCTGCGCTATATAAGACACTAACGGAATCTGCTGCACTATTATAAGACAATGTAACGGCATCTGCTGCGCTATATAAGACACTGTAACGGAATCTGCAGCGCTATATAAGACGCTGTAACGGAATCTGGTGCGCTATATAAGACGCTGTAACGGAATCTGCTGCGCTATATAAGACAATGTAACGGCATCTGCTGCGCTATATAAGACACTGTAACGGAATCTGCTGCGCTATATAAGACACTGTAACGGAATCTGCTGCGCTATATAAGACACTGTAACGGAATCTGCTGCGCTATATAAGACACTGTAACGGAATCTGCTGCGCTATATAAGACGCTGTAACGGAATCTGCTGCGCTATATAAGACGCTGTAACGGAATCTGCTGCTCTATATAACACGCTGTAACGGAATCTGCTGCGCTATATAAGACGCTGTAACGGAATCTGCTGCGCTATATAAGACGCTGTATTGGAATCTGCTGCGCTATATAAGACACTAACAGAATCTGCTGCGCTATATAAGACACTAACAGAATCTGCTGCGCTATATAAGACACTAACTGAATCTGCTGCGCTATATAAGACGCTGTAACGGCATCTGCTGCGCTATATAAGACACTAACACTATCTGCTGCTCTTTATAAGACACTGCAATGCTATATAAGACGCTGCGCTATATAAGACGCTGTACCGGAACCTGCTGCGCTATATAAGACACTAACTGAATCTGCTGCGCTATATAAGACACTAACGGAATATGCTGCGCTATGTAAGACGCTGTAATGGAATCTGCTGCGCTATATAAGACGCTGTAATGGAATCTGCTGCGCTATATAAGACACTAACGGAATCTGCTGCACTATATAAGATGCTGCGACGGAATCTGCCGCGCTATATAAGACGCTGTAACGGAATCTGCCGCGTTATATAAGACGCTGTAATGGAATCTGCTGCACTATATAAGACGCTGTAACGGAATCTGCTGCGCTATATAATACACTAACGGAATCTGCTGCGCTATATAAGACACTAACGGAATCTGCTGCACTATATAAGACAGGGGTGGGGAACCTCAGGCCCTGGGGCCGTATGCGGCCCCCGTAGCCGGTGTGAGTGGCCCTCCCACCCGTTGCCAGGAGTCAAGTACAGGGGAATTCTCGCAAGAAGTAGGTAGTTCTTGCGAGATTCCTCTTAATTAACAGCAGCCGGAGACTGTCCGTCCTATTCAGTGGCAGCCGCCAGAGCGTCAAATGGCTGCAGCAGGACAATTTGTAAGAGAAATTTTTACATATGGCCCCCGAAGGATTTTTTTTCCCCATACAAATGGCCCTTGGCACAAAAAAGGTTCCTCACCCCTGATATAAGACAATGTAACGGCATCTGCTGCGCTATATAAGATGCTGTAATGGAATCTGCTGCGCTATATAAGACACTGTAACGGAATCTGCTGCGCTATATAAAACGCTGTAACGGAATCTGCTGCGCTATATAAGACACTGTAACGGAATCTGCTGCGCTATATAAGATGCTGTAATGGAATCTGCTGCGCTATATAAGACACTGTAACGGTGTCTGCTGCGCTATATAAGACGCTGTAACGGAATCTGCTGCACTATATAATACACTGTAACGGAATCTGCTGCGCTATATAAGACGCTGTAACGGAATCTGCTGCGCTATATACAGTAAGACGCTGTAACGGAATCTGCTGCGCTATATAAGACGCTGTAACGGAATCTGCTGCGCTATATAAGACACTGTAACGGAATCTGCTGCGCTATATAAAACGCTGTAACGGAATCTGCTGCGCTATATAAGACACTGTAACGGAATCTGCTGCGCTATATAAGATGCTGTAATGGAATCTGCTGCGCTATATAAGACACTGTAACGGTGTCTGCTGCGCTATATAAGACGCTGTAACGGAATCTGCTGCACTATATAATACACTGTAACGGAATCTGCTGCGCTATATAAGACACTGTAACGGAATCTGCTGCGCTATATAAGACGCTGTAACGGAATATGCTGCGCTATATAAGACGCTGTAACGGAATATGCTGCGCTATATAAGACACTGTAACGGAATCTGGTGCGCTATATAAGACTCTGTAACGGAATCTGCTGCGCTATATAAGACAATGTAACGGCATCTGCTGCGCTATATAAGACACTGTAACGGAATCTGCTGCGCTATATAAGACACTAACGGAATCTGCTGCGCTATATAAGACGCTGTAACGGAATCTGCAGCTCTATATAAGACTCTGTAACGGAATCTGCTGCGCTATATAAGACAATGTAACGGCATCTGCTGGGCTATATAAGACACTGTAACGGAATCTGCTGCGCTATATAAGACACTGTAACGGAATCTGCTGCGCTATATAAGACACTAACGGAATCTGCTGCGCTATATAAGACACTAACTGAATCTGCTGCGCTATATAAGACACTGTAACGGAATCTGCTGCGCTATATAAGACACTGTAACGGAATCTGCCGCGCTATATAAGACGCTGTAACGGAATCTGCCGCGCTATATAAGACGCTGTAACGGAATCTGCTGCGCTATATTAGACGCTGTAACGGAATCTGCTGCGCTATATAAGACGCTGTAACGGAATCTGCTGCGCTATATAACACTGTAAATAAATACATGTGGGGTGCAGTGCGGCTGGATGGCTGTGTTACATTCTAACACCTACTAATGTTTTCTCTAACACTATTTGATATTCTGTCCTTCTCTCTCTCTCATTATTCACAGCCAAGCACAACCAAAAGATTATTATGTTCCCCTGATGAAGTCTCTGAGACAAAACGCGTTAAGATTTCTCTACATACGATTTTATTCTTGATAATCCTGTGAAGACAAATAAACAAATATTGGAAGATATCTCCTTTTTGCTTTATTGGATTTTGGACATTTATACTCTTAGTCTTGGCGCTATACCACTATTGGGTAAAAATATTGTGTTCTGTTTGAGTTCCCTGAGGGGTAGGGAACAGTGTTAAGGCTGCCAAATATCGAATTAAAATAGTGCATAGCGTGAGTTGGAATATTGTGTATGTATGTATGTATGTATGTATGTATGGCTTTATAACACTAAAGGTGGGTATACACGGATAGATTTGGCAAAAGATCTGGGCGTTCCCGATCGATCGAAAAGACCAATCGTTCAAATCGTTCCGTGTTTAGGAACGATATGGCCAGCGATGCGCGCACCCGCCAGTCGTTAGTAGAGGTCGCTGATCTTTCCTGCATGCAGAAAGATCAGCGACCAATCGTTAACGATGTGTACCAATCGTTTCATGTGTATGCACGATGAACGATTTGGTAAGGCTGATTGACTGGCTCCCTCTCCCTCCAAAATCGTTAAAGATCAATCTTTCATGTGTAATCGTTTGCTCAATCGTTCATCATTTGTCACCAAATCGTTTGTGCAGGAGGTTCAGAGAAAATCGTTAATGAGATTGAATCGTTGGACACATCTATCCATGTATACCCACCTTTACACTTTAGTTCTCTGACTGGTGCTGTTCTGGGCTCCAGGGGCACCGCACCCCACAGGGCAAAATGGCCGGTGACAATGGCACCCTGGACCAGCCTCCATCCCCTCTGACGCATGTCTGACCCAACCAGCCGCTGCGGTTACCCAGCACAAGGCCGCCACTGCCTGACCATTCCAGGGACACAATGGCCTCAGCCATGGATGGGTAAGGGTGGTACATGTGGGTAGAAGGTGATAACACCCAATATAATGCCACCCTCATAAGAAACGTACATTCCCAAAACTGCTGATATGTCTGCAGGATTCCCAACGGGCTGTATGGGATGGTCTGCCCAGACCACTGCCCTCCAGGATCCCGCCCACAGGGGGCATCATTATATGCACACGCATGGTGGTTCTGCGGGGGATGGGGGGGTTCCCAGCACACCAGTAATGAGATCTGTTGAACCTCCCCAAGCTGGTGGTAACATGGCAGTTAGGGGCAGGTGCCAACCAGTCAGGCCCTATGTCACCAAAGCTTGCCATCCATCCTAAGCCTGAACACACACACACACACACACACCCTTCACATTTAAGCTCTAACAGGCAGGGCCCTCCTGCCTCCTGTTCCTCCCTAACACTACCTTGCACTACAGACTGACGGGGGGAATTTACTAAGGTCCCCAGTTACGGCTGATCCTGTGTGCCCATAATCAGACACACATACAACCAGAGAATACAGCACATTTGGTAAATTTCCGTATTCTCCGGATACAAATTATTTCGCCATCGGAAAATATGAATTTGGCTGCCGAATTACCATCAGCCAAATATGACGCATCAGTCAGATCACTCGGGTGCCGGATGATTGACAGTCGGAATCCCGACGACCACCAGCTATTCTGTGGGGGTTCCACGACCCCCATAGAGGGAGAATAAAATAGTTGGCGCTCCCCCCGCTGTCGGCGTGCTATACCACACCCGATCACTCATATCAGTCAGATCCATGCAATGTCCCTGCTACCCCCCCTCCTCCGACTCCGCAGCCGACATCTCCAGTGCCCGCTGACTTCTCCTGATACTCACCAGGCCGGAGACACAGCAGCTCAGCACGGATCCGCTACACTATGTGTGTGAGTGTGCTCCTGGTGCTTGTGCAATGTGTGTGTCAATGTGCCCCTGCTACCCATGCAGTGTGTGTCAGTGTGCTCCTGGAACCCATGCAGTGTGTGTGTCAGTGTGCCCCTGGTGCCCATGCAGTGTGTGTGTGTGTCAGTGTGCTCCTGGTACCCATGCAGTGTGTCAGTGTGCCCTCATATCAGTCCTGGATTGGCCGGGAGGATCACGAAAATCCCCCTGGGCACCGTGCCCTCCCTATTCCTCACACAGCTAATCAGGACCATGGCTCATCACAGACCGCAGGGCCCAGCATTATGGAGACCCCACCTCAGCCAGCGTGGTACGATAGACAGAACACCCCCAGCCGCTGTGATTCACCAGCATCGTTTTATTATAAAACAAGACATCAGCGCATCAGAAAGTGCAGGGTCACAAGTATAAAAAATTATTTCACACAATAAAAAAAAATAAAAAAAGGTCCAGGGTGGGGGTCTGATATATCAGCAAATATCACTTTGTCCTGTGTCGGCAATTATGCGTCATCACTTCTTAAACTACCCATTTCCTTGAGGTCGTAAGGATGGACATCCCTTCCAAATCGTTCCAGTTTGTGTATGAGGAGCTCGTTCACCCACCGCATGAGGTTACGTCCTGGCCAAATGTCAATTTCTAATGAGCCATCTGTAAAATGGTGCATGGCATGGTGCACGCCCACACGGGAGGAACATGTTGAGGAACCTACAATACTAGATGGGGGGGTTTCTCCCATAGTCATTGAAGAATACGCCCAAGAAGAGGCAAGATTTCCAGTTTGTGTGTCTTTATGACCAACACCTGATCTTAGTAAATGCATCGGGGGGGGGGGGGGGGGGGTGTACAAAACCTATCCATCCAGGTGGTACACCCCGGGGAGACCACTTACAGCAGACTTGGTGCCGGACATGGGGCACTGGAGCTCGCCAAGTACTGACTTAGAAAGGCTGGGTGCACAAGGTCTCCAGGGTGACTCGTCAGTACATCAAATACACTTTTGTTGGGGGGCACAGCACGCAACATGTTGTCTAGATCCAGGGGTGTCGTCTGTGAGAGGGGCTGCTCAGGTCTTGGGTTGGTGGCTTGCGGCAGGAGTCCCCAGTAAGGTGGCCTCATGTAAGGTGCAGGACCATAGTTGTAGTAGGTGAAATGTGGAAAAGGGAAGAACGGAAGAACATTGGGTGGCGCCACTACATTTGGTGGCACACACTTGGTGTAGGAGGTGGGTAAGTCAGAGGGATGGAATGGGGCCTTGGCAGGTGGCCCACATGGAGAACCGCTCTCTGCCTCAGAGTCTGTGCTGCTCTCATCACCTGGCCATGCCCGCTTCGTCCCAGGAACGTCCCGGCCTGGCTCAGGAGTCTCATCACAGCTCATTGGGGATATGGTGGAGACACTGGCACTTGATGAGGAGTACACTGACTGATCAGCCGTGGTGATGCTTCTTCTAGAGCTCTGTACCATGTGGGGGGTGGAAGAGCCGTGCACCAGAGAGCGGCTCCACACGTGGCCTATAGACGTGGCCTGAGGAGTTTTCTGGCTCTCTGTGGACTTTGGGACATCTGGCAAGTCAACATCTTGGAGGTCTTGCAGTAAAGAGTCTATCATGAAGGATGTGTTAAGTTTGACTACTGTGCTGTCCTGATGGGGGTCATCCCCCAGAGATGATGAGCTGGCTGTAGAGTAGTTACTTCCAGGTGTCTGTTGGTATACGCACCCTCCGGCCTCATATTTATAGTTATGGAGAATAAACGGGGATAAGTCCTGCACAAACATATCTGAGCCTCTGCGCGCCATGACCGTGTTCTGCAGCTTCATTGCATCCAGGGGAATCCGAGTGACGTCTACGGTCCAGAAGTTGCCCTTGGCCTGTGGCTTCCCTGGGTCCTTCAGCACCTGGAGAGAGGGTATAAAGAGGTATCAAGTCCTATAAAGTAATCTGGTCATCAATTATCAGTAATAATAGTCTGAATGCTGGGTGGTCACAGGAAATGAGAGGTCCCTCAGGACAGGGCACCTGCCTTTATACCTGGTGTTACCCCAGGTCATGTTATCAGGATTTCTGTCTGTGGAATAAATGCAATTTCTCCCCAACACTCTGGCCAGTATTCAATGCCTCTGATTCTCCATATTTTCTGGGGAATCAGGCAATTCGCCGGGTTTACAGGGAATTTTCTCACAGAAAAAACAATTCGCCCTATTCAATGGACACAATTCTCTGCAAATGAAGAGCGAATGTCTAGCGATTCTCTGTTTGTGATTCTCCGCGATTCGCCAGTGGTTTTCAATGGGGTTTTTAGTGGAATTCGCCGAGAGTGTATTCAATGCTGAAGTGGAGAACTGCTTTCTTCAGTGATATTCCCGCGGATTCTCCATTTTACATTCGTCATCTTTTTCTGGAGAACTGGAATGTCATCTTTGAAAATAAAGTTTTTTATTTTTATTTTGGCGTCAAAAAATCAGATTTTTTTTCTGTGAAGGGGCATGCTATTTTTATTCATGTACTTGCAGCACATGATTTTAATTTTTTTATTTATATTTTTTTAAAACTATATATTTTTTTTTTACACATTTACCAGCAGGGGGCCGAGCCGGGAGTCACTCATTAATATTCATATATTCACTGCACACTGATCCCGATCATTACACATGCACGATCGGAACCAGTGTGTAGCGGCTCCCTTACACAGCCCCCTGCTAGCTCTGGGGGGGCTCTCCCTATGTCCCCCACAGCCCTCCTTCACTCCCACAGTGTCCGGCGCAGGCAGGGAGGCTGCCATCTCCCTGCCTGCAGCCGTCCCCCAGCTCCCCGGCTGCATTCACCGGGGAGGTTAAAATTCGCTGCCAGGGGCAGAGTGCCCCTGACGCGTTGAATAGGGCGAACGGGCGGCTGTCCGGCGAATCGCCCTGCAGGGAGAATTGTGGCAAAAGTGCAGCGAATCCTACACAGGATTCGCTGCCGCCCGCGAGAATCCCCATTGAATACCTACCTCTATCTGATCACCCTCTCTACATCACATTCTCCCTGTCACCCACTGCCTCTCCCCCATCATCATCTCTATCTAGTCCCCTTATTCCCATTATATTCTCCCTGTCACCCACTGCCTCTCCCCCATCATCCTCTCTACATCACATTCTCCCTGTCACCCACTGCCTCTCCCCCATCATCCTCTCTATCTAGTCCCCTTATTCCCATTACATTCTCCCTGTCACCCACTGCCTCTCCCCCATCATCCTCTCTTCTATCTAGTCCCCTTATTTCCATTACATTCTCCCGGTCACCCACTGCCTCTCCCCCATCATCCTCTCTATCTAGTCCCCTTATTCCCATTACATTCTCCCGGTCACCCACTGCCTCTCCCCCATCATCCTCTCTATCTAGTCCCCTTATTCCCATTACATTCTCCCCGGCATCCACTGCCTCTCCCCCATCATCCTCTCTATCTAGTCCCCTTATTCCCATTACATTCTCCCTGTCATCCACTGCCTCTCCCCCATCATCCTCCCTATCTAGTCCCCTTATTCCCATTAAATTCTCCCCGGCATCCACTGCCTCTCCCCCATCATCCTCTCTATCTAGTCCCCTTATTCCCATTACATTCTCCCTGTCACCCACTGCCTCTCCCCCATCATCCTCTCTATCTAGTCCCCTTATTCCCATTACATTCTCCCTGTCACCCAGTGCCTCTCTCCCATCATCCTCTCTATCTAGTCCCCTTATTCCCATTACATTCTCCCCGGCATCCACTGCCTCTCTCCCCCATCATCCTCTCTATCTAGTCCCCTTATTCCCATTACATTCTCCCTGTCACCCACTGCCTCTCCCCCATCATCCTCTCTATCTAGTCCCCTTATTCCCATTACATTCTCCCTGTCACCCAGTGCCTCTCCCGAGTCATCCTTTCTATCTAGTCCCCTTATTCCCATTACATTCTCCCCGTCACCCACTGCCTCTCTCCCATCATCCTCTCTATCTAGTCCCCTTATTCCCATTACATTCTCCCCGGCATCCACTGCCTCTCTCCCCCATCATCCTCTCTACATCACATTCTCCCGGTCATCCACTGCCTCTCTCCCATCATCCTCTCTATCTAGTCCCCTTATTCCCATTACATTCTCCCCGTCACCCACTGCCTCTCCCCCATCATCCTCTCTATCTAGTCCCCTTATTCCCATTACATTCTCCCTGTCACCCACTGCCTCTCCCCCATCATCCTCCCTATCTAGTCCCCTTATTCCCATTACATTCTCCCCGTCACCCACTGCCTCTCCCCCATCATCCTCTCTATCCTGCGCCACCTGCTGGAGCACATGACCTGTTTGAGGTCCTGCAAGCAGGGGGTGGTATGTACTAAGCATACAAGTACATTCCACCACAAATCGCATTGTACTAACATAGTATCGCAAAGGACAGTTCTCCCGGTGAGAGACGCAGAGCTGCAGCATATGGGAGTGCTATAGAAATAGCTGACAAGTGACGCAATGCTTCAGTGAATGAGGCCCTCACCCACAAATTCCTAAAACTTCCCCCTCCCCCACAATACTACATGGAGATTCCTCATTGTGTATAGAATCAGTTTCTAGATTACAGCTAGTAATTAATTCATGTTAATCTGTTTTTTTGCTTTAGTGCTGTGGTTCTCAAACTCGGTCCTCAGGAACCCGCACAGTTCACTTTCCAGGTCACCCGACAGGTGCACTCATTACTCACTGACACATTTTAAAAGATCCACAGGTGGAGCAAATTATTTCACTTGTGATTCTGTGAGGACACCTGCAAAACATGCACTGTGCGGGGTTCTAAAGACCGAGTTTGAGAACCTGTGCTCTAGTAGAACTACAAGTCTCAGAATGCACCTGCATGTCCTCTCCGAGTATAGATATTACATGGTGGCCAGGCGATACCCCCTCCCTACACAGAGGACATTACTGATGCCTCCCAGTATCCGCGTACATCCTAGTCAGAACCCACCTTCCTGAAGCAGTCGCTGGAGGACAGGTTGTGTCGGACGGAGTCTTTCCACCCCATGTAGTCACCTTTGAAGAACGGGAACAGGATCTCTATGTGCTTCAGAATCTAGAGAAGGAAGAAGCAGAAACATCATTGGGGTCCATGGTGGGATTAGGACAGTCACAGCAGGAAATGGGTCTTCAGTGACCCCTCCCCAAACCTTACACCACCAAACACCCCCCCCCCCCCCCCCTCCTCCTCTTCAGTCGCCCAATAAATTCTATGGGACTGTTGATATTGGCTAATAACTAATTTTGACTAGATGCAATGGAGATTGTGACGGAGTGATTTGTCTTATGGGGTGATCACACTCCATCGCCCCGGGTGTAGGGGTCATAGTGATAATGTGCAGCCCCACAAGTCGCTATAATAGACTGTATGCTGGCGAAATCTAGTTCATTGCCGGTCAGGGTTCTCACCGGAGAATCCTGACAGATCGCTCATCTCCCTGTGTGTACGCGCCTATAGTAATAATTGTCTATGATCTAGCCTCGGTCTATCTATACTAGGAGATGGTGACTTACACCTCCCCCGCACAGTCTATCTATACTAGGAGATGGTGACTTACTCCTCCCCCGCACAGTCTATCTATACTAGGATACTGACTAACACCTCCCCCGCACAGTCTATCTATACTAGGAGATACTGACTTACACCTCCCCCGCACAGTCTATCTATACTAGGAGATACTGACTTACACCTCCCACGCGCAGTCTATCTATACTAGGAGATACTGACTTACACCTCCCCCGCACAGTCTATCTATACTAGGAGACGGTGACTTCTCCCCCGCACAGTCTATCTATACTAGGAGATACTGACTTACACCTCCCCCGCACAGTCTATCTATACTAGGAGATACTGACTTACTCCTCCCCCGCACAGTCTATCTATACTAGGAGATACTGACTTACTCCTCCCCCGCACAGTCTATCTATACTAGGAGACGGTGACTTCTCCCCCGCACAGTCTATCTATACTAGGAGACGGTGACTTCTACCCCGCACAGTCTATCTATACTAGGAGATACTGACTTACACCTCCCCCGCACAGTCTATCTATACTAGGAGACGGTGACTTCTCCCCCACACAGTCTATCTATACTAGGAGATACTGACTTACTCCTCCCCCGCACAGTCTATCTATACTAGGAGATACTGACTTACACCTCCCCCGCACAGTCTATCTATACTAGGAGATACTGACTTACACCTCCCCCGCACAGTCTATCTATACTAGGAGATACTGACTTACGCCTCCCCCGCACAGTCTATCTATACTAGGAGACGGTGACTTACACCTCCCCCGCACAGTCTATCTATACTAGGAGACGGTGACTTCTCCCCCGCACAGTCTATCTATACTAGGAGATACTGACTTACACCTCCCCCGCACAGTCTATCTATACTAGGAGATACTGACTTACTCCTCCCCCGCACAGTCTATCTATACTAGGATACTGACTAACACCTCCCCCGCACAGTCTATCTATACTAGGAGATACTGACTTACTCCTCCCACGCACAGTCTATCTATACTAGGAGATACTGACTTACACCTCCCCCGCACAGTCTATCTATACTAGGAGACGGTGACTTCTCCCCCGCACAGTCTATCTATACTAGGAGATACTGACTTACACCTCCCCCGCACAGTCTATCTATACTAGGAGATACTGACTTACTCCTCCCCCGCACAGTCTATCTATACTAGGAGACAGTGACTTCTCCCCCGCACAGTCTATCTATACTAGGAGATACTGACTTACACCTCCCCCGCACAGTCTATCTATACTAGGAGATACTGACTTACACCTCCCCCGCACAGTCTATCTATACTAGGAGATACTGACTTACACCTCCCCCGCACAGTCTATCTATACTAGGAGATACTGACTTACACCTCCCCCGCACAGTCTATCTATACTAGGAGATACTGACTTACACCTCCCCCGCACAGTCTATCTATACTAGGAGATACTGACTTACTCCTCCCCCGCACAGTCTATCTATACTAGGAGATACTGACTTACACCTCCCCCGCACAGTCTATCTATACTAGGAGATACTGACTTACTCCTCCCCCGCACAGTCTATCTATACTAGGAGATACTGACTTACTCCTCCCCCGCACAGTCTATCTATACTAGGAGATACTGACTTACACCTCCCCCGCACAGTCTATCTATACTAGGAGATACTGACTTACTCCTCCCCCGCACAGTCTATCTATACTAGGAGATACTGACTTACACCTCCCCCGCACAGTCTATCTATACTAGGAGATACTGACTTACTCCTCCCCCGCACAGTCTATCTATACTAGGTGATGGTGACTTACACCTCCCCCGCACAGTCCATCTATACTAGGAGATACTGACTTACTCCTCCCCCGCACAGTCTATCTATACTAGGAGATACTGACTTACACCTCACCCGCACAGTCAATCTATACTAGGAGATACTGACTTACTCCTCCCCCGCACAGTCTATCTATACTAGGAGATACTGACTTACACCTCCCCCGCACAGTCTATCTATACTAGGAGACGGTGACTTCTCCCCCGCACAGTCTATCTATACTAGGAGATACTGACTTACACCTCCCCCGCACAGTCTATCTATACTAGGAGATACTGACTTACACCTCCCCCGCACAGTCTATCTATACTAGGAGACGGTGACTTCTCCCCCGCACAGTCTATCTATACTAGGAGATACTGACTTACTCCTCACCCGCACAGTCCATCTATACTAGGAGATACTGACTTACACCTCCCCCGCACAGTCTATCTATACTAGGAGATACTGACTTACACCTCCCCCGCACAGTCTATCTATACTAGGAGACGGTGACTTCTCCCCCGCACAGTCTATCTATACTAGGAGATACTGACTTACTCCTCACCCGCACAGTCCATCTATACTAGGAGATACTGACATACACCTCCCCCGCACAGTCCATCTATACTAGGAGATACTGACTTACTCCTCCCCCGCACAGTCTATCTATACTAGGAGACGGTGACTTACACCTCCCCCGCACAGTCTATCTATACTAGGAGATACTGACTTACTCCTCCCCCGCACAGTCTATCTATACTAGGAGACGGTGACTTACACCTCCCCCGCACAGTCTATCTATACTAGGAGATACTGACTTACTCCTCCCCCGCACAGTCTATCTATACTAGGAGACGGTGACTTACACCTCCCCCGCACAGTCTATCTATACTAGGAGATACTGACTTACACCTCCCCCGCACAGTCTATCTATACTAGGAGATACTGACTTACACCTCCCCCGCACAGTCTATCTATACTAGGAGACAGTGACTTACACCTCCCCCGCACAGTCTATCTATACTAGGAGATACTGACTTACACCTCCCCCGCACAGTCTATCTATACTAGGAGATACTGACTTACACTTCCCCCGCACAGTCTATCTATACTAGGAGACGGTGACTTACTCCTCCCCCGCACAGACTATCTATACTAGGAGATACTGACTTACACCTCCCCCGCACAGTCTATCTATACTAGGAGACAGTGACTTACACCTCCCCCGCACAGTCTATCTATACTAGGAGATACTGACTTACACCTCCCCCGCACAGTCTATCTATACTAGGAGATACTGACTTACACTTCCCCCGCACAGTCTATCTATACTAGGAGACGGTGACTTACTCCTCCCCCGCACAGACTATCTATACTAGGAGATACTGACTTACACCTCCCCCGCACAGTCTATCTATACTAGGAGATACTGACTTACACCTCCCCCACACAGACTATCTATACTAGGAGATACTGACTTACACCTCCCCCGCACAGTCTATCTATACTAGGAGATACTGACTTACACCTCCCCCGCACAGTCTATCTATACTAGGAGACGGTGACTTACTCCTCCCCCGCACAGACTATCTATACTAGGAGATACTGACTTACACCTCCCCCGCACAGTCTATCTATACTAGGAGACGGTGACTTACACCTCCCCCACACAGTCTATCTATACTAGGAGATACTGACTTACACCTCCCCCGCACAGTCTATCTATACTAGGAGATACTGACTTACACCTCCCCCGCACAGTCTATCTATACTAGGAGATACTGACTTACTCCTCCCCCGCACAGTCTATCTATACTAGGAGACGGTGACTTACACCTCCCCCACACAGTCTATCTATACTAGGAGATACTGACTTACACCTCCCCCGCACAGTCTATCTATACTAGGAGATACTGACTTACACCTCCCCCGCACAGTCTATCTATACTAGGAGATACTGACTTACTCCTCCCCCGCACAGTCTATCTATACTAGGAGATGGTGACTTACACCTCCCCCGCACAGTCTATCTATACTAGGAGATACTGACTTACACCTCCCCCGCACAGTCTATCTATACTAGGAGATACTGACCTACACCTCCCCCGCACAGTCTATCTATACTAGGAGACGGTGACCACCTCCCCCGCACAGTCTATCTATACTAGGAGATACTGACTTACACCTCAGCCGCACAGTCTATCTATACTAGGAGATACTGACTTACACCTCCCCCGCACAGTTTATCTATACTAGGAGACGGTGACCACCTCCCCCGCACAGTCTATCTATACTAGGAGATACTGACTTACACCTCCCCCGCACAGTCTATCTATACTAGGAGACGGTGACTTACACCTCCCCCGCACAGTCTATCTATACTAGGAGACGGTGACTTACACCTCCCCCGCACAGTCTATCTATACTAGGAGACGGTGACTTACACCTCCCCCGCACAGTCTATCTATACTAGGAGATACTGACTTACACCACCCCCGCACAGTCTATCTATACTAGGAGATACTGACTTACACCTCCCCCGCACAGTCTATCTATACTAGGAGACGGTGACTTACACCTCCCCCGCACAGTCTATCTATACTAGGAGACGGTGACTTACACCTCCCCCGCACAGTCTATCTATACTAGGAGATACTGACTTACACCTCAGCCGCACAGTCTATCTATACTAGGAGACGGTGACTTACACCTCCCCCGCACAGTCTATCTATACTAGGAGATACTGACTTACACCTCCCCCGCACAGTCTATCTATACTAGGAGATTTTTGCTAACCTTCATGTAGATATTGAGTATCCAGCCAAAATCTCCCCATGTGTACACCCGTTAATACATTTGGGGATCACAAGCACCTATTAGGTCACTATATAGATGGTCCCAGGCAGACGTTGGGACTATTGGCCCCTGGGGTGGGGGCACCGGTCTCGGAGGCAGATAATTGGTCACTATCAGTGTTGGAGGGGATCAGGGATCTATCAGTGGAGGATCGGGGGCTTCTGAGGATACAGATAAACAAGCAGATTGGGTTATTTAATTACCGCACCCGGCAGGGGTCCAGCTTTATCTCAGACCTGTCACTGTCACTCAGGACACCTCGGCCCCTGCTGGGACACTGGGGACAATGGGCCTCTATCAGTGACCTTTTGCCTCCGGCCTTCGTTTACAGTAGGGAATGAGACCCAAAGTTTCGTGTTCTCAGCATCTCAGCTGTATGTGATGTAGACCCCCCCCCCCCACCACCCTAGCCACCGTGCCACGCAGGGGGCGCACAGCCATTTGTCCTTGCTCAGGGCATCAATACAGATAGGATTATACAGACCAATACACACAGAGGAGGCAGGTAACCCACAGAGCTTACACTCATTCACTACACTCAGGATTCAGCTACTCCCTGCTGGCCCAATACAAAACAGCCCTGTAGTTCCCAATATGTTCTTAGTGTCTACAGTCCGAGCTCAGCAGCGTGGCCGTGTCATCACACACAGCACGGTGTGCACATAGGATAGGGGCTGATGGGAAGGGGCCAGGTGACACCTGCGCACTCTGCAATCACTGAGGGGCCCCACAGATCGCGGGCAACTACTGGTAGAAAAAATAATGATGATGATTGCAGCAGATATCTCCAATATCAGCCACACCCCACCCCACATACATTCTGGGGTGACAGATATAGGTACAGGAACACTCCAAAAATGAGTATTTTCTGGGCGATATCCCACAACTAGTACGGATGGTGTAATGGTTAGCATCACCTCCTCACAGCACTGAGGTCATGGGTTCTATCCCCACCATGGCTCTAACTGTGTGGAGTTTGTATATTCTCCCCGAACTCTAATCTGTACGTAATCTCTGTACAGCGCTGCAGAATATGTGTGCGCTATATAATAACTGGTAATAATAGTCTCTGTACAGCGCTGCGGAATGTGTGTGCACTATATAATATTCTCTGTACAGCGCTGCGGAATATGTGTGAGCTATATAAATAACTGGTAATAATATTCTCTGTACAGCGCTGCGGAATATGTGTGCGCTATATAATAACTGGTAATAGTCTCTGTACAGCGCTGCGGAATATGTGTGCGCTATATAATAACTGGTAATAATATCCTCTGCACAACGCTGGGGAATATGTGTGCGCTATATAATAACTGGTAATAATATTCTCTGTACAGAGCTGCGGTATATGTGTGCGCTATATAATAACTGGTAATAATAGTCTCTGTACAGCGCTGCGGAATATGTGTGCGCTATATAATAACTGGTAATAATAGTCTCTGTACAGCGCTGCGGAATATGTGTGCGCTATATAATAACTGGTAATAATAGTCTCTGTACAGCGCTGCGGAATATGTGTGCGCTATATAATAACTGGTAATAATATTCTCTGCACAGCGCTGCGGAATATGTGTGCGCTATATAATAACTGGTAATAATGGTCTCTGTACAGCGCTGTGGAATATGTGTGCGCTATATAATAACTGGTAATAATATTCTCTGTACAGCGCTGCGGAATATGTGTGCGCTATATAATAACTTGTAATAATAGTCTCTGTACAGCGCTGCGGAATATGTGTGCGCTATATAATAACCGGTAATAATAGTCTCTGTACAGCGCTGCGGAATATGTGTGCGCTATATAATAACTGGTAATAATAGTCTCTGTACAGCGCTGCAGAATATGTGTGCGCTATATAAATAACTGGTAATAATATTCTCTGTACAGCGCTGCGGAATATGTGTGCGCTATATAAATAACTGGTAATAATAGTCTCTGTACAGCGCTGAGGTATATGTGTGCGCTATATAATAACTGGTAATAATAGTCTCTGTACAGCGCTGCAGAATATGTGTGCGCTATATAATAACTGGTAATAATAGTCTCTGTACAGCGCTGCGGAATATGTGTGCGCTATATAAATAACTGGTAATAATATTCTCTGTACAGCGCTGCGGAATATGTGCGCGCTATATAAATAACTGGTAATAATAGTCTCTGTACAGCGCTGCGGAATATGTGTGCGCTATATAATAACTGGTAATAATAGTCTCTGTACAGCGCTGCGGAATATGTGTGCGCTATATAATAACTGGTAATAATATTCTCTGTACATCGCTGCGGAATATGTGTGCGCTATATAATAACTGGTAATAATAGTCTCTGTACAGCGCTGCGGAATATGTGTGCGCTATATAATAACTGGTAATAATAGTCTCTGTACAGCGCTGCGGAATATGTGTGCGCTATATAATAACTGGTAATAATAGTCTCTGTACAGCGCTGCAGAATATGTGTGCGCTATATAATAACTGGTAATAATATTCTCTGTACAGCGCTGTGGAATATGTGTGCACTATATAATAACTGGTAATAATAGTCTCTGTACAGCGCTGCGGAATATGTGTGCGCTATATAATAACTGGTAATAATAATCTCTGTACAGCACTGTGGAATATGTGTGCGCTATATAATAACTGGTAATAATAATCTCTGTACAGCGCTGCGGAATATGTGTGCGATATATGAATAACTGGTAATAATAGTCTCTGTACAGTGCTGTGGAATATGTGTGCGCTATATAATAACTGGTAATAATAGTCTCTGTACAGCGCTGAGGAATATGTGTGCGCTATATAAATAACTGGTAATAATACTCTCTGTACAGAGCTGTGGAATATGTGTGCGCTATATAATAACTAGTAATAATAGTCTCTGTACAACGCTGCGGAATATGTGTGCGCTATATAAATAACTGCATAATGCCAGGTGCATGACCTTATTGGAGGCCAGTCCTGAGCCGGTGCTGGGACATCAGCGCATTTCCCACGCCGGCTATTGCATTCCAGGGAACGTGTCCCATCGACCCGGGTTACCCGTTTACACTGCACAGCGACCCGGGAACATATATACACACTGGAGCCTCCCTTACCTGGGACAGTTTCAGCATCTTGTCGGGCGAGTTCTGGATGACCAGGGCGATCATGGCCAGGTAGGAGTACGGAGGCTTGGCATAGCGCTGGTAATTCTTCTTGGACCTTCTCAGAACTTTCTTCTTGCCCTCTTTGGTTGGAGTTGGACCCTTTGCCTGGTTGTTGGGGAAGGTCTGCTCCTCTGCCGTGGTAGCGGGACCCTTGCCCCCATCTCTGTGCAGTGGCGGAGGTGCCCAGGTGCGGAAGCTCACAGACATGTCATAGAGAGAGGCTGTAGGTGCTGCTGTGATCTGGCTCATGGACCCCAGGATGGAGAAGTCATTGGTCTGAGAGGCAGCGTACAGGCTGAGGGGGTCTCTCATAGTCAGCACTCCCCTCCTACCCAGACCTTTGTTATGTAGATGGGGCTGGCTGCAGGGGTGGGCACGAGACAAGGATCTACTGCTGTGAGGTGTGAAAGTGAGGGAGGGGCAGGGAAATGAGGACATATGTCACCCCAATATACAGGTTATGCAATCACTACATCCCACCATGTATCCCGGTGTTCAGGTCTATACGCTGGTCACCCGGCTGATGACCTGTCTCTACCTTTGATACCTGTAGGAATAAAACATGGATGTCTTATCGGCATCACTACCAGGTGCTCTGTGTGGAGTTTGTATGTTCCTATTGAAATGACACGGGATATCAGCAGCCAAACATCAGATCTATGATCCCAATTCCAAACCAGAACCAGGACTGATGAGATCTCCTCGGGGGACCCAGACCGGGTTCTGGCTCGGGACACGGGCGCGGCCCATGTGTAACACGGTAGCAGCATCACACTGCACAGGTCCAGCGGTGGAACTAGATACATCGCAGGTCCCCAGAGAGGTCTTTACATCCAAAGTGCTCAACAGGAACAGTATAGACAAACAGACAGTAAAATGTCAACATGGAAAGGGCAGGGTGGGCCAGTGACCGGCGCGCAACACGCTACAGGGCAGGGTGGGCCAGTGACCGGCGCGCAACACGTCACAGGGCAGGGTGGGCCAGTGGCCGGCGCGCAACACGTCACAGGGCAGGGTGGGCCAGTGGCCGGCGCGCAACACGTCACAGGGCAGGGTGGGCAGTGACCAGCATGTAACCCATTCCAGGGTAGGGTGGGCAGTGACCAGCATGTAACACATTCCAGGGCAGGGACCAGCATGTAACACATTACAGAGCAGGGTGGGCAGTGACCAGCATGTAACACATTCCAGGGCAGGGTGGGCAGTGACCAGCATGTAACCCATTCCAGGGCAGGGTGGGCAGTGACCAGCATGTAACCCATTCCAGGGCAGGGTGGGCAGTGACCAGCATGTAACCCATTCCAGGGCAGGGTGGGCAGTGACCAGCATGTAACCCATTCCAGGGCAGGGTGGGCAGTGACCAGCATTGTAACCCATTCCAGGGCAGGGTGGGCAGTGACCAGCATGTAACCCATTCCAGGGCAGGGTGGGCAGTGACCAGCATGTAACCCATTCCAGGGCAGGGTGGGCAGTGACCAGCATGTAACCCATTCCAGGGCAGGGTGGGAAGTGACCAGCATGTAACACATTACAGGGCAGGATGGGCAGTGAAAAGCATGTAACACATTACAGGGCAGGATTAGCAGTGACCAGCATGTAACACATTACAGTGTAGGGGTAAGTGACCAGCATGTAACACATTACAGGGCAGGGTGGGCAGTGACCAGCATGTAACCCATTCCAGGGCAGGGTGGGAAGTGACCAGCATGTAACCCATTCCAGGGCAGGGTGGGAAGTGACCAGCATGTAACCCATTACAGGGCAGGGTGGGCAGTGACCAGCATGTAACACATTACAGGGCAGGGTGGGCAGTGAAAAGCATGTAACACATTACAGGGCAGGATGGGCAGTGACCAGCATGTAACACATTACAGTGTAGGGGTAAGTGACCAGCATGTAACACATTACAGGGCAGGATGGGCAGTGATCAGCATGTAACACATTACAGGGCAGGGTGGGCAGTGACCAGCATGTAACCCATTCCAGGGCAGGGTGGGCAGTGACCAGCATGTAACCCATTCCAGGGCAGGGTGGGCAGTGACCAGCATGTAACCCATTCCAGGGCAGGGTGGGCAGTGACCAGCATGTAACCCATTCCAGGGCAGGGTGGGCAGTGACCAGCATGTAACCCATTCCAGGGCAGGGTGGGCAGTGACCAGCATGTAACCCATTCCAGGGCAGGGTGGGCAGTGACCAGCATGTAACCCATTCCAGGGCAGGATGGGCAGTGACCAGCATGTAACCCATTACAGGGCAGGATGGGCAGTGACCAGCATGTAACACATTACAGGGCAGGATGGGCAGTGACCAGCATGTAACACATTACAGTGTAGGGGTAAGTGACCAGCATGTAACACATTACAGGGCAGGGTGGGCAGTGACCAGCATGTAACACATTACAGGGCAGGGTGGGCAGTGACCAGCATGTAACACATTACAGGGCAGGGTGGGCAGTGACCAGCATGTAACACATTACAGGGCAGGATGGGCAGTGACCAGCATGTAACATATTACAGGGCAGGATGGGCAGTGACCAGCATGTAACATTACAGAGCAGGATGGGCAGTGAACAGCATGTAACACATTCCAGTGCAGGATTCGCAGTGACCAGTATAACACATTCCAGGGCAGGATGGGCAGTGACCAGCATGTAACACATTACAGGGCAGGATGGGCAGTGACCAGCATGTAACACATTACAGGGCAGGATGGGCAGTGACCAGCATGTAACACATTACAGGGCAGGATGGGCAGTGACCAGCATGTAACACATTACAGGGCAGGATGGGCAGTGACCAGCATGTAACACATTACAGGGCAGGATGGGCAGTGACCAGCATGTAACACATTCCAGGGCAGGGTGGGCAGTGACCAGCATGTAACACATTACAGGGCAGGGTGGGCAGTGGCCAGCATGTAACACATTACAGGGCAGGATGGGCAGTGACCAGCATGTAACACATTACAGGGCAGGATGGGCAGTGACCAGCATGTAACACATTACAGGGCAGGATGGGCAGTGACCAGCATGTAACACATTCCAGGGCAGGGTGGGCAGTGACCAGCATGTAACACATTACAGGGCAGGGTGGGCAGTGACCAGCATGTAACACATTACAGGGCAGGATGGGCAGTGGCCAGCATGTAACACATTACAGGGCAGGATGGGCAGTGGCCAGCATGTAACACATTACAGTGTAGGGGTAAAAGTGACCAGCATGTAACACATTACAGGGCAGGGTGGGCAGTGACCAGCATGTGACACATTACAGGGCAGGGTGGGCAGTGACCAGCATGTGACACATTACAGGGCAGGGTGGGCAGTGACCAGCATGTGACACATTACAGGGCAGGGTGGGCAGTGACCAGCATGTAACACATTACAGGGCAGGGTGGGCAGTGACCAGCATATAACACATTACAGGGCAGGGCTCAGTGACCAGCGTGTAACACATTACAGGGCAGGGCTCAGTGACCAGCGTGTAACACATTACAGGGTAGGGCTAAGTGACCAGCATGTAACACATTACAGGGCAGGATGGGCAGTGACCAGCATGTAACACATTACAGGGTAGGGCTAAGTGACCAGCATGTAACACATTACAGGGTAGGATGGGCAGTGACCAGCATGTAACACATTACAGGGCAGGATGGGCAGTGACCAGCATGTAACACATTACAGGGCAGGATGGGCAGTGACCAGCATGTAACACATTCCAGGGTAGGATTCGCAGTGACAAGTATAACACATTCCAGGGCAGGGTGGGCAGTGACCAGTATGTAACACATTACAGGGCAGGGTGGGCAGTGACCAGCATGTAACACATTACAGGGCAGGGTGGGCAGTGACCAGCATGTTACACATTACAGGGCAGGATGGGCAGTGACCAGCATGTAACACATTACAGTGTAGGGGTAAGTGACCAGCATGTAACACATTACAGGGCAGGATGGGCAGTGACCAGTGATCAGCATGTAACACATTACAGGGCAGGATGGGCAGTGACCAGCATGTAACACATTACAGGGCAGGATGGGCAGTGACCAGCATGTAACACATTACAGGGCAGGGTGGGCAGTGACCAGCATGTGACACATTACAGGGCAGGGTGGGCAGTGACCAGCATGTGACACATTACAGGGCAGGGTGGGCAGTGACCAGCATGTGACACATTACAGGGCAGGGTGGGCAGTGACCAGCATGTGACACATTACAGGGCAGGGTGGGCAGTGACCAGCATGTGACACATTACAGGGCAGGGTGGGCAGTGACCAGCATGTGACACATTACAGGGCAGGGTGGGCAGTGACCAGCATGTGACACATTACAGGGCAGGATGGGCAGTGACCAGCATGTGACACATTACAGGGCAGGGTGGGCAGTGACCAGCATGTAACAAATCTACGTATGTGTTAGCTGGATACACACTATGCGATTTTTTTTAACACAATTTGTACAATCAGGATATCGTTTGCCTCAGAGCAACACGGTAGGGCCATAGTATGTTCTCAGAGGGTCATATATACCTACATATGGAGCACATGTGTGTGTCACATACACCTACATATGGAGCACACGTGTGTCATACACCTACATATGGAGCACACGTGTGTCATATACCTACATATGGAGCACACGTGTGTCATATACCTACATATGGAGCACACGTGACATATACCTACATATGGAGCACACAAGTCTTATACAACTACATATGGAGCACACGTGTGTCATATACCTACATATGGAGCACATGTCATATACACCTACATATGGAGCACACGAGTCTTATATACCTACATATGGAGCACACGTGTGTGGGCTACAGGTAATATGAGGAGGAAGCCACATGGGGCTGAGGACCACTGAGAAGAGCTGGAGCACAGGAGACAGTTGTCATTTTCAAGCTAATATTATATAAGACAATAAGCGATAGATTGCAAGCTCTGAAGCCCAGACATTGTATATATATATATATAATATAGCGATATAACAAATTGCTGTATAGTGACTTACAGAGGCCAAGACTTCAGAGCACATTCCCTAATGCTGCTCCCAGCCTCCTCAGCTGGGAGTACCAGCCTTGTTATAGACGCCCGCCCCCAGATCTCCCAGGAAGCATTTCACCAGAGCCTGAAACCACTAGCAATGTGTAACCATTAGCAACCACTCACTGCCTGCTTCCATTATGTGGTGCAGAAATATAATAACCCCACTGTGTACCCCTCCATCACCCCTAGAGTAGCCACCAGTCTGTGGGGGATATGGTCATTGGATCACCACCAAGTCATGGTTTCTTACCTGACCCTCTCCAGGGGGACACAATGCTCTGCTCCTGGGCTTCCCTGGTAATGTAGGATTGCCAGCACCTGTGGTGACACCTTTCTTATCAGTTACCTAGCTCCCCACAGGTGCTGGCAATCCTACATTATCCATACCTCCCAGCATGCCGCTCTCCAGGGGGACACAATGCTCTGCTCCTGGGCTTCCCTGGTAATGTAGGATTGCCAGCACCTGTGGTGACACCTTTCTTATCAGTTACCTAGCTCCCCACAGGTGCTGGCAATCCTACATTATCCATACCTCCCAGCATGCCCCTCTCCAGGGGGACACAATGCTCTGCTCCTGGGCTTCCCTGGTAATGTATGATTGCCAGCACCTGTGGTGACACCTTTCTTATCAGTTACCTAGCTCCCCACAGGTGCTGGTAATCCTACATTATCCATACCTCCCAGCATGCCCCTCTCCAGGAGGACACAATGCTCTGTACCTGGGCTTCCCTGGTAATGTATGATTGCCAGCACCTGTAGTGACACCTTTCTTATCAGTTACCTAGCTCCCCACAGGTGCTGGCAATCATACATTATCCATACCTCCCAGCATGCCCCTCTCCAGGAGGACACAATGCTCTGTTCCTGGGCTTCCCTGGTAATGTATGATTGCCAGCACCTGTGGTGACACCTTTCTTATCAGTTACCTAGCTCCCCACAGGTGCTGGCAATCCTACATTATCCATACCTCCCAGCATGCCCCTCTCCAGGAGGACACAATGCTCTGTTCCTGGGCTTCCCTGGTAATGTAGGATTGCCAGCACCTGTGGTGACACCTTTCTTATCAGTTACCTAGCTCCCCACAGGTGCTGGTAATCCTACATTATCCATACCTCCCAGCATGCCCCTCTCCAGGAGGACACAATGCTCTGTTCCTGGGCTTCCCTGGTAATGTAGGATTGCCAGCACCTGTGGTGACACCTTTCTTATCAATTACCTAGTTCCCCACAGGTGCTGGCAATCATACATTATCCATACCTCCCAGCATGCCCCTCTCCAGGAGGACACAATGCTCTGCTCCTGGGCTTCCCTTGTAATGTATGATTGCCAGCACCTGTGGTGACACCTTTCTTATCAGTTACCTAGCTCCCCATAGGTGCTGGTAATCATACATTATCCATACCTCCCAGCATGCCCCTCTCCAGGAGGACACAATGCTCTGGTACTGGGCTTCCCTGGTAATGTATGATTGCCAGCACCTGTGGTGACACCTTTCTTATCAGTTACCTAGCTCCCCACAGGTGCTGGTAATCCTACATTATCCATACATCCCAGCATGCCCCTCTCCAGGAAGACACAATGCTCTATTCCATGGCTTCCCTGGTAATGTATGATTGCCAGCACCTGTGGTGACACCTTTCTTATCAGTTACCCAGCTCCCCACAGGTGCTAGCAATCCTATATTATCCATACGTCCCAGCATGCCCCTCTCCAGGAGGACACAATGCTCTGTTCCTGGGCTTCCCTGGTAATGTAGGATTGCCAGCACCTGTGGTGACACCTTTCTTATCAGTTACCTAGCTCCCCACAGGTGCTGGCAATCATACATTATCCATACCTACCAGCATGCCCCTCTCCAGGAGGACACAATGCTCTGTTCCTGGGCTTCCCTGGTAATGTATGATTGCCAGCACCTGTGGTGACACCTTTCTTTCCAGTTACCTAGCTCCCCACAGGTGCTGGCAATCATACATTATCCATACCTCCCAGCATGCCCCTCTCCAGGAGGACACAATGCTCTGCTCCTGGGCTTCCCTGGTAATGTATGACTGCCAGCACCTGTGGTGACACCTTTCTTATCAGTTACCTAGCTCCCCACAGTTGCGGGCAATCATACATTATCCATACCTCCCAGCATGCCCCTCTCCAGGAGGACACAATGCTCTGTTCCTGGGCTTCCCTTGTAATGTATGATTGCCAGCACCTGTGGTGACACCTTTCTTATCAGTTACCTAGCTCCCCACAGGTGCTGGCAATCCTACATTATCCATACCTCCCAGCATGCCCCTCTCCAGGAGGACACAATGCTCTGCTCCTGGGCTTCCCTGGTAATGTATGATTGCCAGCACCTGTGGTGACACCTTTCTTATCAGTTACCTAGCTCCCCACAGGTGCTGGCAATCCTACATTATCCATACCTCCCAGCATGCCCCTCTCCAGGACACAATGCTCTGTTCCTGGGCTTCCCTGGTAATGTATGATTGCCAGCACCTGTGGTGACATCGTTCTTATCAGTTACCTAGCTCCCCACAGGTGCTGGCAATCATACATTATCCATACCTCCCAGCATGCCCCTCTCCAGGAGGACACAATGCTCTGTTCCTGGGCTTCCCTTGTAATGTATGATTGCCAGCACCTGTGGTGACACCTTTCTTTCGTGCCTTTATATGGGGGAGTAGGACACACGGGTCTG
The DNA here is from genome assembly GCF_055691185.1 of Crinia signifera. Taxonomy (NCBI): domain Eukaryota; kingdom Metazoa; phylum Chordata; class Amphibia; order Anura; family Myobatrachidae; genus Crinia; species Crinia signifera. Next base: position 335,433,982 of record NC_139221.1, read on the forward strand.
TATAGGGGTGAGGGATATAACCCATGTGTGCCCCTATATGGGGGAGTAGGACACACGGGTCCGTATAGGGGTGAGGCATATAACCCATGTGTGCCCCTATATGGGGTAGTAGGACACACGGGTCTGTATAGGGGTGAGGGATATAACCCATGTGTGATCCTATATGGGGGAGAGTAGGACACACGGGTCTGTATACAGGTGAGGGATATAACCAATGTGTGCCCCTATATGGGGGAGTAGGACACACGGGTCTGTATAGAGGTGAGGGATATAACCCATGTGTGATCCTATATGGGGAGAGTAGGACACACGGGTCTGTATAGAGGTGAGGGATATAGCCCATGTGTGATCCTATATGGGGGAGAGTAGGACACACGGGTCTGTATAGAGGTGAGGGATATAACCCATGTGTGATCCTATATGGGGGGAGTAGGACACACGGGTCCGTATAGAGGTAAGGGATATAACCCATGTGTGATCCTATATGGGGGAGGACACACGGGTCTGTATAGAGGTGAGGGATATAACCCATGTGTGATCCTATATGGGGGGAGTAGGACACACGGGTCTGTATAGGGGTGAGGGATATAACCCATGTGTGCCCCTATATGGGAGAGTAGGACACACGGGTCTGTATAGAGGTGAGGGATATAACCCATGTGTGCCCCTATATGGGGGAGTAGGACACACGGGTCTGTATAGGGGTGAGGGATATAACCCATGTGTGATCCTATATGGGGGAGTAGGACACACGGGTCTGTATAGGGGGGAGGGATATAACCCATGTGTGCCCCTATATGGGGGAGTAGGACACACGGGTCCGTATAGGGGTGAGGGATATAACCCATGTGTGACCCTATATGGGGGAGTATGACACACGGGTCTGTATAGAGGTGAGGGATATAACCCATGTGTGCCCCTATATGGGGGAGAGTAGGACACACGGGTCCGTATAGGGGTGAGGGATATAACCCATGTGTGCCCCTATATGGGGGAGTAGGACACACGGGTCTGTATAGAGGTAAGGGATATAACCCATGTGTGCTCCTATATGGGGGAGAGTAGGACACACGGGTCTGTATAGGGGTGAGGGATATAACCCATGTGTGCCCCTATATGTGGGAGTAGGACACACGGGTCCGTATAGGGGTGAGGGATATAACCCATGTGTGATCCTATATGGGGGAGAGTAGGACACACGGGTCTGTATAGGGGTGAGGGATATAACCCATGTGTGCCCCTATATGGGGGAGTAGGACACACGGGTCTGTATAGGGGTGAGGGATATAACCCATGTGTGATCCTATATGGGGGAGAGTAGGACACACGGGTCTGTATAGGGGTGAGGGATATAACCCATGTGTGATCCTATATGGGGAGAGTAGGACACACGGGTCTGTATAGGGGGGAGGGATATAACCCATGTGTGCCCCTATATGGGGGAGAGTAGGACACACGGGTCCGTATAGAGGTGAGGGATATAACCCATGTGTGCCCCTATATGGGGGAGTAGGACACACGGGTCTGTATAGGGGGGAGGGATATAACCCATGTGTGCCCCTATATGGGGGAGTAGGACACACGGGTCCGTATAGGGGTGAGGGATATAACCCATGTGTGCCCCTATATGGGGTAGTAGGACACACGGGTCTGTATAGGGGTGAGGGATATAACCCATGTGTGCCCCTATATGGGGGGAGTAGGACACACGGGTCTGTATAGGGGTGAGGGATATAACCCATGTGTGATCCTATATGGGGGAGAGTAGGACACATGGGTCCGTATAGAGGTGAGGGATATAACCCATGTGTGCCCCTATATGGGGGAGAGTAGGACACACGGGTCCGTATAGGGGGGAGGGATATAAACAATGTGTGCCCCTATATGGGGAGAGTAGGACACACGGGTCTGTATAGAGGTGAGGGATATAACCCATGTGTGTCCCTATATGGGGGAGAGGAGGACACAGGTGCCTTATAGAGGTGAGGGATATAACCCATGTGTGCCCCTATATGGGGGGAGTAGGACACACGGGTCTGTATAGAGGTAAGGGATATAACCCATGTGTGCCCCTATATGGGGGAGTAGGACACACGGGTCTGTATAGAGGTGAGGGATATAACCCATGTGTGCCCCTATATGGGGGAGAGTAGGACACACGGGTCTGTATAGAGGTGAGGGATATAACCCATGTGTGCCCCTATATGGGGGAGTAGGACACACGGGTCTGTATAGGGGGGAGGGATATAACCCATGTGTGCCCCTATATGGGGGAGAGTAGGACACACGGGTCTGTATAGAGGTGAGGGATATGACCCATGTGTGCCCCTATATGGGGGAGTATGACACAAGGGTCCGTATAGGGGTGAGGGATATAACCCATGTGTGCCCCTATATGGGGGAGTAGGACACACGGGTCTGTATAGAGGTGAGGGATATAACCCATGTGTGCCCCTATATGGGGAAGTAGGACACACGGGTCAGTATAGAGGTGAGGGATATAACCCATGTGTGCCCCTATATGGGGGAGTAGGACACACGGGTCCGTATAGGGGTGAGGGATATAACCCATGTGTGCCCCTATATGGGGGGAGAGTAGGACACACGGGTCTGTATAGAGGTGAGGGATATAACCCATGTGTGCCCCTATATGGGGGACTAGGACACACGGGTCCGTATAGAGGTGAGGGATATAACCCATGTGTGCCCCTATATGGGGGGAGAGAAGGACACACGGGTCCGTATAGAGGTGAGGGATATAACCCATGTGTGCCCCTATATGGGGGAGAGGAGGACACACCGGTCTGTATAGAGGTGAGGGATATAACCCATGTGTGATCCTATATGGGGGGAGTAGGACACACGGGTCCGTATAGGGGTGAGGGATATAACCCATGTGTGCCCCTATATGGGGGAGAGTAGGACACACGGGTCCGTATACAGGTGAGGGATATAACCCATGTGTGCCCCTATATGGGAGAGTAGGACACACGGGTCCGTATAGAGGTGAGGGATATAACCCATGTGTGCCCCTATATAGGAGAGTAGGACACACGGGTCCGTATACAGGTGAGGGATATAACCCATGTGTGCCCCTATATGTGGGAGTAGGACACACGGGTCCGTATAGGGGTGAGGGATATAACCCATGTGTGCCCCTATATGGGGGAGACTAGAACACACGGGTCTGTATAGAGGTAAGGGATATAACCCATGTGTGCCCCTATATGGGGGAGAGTAGGACACACGGGTCCGTATAGAGGTGAGGGATATAACCCATGTGTGCCCCTATATGGGGGAGAGTAGGACACACGGGTCTGTATAGAGGTGAGGGATATAACCCATGTGTGCCCCTATATGGGGGAGTAGGACACACGGGTCCGTATAGAGGTGAGGGATATAACCCATGTGTGCCCCTATATGGGGGGAGAGTAGGACACACGGGTCTGTATAGAGGTGAGGGATATAACCCATGTGTGCCCCTATATGGGGAGAGTAGGACACACGGGTCTGTATAGGGGTGAGGGATATAAACCATGTGTGCCCCTATATGGGGAGAGTAGGACACACGGGTCTGTATAGAGGTGAGGGATATAACCCATGTGTGCCCCTATATGGGGAGAGTAGGACACACGGGTCCGTATAGGGGTGAGGGATATAACCCATGTGTGCCCCTATATGGGGGAGAGTAGGACACACGGGTCCGTATAGAGGTGAGGGATATAACCCATGTGTGCCCCTATATGGGGGGAGAGTAGGACACACGGGTCTGCATAGGGGTGAGGGATATAACCCATGTGTGCCCCTATATGGGGGAGAGTAGGACACACGGGTCTGTATAGAGGTGAGGGATATAACCCATGTGTGCCCCTATATGGGGGAGAGTAGGACACACGGGTCTGTATAGAGGTGAGGGATATAACCCATGTGTGCCCCTATATGGGGGGAGTAGGACACACGGGTCTGTATAGAGGTGAGGGATATAACCCATGTGTGCCCCTATATGGGGGAGTAGGACACACGGTTCTGTATAGGGGTGAGGGATATAACCCATGTGTGATCCTATATGGGGGAGAGTAGGACACACGGGTCTGTATAGAGGTGAGGGATATAACCTAGGTGTGATCCTATATGGGGGAGAGTAGGACACACAGGTCCGTATAGAGGTGAGGGATATAACCCATGTGTGCCCCTATATGAGGGAGAGTAGGACACACGGGTCCGTATAGAGGTGAGGGATATAACCCATGTGTGCCCCTATATGGGGGAGTAGGACACACGGGTCCGTATAGAGATGAGGGATATAACCCATGTGTGATCCTATATGGGGGAGAGTAGGACACACAGGTCCGTATAGAGGTGAGGGATATAACCCATATGTGCCCCTATATGAGGGAGAGTAGGACACACGGGTCCGTATAGAGGTGAGGGATATAACCCATGTGTGCCCCTATATGGGGGAGTAGGACACACGGGTCCGTATAGAGATGAGGGATATAACCCATGTGTGATCCTATATGGGGGAGAGTAGGACACACGGGTCTGTATAGGGGTGAGGGATATAACCCATGTGTGCCCCTATATGGGGGAGTAGGACACACGGGTCTGTATAGGGGTGAGGGATATAACCCATGTGTGCCCCTATATGGGGGAGAGTAGGACCCACGGGTCTGTATAGGGGTGAGGGATGTAAACAATGTGTGCCCCTATATGGGGGAGTAGGACACACGGGTCTGTATAGGGGTGAGGGATATAACCCATGTGTGCCCCTATATGGGGAGTAGGACACACGGGTCTGTATAGAGGTGAGGGATATAACCCATGTGTGCCCCTATATGGGGGGAGTAGGACACACGGGTCTGTATAGGGGGGAGGAATATAACCCATGTGTGATCCTATATGGGGAGAGTAGGACACACGGGTCTGTATAGAGGTGAGGGATATAACCCATGTGTGCCCCTATATGGGGGAGTAGGACACACGGGTCTGTATAGGGGTGAGGGATATAACCCATGTGTGCCCCTATATGGGGGAGTAGGACACACGGGTCTGTATAGGGGTGAGGGATATAACCCATGTGTGATCCTATATGGGGGAGAGTAGGACACACGGGTCTGTATAGGGGTGAGGGATATAACCCATGTGTGATCCTATATGGGGGAGAGTAGGACACACGGGTCTGTATAGAGGTGAGGGATATAACCCATGTGTGCCCCTATATGAGGGAGTAGGACACACGGGTCTGTATAGGGGTGAGGGATATAACCCATGTGTGCCCCTATATGGGAGAGTAGGACACACGGGTCTGTATAGGGGGGAGGGATATAACCCATGTGTGCCCCTATATGGGGGAGAGTAGGACCCACGGGTCTGTATAGGGGTGAGGGATATAAACAATGTGTGCCCCTATATGGGGGAGTAGGACACACGGGTCTGTATAGGGGTGAGGGATATAACCCATGTGTGCCCCTATATGGGGAGTAGGACACACGGGTCTGTATAGAGGTGAGGGATATAACCCATGTGTGCCCCTATATGGGGGGAGTAGGACACACGGGTCTGTATAGGGGGGAGGAATATAACCCATGTGTGATCCTATATGGGGAGAGTAGGACACACGGGTCTGTATAGAGGTGAGGGATATAACCCATGTGTGCCCCTATATGGGGGAGTAGGATACACGGGTCTGTATAGGGGGGAGGGATATAACCCATGTGTGCCCCTATATGGGGGAGTAGGACACACGGGTCTGTATAGGGGTGAGGGATATAACCCATGTGTGATCCTATATGGGGGAGAGTAGGACACACGGGTCTGTATAGGGGTGAGGGATATAACCCATGTGTGATCCTATATGGGGGAGAGTAGGACACACGGGTCTGTATAGAGGTGAGGGATATAACCCATGTGTGCCCCTATATGAGGGAGTAGGACACACGGGTCTGTATAGGGGTGAGGGATATAACCCATGTGTGCCCCTATATGGGAGAGTAGGACACACGGGTCTGTATAGGGGGGAGGGATATAACCCATGTGTGCCCCTATATGGGGGAGAGTAGGATACACGGGTCTGTATAGGGGTGAGGGATATAACCCATGTGTGATCCTATATGGGGGAGAGTAAGATACACGGGTCCGTATAGGGTGAGGGATATAACCCATGTGTGCCCCTATATGGGGGAGAGTAGGACACACGGGTCTGTATAGAGGTGAGGGATATAACCCATGTGTGCCCCTATATGGGGGGAGTAAACACACGGGTCTGTATAGGGGGGAGGGATATAACCCATGTGTGATCCTATATGTGGGAGTAGGACACACGGGTCTGTATAGCGGTGAGGGATATAACCCATGTGTGATCCTATATGGGGGAGAGTAGGACACACGGGTCCGTATAGAGGTGAGGGATATAACCCATGTGTGCCCCTATATGAGGGAGAGTAGGACACACGGGTCTGTATAGCGGTGAGGGATATAACCCATGTGTGCCCCTATATGGGGGAGAGTAGGACACACGGGTCTGTATAGGGGTGAGGGATATAACCCATGTGTGCCCCTATATGGGGGAGTAGGACACACGGGTCTGTATAGGGGTGAGGGATATAACCCATGTGTGCCCCTATATGGGGGAGTAGGACACACGGGTCCATATAGGGGTGAGGGATATAACCCATGTGTGCCCCTATATGAGGGAGAGTAGGACACACGGGTCCGTATAGAGGTGAGGGATATAACCCATGTGTGCCCCTATATGGGGGAGAGTAGGACACACGGGTCCGTATAGGGGTGAGGGATATAACCCATGTGTGCCCCTATATGGGGGAGACTAGAACACACGGGTCCGTATAGAGGTGAGGGATATAACCCATGTGTGCCCCTATATGGGGGAGTAGGACACACGGGTCTGTATAGGGGTGAGGGATATAACCCATGTGTGCCCCTATATGGGGGAGTAGGACACACGGGTCTGTATAGGGGTGAGGGATATAACCCATGTGTGCCCCTATATGGGGGAGAGTAGGACACACGGGTCTGTATAGGGGTGAGGGATATAACCCATGTGTGCCCCTATATGGGGGAGAGTAGGACACACGGGTCTGTATAGAGGTGAGGGATATAACCCATGTGTGCCCCTATATGGGGGAGAGTAGGACACACGGGTCCGTATAGAGGTGAGGGATATAACCCATGTGTGCCCCTATATGGGGGGAGACTAGGACACACGGGTCCGTATAGAGGTGAGGGATATAACCCATGTGTGATCCTATATGGGGGGAGTAGGACACACGGGTCTGTATAGGGGGGAGGGATATAACCCATGTGTGCCCCTATATGGGGGAGTAGGACACACAGGTCTGTATAGAGGTGAGGGATATAACCCATGTGTGCCCATATATGGGGGGAGAGTAGGACACACGGGTCTGTATAGGGGGGAGGGATATAACCCATGTGTGCCCCTATATGGGGGAGTAGGACACACGGGTCCGTATAGAGGTGAGGGATATAACCCATGTGTGCCCCTATATGGGGGAGACTAGAACACACGGGTCCATATAGAGGTGAGGGATATAACCCATGTGTGATCCTATATGGGGGAGTAGGACACACGGGTCTGTATAGGGGTGAGGGATATAACCCATGTGTGCCCCTATATGGGGGAGTAGGACACACGGGTCCATATAGGGGTGAGGGATATAACCCATGTGTGCCCCTATATGAGGGAGAGTAGGACACACGGGTCCGTATAGAGGTGAGGGATATAACCCATGTGTGCCCCTATATGGGGGAGAGTAGGACACACGGGTCCGTATAGGGGTGAGGGATATAACCCATGTGTGCCCCTATATGGGGGAGACTAGAACACACGGGTCCGTATAGAGGTGAGGGATATAACCCATGTGTGCCCCTATATGGGGGAGTAGGACACACGGGTCTGTATAGGGGTGAGGGATATAACCCATGTGTGCCCCTATATGGGGGAGTAGGACACACGGGTCTGTATAGGGGTGAGGGATATAACCCATGTGTGCCCCTATATGGGGGAGAGTAGGACACACGGGTCTGTATAGGGGTGAGGGATATAACCCATGTGTGCCCCTATATGGGGGAGAGTAGGACACACGGGTCTGTATAGAGGTGAGGGATATAACCCATGTGTGCCCCTATATGGGGGAGAGTAGGACACACGGGTCCGTATAGAGGTGAGGGATATAACCCATGTGTGCCCCTATATGGGGGGAGACTAGGACACACGGGTCCGTATAGAGGTGAGGGATATAACCCATGTGTGATCCTATATGGGGGGAGTAGGACACACGGGTCTGTATAGGGGGGAGGGATATAACCCATGTGTGCCCCTATATGGGGGAGTAGGACACACAGGTCTGTATAGAGGTGAGGGATATAACCCATGTGTGCCCATATATGGGGGGAGAGTAGGACACACGGGTCTGTATAGGGGGGAGGGATATAACCCATGTGTGCCCCTATATGGGGGAGTAGGACACACGGGTCCGTATAGAGGTGAGGGATATAACCCATGTGTGCCCCTATATGGGGGAGACTAGAACACACGGGTCCATATAGAGGTGAGGGATATAACCCATGTGTGATCCTATATGGGGGAGTAGGACACACAGGTCCGTATAGGGGTGAGGGATATAACCCATGTGTGCCCCTATATGGGGGAGAGTAGGACACACGGGTCCGTATAGAGGTGAGGGATATAACCCATGTGTGCCCCTATATGGGGGAGTAGGACACACGGGTCTGTATAGGGGTGAGGGATATAACCCATGTGTGCCCCTATATGGGGGAGTAGGACACACGGGTCCGTATAGAGGTGAGGGATATAACCCATGTGTGATCCTATATGGGGGAGAGTAGGACACACGGGTCCGTATAGGGGTGAGGGATATAACCCATGTGTGATCCTATATGGGGGAGAGTAGGACACACGGGTCCGTATAGGGGTGAGGGATATAACCCATGTGTGCCCCTATATGGGGGAGAGTAGGACACACGGGTCTGTATAGGGTGGAGGGATATAACCCATGTGTGCCCCTATATGGGGGAGTAGGACACACGGGTCCGTATAGAGGTGAGGGATATAACCCATGTGTGCCCCTATATGGGGGAGAGTAGGACACACGGGTCTGTATAGGGGTGAGGGATATAACCCATGTGTGCCCCTATATGGGGGAGTAGGACACACGGGTCAGTATAGAGGTGAGGGATATAACCCATGTGTGCCCCTATATGGGGGGAGAGTAGGACACACGGGTCTGTATAGAGGTGAGGGATATAACCCATGTGTGCCCCTATATGGGGGAGAGTAGGACACACGGGTCTGTATAGAGGTGAGGGATATAACCCATGTGTGCCCCTATATGGGGGAGAGTAGGACACACGGGTCTGTATAGGGGTGAGGGATATAACCCATGTGTGATCCTATATGGGGGAGAGTAGGACACACGGGTCTGTATAGGGGTGAGGGATATAACCCATGTGTGCCCCTATATGGGGGGAGTAGGACACACGGGTCCGTATAGAGGTGAGGGATATAACCCATGTGTGCCCCTATATGGGGGAGAGTAGGACACACGGGTCTGTATAGGGGTGAGGGATATAACCCATGTGTGCCCCTATATGGGGGGAGTAGGACACACGGGTCCGTATAGAGGTGAGGGATATAACCCATGTGTGCCCCTATATGGGGAGAGTAGGACACACGGGTCTGTATAGGGGTGAGGGATATAACCCATGTGTGCCCCTATATGGGGGAGAGTAGGACACACGGGTCTGTATAGAGGTGAGGGATATAACCCATGTGTGCCCCTATATGGGGGAGAGTAGGACACACGGGTCTGTATAGGGGTGAGGGATATAACCCATGTGTGATCCTATATGGGGGAGAGTAGGACACACGGGTCTGTATAGGGGTGAGGGATATAACCCATGTGTGCCCCTATATGGGGGGAGTAGGACACACGGGTCCGTATAGAGGTGAGGGATATAACCCATGTGTGCCCCTATATGGGGGAGAGTAGGACACACGGGTCTGTATAGGGGTGAGGGATATAACCCATGTGTGCCCCTATATGGGGGGAGTAGGACACACGGGTCCGTATAGAGGTGAGGGATATAACCCATGTGTGCCCCTATATGGGGGAGAGTAGGATACACGGGTCTGTATAGAGGTGAGGGATATAACCCATGTGTGCCCCTATATGGGGGAGTAGGACACACGGGTCTGTATAGGGGTGAGGGATATAACCCATGTGTGCCCCTATATGGGGGAGTAGGACACACGGGTCCGTATAGGGGTGAGGGATATAACCCATGTGTGATCCTATATGGGGGAGAGTAGGACACACGGGTCTGTATAGGGGTGAGGGATATAACCCATGTGTGCCCCTATATGGGGGAGAGTAGGACACACGGGTCCGTATAGAGGTGAGGGATATAACCCATGTGTGCCCCTATATGGGGAGAGTAGGACACACGGGTCTGTATAGGGGTGAGGGATATAACCCATGTGTGATCCTATATGGGGGAGTAGGACACACGGGTCCGTATAGGGGTGAGGGATATAACCCATGTGTGACCCTATATGGGGGAGAGTAGGACACACGGGTCTGTATAGAGGTGAGGGATATAACCCATGTGTGATCCTATATGGGGAGAGTAGGACACACGGGTCCGTATAGAGATGAGGGATATAACTCATGTGTGCCCCTATATGGGGGAGTAGGACACACGGGTCTGTATAGAGGTGAGGGATATAACCCATGTGTGCCCCTATATGGGGGAGAGTAGGACACACGGGTCTGTATAGAGGTGAGGGATATAACCCATGTGTGCCCCTATATGGGGGAGTAGGACACACGGTTCTGTATAGGGGTGAGGGATATAACCCATGTGTGCCCCTATATGGGGGAGTAGGACACACGGGTCCGTATAGGGGTGAGGGATATAACCCATGTGCGCCCCTATATGGGGGAGAGGAGGACACACGGGTCTGTATAGGGGTGAGGGATATAACCCATGTGTGCCCCTATATGGGGGGAGTAGGACACACGGGTCCGTATAGGGGTGAGGGATATAACCCATGTGTGATCCTATATGGGGGGGAGTAGGACACACGGGTCCGTATAGAGGTGAGGGATATAACCCATGTGTGCCCCTATATGGGGGAGAGTAGGACACACGGGTCTGTATAGAGGTGAGGGATATAACCCATGTGTGATCCTATATGGGGGAGAGTAGGACACACGGGTCTGTATAGGGGTGAGGGATATAACCCATGTGTGCCCCTATATGGGGGAGTAGGACACACGGGTCTGTATAGAGGTGAGGGATATAACCCATGTGTGCCCCTATATGGGGGAGTAGGACACACGGGTCCGTATAGAGGTGAGGGATATAACCCATGTGTGATCCTATATGGGGGAGAGAGTAGGACACACGGGTCTGTATAGGGGTGAGGGATATAACCCATGTGTGCCCCTATATGGGGGAGACTAGGACACACGGGTCCGTATAGAGGTGAGGGATATAACCCATGTGTGATCCTATATGGGGGAGAGTAGGACACACGGGTCCGTATAGAGGTGAGGGATATAACCCATGTGTGCCCCTATATGGGGGAGTAGGACACACGGGTCTGTATAGGGGTGAGGGATATAACCCATGTGTGCCCCTATATGGGGGAGTAGGACACACGGGTCTGTATAGGGGTGAGGGATATAACCCATGTGTGCCCCTATATGGGGAGAGTAGGACACACGGGTCTGTATAGGGGTGAGGGATATAACCCATGTGTGCCCCTATATGGGGGAGTAGGACACACGGGTCTGTATAGAGGTGAGGGATATAACCCATGTGTGATCCTATATGGGGGAGAGTAGGACACACGGGTCTGTATAGAGGTGAGGGATATAACCCATGTGTGATCCTATATGGGGGAGAGTAGGACACACGGGTCTGTATAGGGGTGAGGGATATAACCCATGTGTGCCCCTATATGGGGGAGAGTAGGACACACGGGTCCGTATAGAGGTGAGGGATATAACCCATGTGTGATCCTATATGGGGGAGAGTAGGACACACGGGTCCGTATAGAGGTGAGGGATATAACCCATGTGTGCCCCTATATGGGGGAGTAGGACACACGGGTCCGTATAGGGGTGAGGGATATAACCCATGTGTGATCCTATATGGGGGAGTAGGACACACGGGTCCGTATAGGGGTGAGGGATATAACCCATGTGTGATCCTATATAGGGGAGTAGGACACACGGGTCCGTATAGAGGTGAGGGATATAACCCATGTGTGCCCCTATATGAGGGAGTAGGACACACGGGTCTGTATAGAGGTAAGGGATATAACCCATGTGTGCCCCTATATGGGGGAGTAGGACACACGGGTCCGTATAGGGGTCCCCTGTACACACACGGAGGTCCCCTGTGCAGCATATGAATGCTGGTGTACCCCAGAGCGTCCTATAACCGCACTTACCCAGTGAAGCCCCCACAGAAGGACGCTCAGACCACTCTGGAAGATTTTTTTATTAAACAAAACTTTTATTTAACCAAACATGTAACATAAAAAACCTGAATTATTTCCAGCATGGCGGCTGTTTGGTGCTGGTGGAGTGTTACTTGTTTCCCTCTGTGCGCACTATTCTCCACACTCTATTGTAGATAACGTGTTCAAACACTGCCGGATATCTTCTACACCGCGGTACGTGCGTTTCACCCCACGAGGTAAATTTCGGCAGGAGGTTAAGTCCAGGTAAATGAGGGCCGGACAGCTGGACAGGATCAGCCTGCAGGGAGAAGAGACAACCAAACCCGTCATAAACTCAGCGTATTGTATCTAGCGCCTAATTTATGATTGTAGCAATGCCGCTGCTTATGCAAACTGCACATGTGCCGCCAGCTCACCGATGTTTTATATGCAAGCGATTGACAGGAAAGTACCGCTAGGGCTAGTGGAGGCACAAACGCAGCTGTGTAACTGCAGTTATTTAAGTATGTACCCCATGTGTAAGGCACTAAGTGTGTACTGTATCCCATGTGTAAGGCACTAAGTGTGTACTGTATCCCATGTGTAAGGCACTAATTGTGGACTGTATCCCATGTGTAAGGCACTAAGTGTGGACTGTATCCCATGTGTAAGGCACTAAGTGTTGACTGTATCCCATGTGTAAGGCACTAAGTGTGGACTGTATCCCATGTGTAAGGCACTAAGTGTGGACTGTATCCCATGTGTAAGGCACTACGTGTGGACTGTATCCCATGTGTAAGGCACTACGTGTGTACTGTATCCCATGTGTAAGGCACTAAGTGTGGACTGTATCCCATGTGTAAGGCACTACGTGTGGACTGTATCCCATGTGTAAGGCACTAAGTGTGTACTGTATCCCATGTGTAAGGCACTACGTGTGGACTGTATCCCATGTGTAAGGCACTAAGTGTGTACTGTATCTCATGTGTAAGGCACTAAGTGTGGACTGTATCCCATGTGTAAGGCACTACGTGTGTACTGTATCCCATGTGTAAGGCACTAAGTGTGTACTGTATCCCATGTGTAAGGCACTAAGTGTGGACTGTATCCCATGTGTAAGGCACTACGTGTGTACTGTATCTCATGTGTAAGGCACTAAGTGTGGACTGTATCCCATGTGTAAGGCACTAAGTGTGTACTGTATCCCATGTGTAAGGCACTAAGTGTGGACTGTATCCCATGTGTAAGGCACTAAGTGTGTACTGTATCCCATGTGTAAGGCACTAAGTGTGTACTGTATCCCATGTGTAAGGCACTAAGTGTGGACTGTATCCCATGTGTAAGACACTACGTGTGTACTGTATCCCATGTGTAAGGCACTAAGTGTGGACTGTATCCCATGTGTAAGGCACTACGTGTGGACTGTATCCCATGTGTAAGGCACTAAGTGTGTACTGTATCTCATGTGTAAGGCACTAAGTGTGGACTGTATCCCATGTGTAAGGCATTAAGTGTGGACTGTATCCCAGGTGTAAGGCACTACGGCTGTAAGGCACTACGTGTGTACTGTATCCAAGGTGTAAGGCACTAAGGGCCTTATTCTAGTTCACTCTTTCTGACAAAATCCTTCTTAGATGGACAAAACAATGTGCACTGCAGGGGGGCAGATGTAAAATGTGCAGAGAGAATTAGATTTTAGTGAGTTATTTTGTTTCTGTGCAGGGTAAATACTGGCTGCTTTATTTTTACACTGAAATATAGATCTCACTTTGAAGTAAAACCCCACCCAAATCGAATTCTCTCTGCACAAGTTACATCTGCCCCACCTGCAGTGCACATGGTTTTGTACATCTAAGAAGGATTATGTCAGAATGAGTGAACTAGAATAAGGCCCTAAGTGTGGACTGGACCCTGGGTCTAAGGCACTACGGGTGTACTGTACCCCGGGTGTAAGGCACTACGGGTGTACTGTACCCCGGGTGTAAGGCACTACGCATGTATTGTACCCCGGGTGTAAGGCACTATGCGTGTACTGTACCCCGCGTGTAAGACACTACAGGTGTACTGTACCCCGCGTGTAAGGCACTACGTGTGTACTGTACCCCGCGTGTAAGGCACTACCCGTGTACTGTATCCCAGATGTAAGGCACTCTACAAGGCACAACGTGTGTACTTTACCCCGGGTGTAAGGCACTACAAGTGTACTGTACCCCGGGTGTAAGGTACTACGCGTGTACTGTATCCCAGGTGCAAGGCACTACGCGTGTACTGTACCCCGGGTGTAAGGCACTACGTGTGTACTGTATCCCGGGTGTAAGGCACTCTACATGGCACTACGTGTGTACTGTATCCCGGGTGTAAGGCACTACGTGTGTACTGTATCCCGGGTGTAAGGCACTACGCGTGTACTGTATCCCGGGTGTAAGGCACTACCCGTGTGTTGTATCCCGGATGTAAGGCACTACGCGTGTACTGTACCCCGGGTGTAAGGCACTACCCGTGTGTTGTATCCCAGGTGTAAGGCACTACGCGTGTACTGTACCCCGGGTGTAAGGCACTATGTGTGTACTGTATCCCGGGTGTAAGGCACTACGTGTGTACTGTATCCCGGGTGTAAGGCACTACATGTGTACTGTATCCCGGGTGTAAGGCACTATGTGTGTACTGTATCCTGGGTGTAAGGCACTATGTGTGTACTGTACCCCGAGTGTAAGGCACTACCCGTGTATTGTATCCTGGATGTAAGGCACTCTACAAGGCACAACGTGTGTACTGTACCCGGGTGTAAGGCACTACGCGTGTACTGTATCCTGGGTGTAAGGCACTACATGTGTACTGTACCCCTGGTGTAAGGCACTATGCGTGTACTGTACCCCGGGTGTAAGGCACTACGTGTGTACTGTATCCCGGGTGTAAGGCACTACAAGTGTACTGTATCACGGGTGTAAGGCACTCTACATGGCACTACGTGTGTACTGTATCCCGGGTGTAAGGCACTACGTGTGTACTGTATCCCGGGTGTAAGGCACTACGCGTGTACTGTATCCCGGGTGTAAGGCACTACCCGTGTGTTGTATCCCGGATGTAAGGCACTACGCGTGTACTGTACCCCGGGTGTAAGGCACTATGTGTGTACTGTATCCCGGGTGTAAGGCACTACGTGTGTACTGTATCCCGGGTGTAAGGCACTACATGTGTACTGTATCCCGGGTGTAAGGCACTATGTGTGTACTGTATCCTGGGTGTAAGGCACTATGTGTGTACTGTACCCCGAGTGTAAGGCACTATGTGTGTACTGTATCCTGGGTGTAAGGCACTATGTGTGTACTGTACCCCGAGTGTAAGGCACTACCCGTGTATTGTATCCTGGATGTAAGGCACTCTACAAGGCACAACGTGTGTACTGTACCCGGGTGTAAGGCACTACGCGTGTACTGTATCCTGGGTGTAAGGCACTACATGTGTACTGTACCCCTGGTGTAAGGCACTATGCGTGTACTGTACCCCGGGTGTAAGGCACTACGTGTGTACTGTATCCCGGGTGTAAGGCACTACAAGTGTACTGTATCACGGGTGTCAGGCACTACGTGTGCACTGTATCCCGGGTGTAAGGCACTACGCGTGTACTGTATCCCAGGTGTAAGGCACTACGTGTGTATGGCACTCTACATGGCACTACGTGTGTACTGTATCCCGGGTGTAAGGCACTCTACATGGCACTATGTGTGTATTGTATCCCGGGTGTAAGGCACTACGTATGCACGGCACTCTACATGGCACTACGTGTGCACTGTATCCCGGGTGTAAGGCACTACGCGTGTACTGTATCCCGGGTGTAAGGCACTACGTGTGTATGGCACTCTACATGGCACTACGTGTGTACTGTATCCCGGGTGTAAGGCACTATGTGTGTATAGCACTCTACATGGCACTACGTGTGTACTGTATCCCGGGTGTAGGGCACTCTACATGGCACTATGTGTGTACTGTATCCCGGGTGTAAGGCACTACGTATGCACTGCACTCTACATGGCACTATGTGTGTACTGTACCGCAGGTGTAAGGCACTATCTGTGTAGTGTGATGCAGGGAAGAGAGCACGGCTGGACAATTGACACTGTGATAAATGAAACCAACATAGTCACAAATAAAGACATCTGATAACGGAGCAATGCTGGAGGTGCCGGTGCTCCTGGAACTAAAAATAACAGAATTTTCAAACTTTGACTGAAAAAACTTCAGCCAAAAGCAGAAAGTTCCTCCTTGGAGCAGTGTCCGTGTTGGGCTGGTTATAAATGTAAAACACAACTTCTAATCCTTCTAATAGGTGTCCAATAAGAAGATTGGTTAAATGTCTGTTAAATCGCTTTATTTCGAGGACGTGAGGGGCCACAGGCTAACGAGTGGGAGAGAGAGCATTCCAGCGCCCCCAGGCAGACCAGGCTCCTCCCCTCCCTCTACCCCGCCTCTTGGGCAGGCAGCAGGTGTTTAGAAGTTCAAGATTAGGTTTTTATTAATGTTTTATAGAACACAAATAGGGAGAGGGATACAGAATAAAAAGGGAAGGTGGGACAAAGGGGATACAATCGCAGGATTACAATACATTGTCGTGAGGAGAGTAAGCCTGCAGTTTTCTGATCATAGTGGGATTGGAACGACTGTTCCACTGCTGTTAGGGTGGGGACTTGCGAGGTGCGCCAGTGTTGTGCGATATTAATATATGGCTCATCACATACCTATCAGTCGGGGAGAGAGCACCGGTATAAATAAGTAAAAGTGTGAGTTTAGGTAGGGGAAGTACACAGTGACCTAAAACATCAGATAGGAGGGTGAAAACTGCTGTCCAAAGCAGCCCGATTAGAACGAAAGACCAAGAAAAAAAGGACTTAATGGACAGAGCTGACAGGTCAGAGACTCCCCTGGCCAAAGCTATCGCCAAACACCCGTCGACCAAACAAGATGTACAAGGCCGAAATCTGAACCTTAAAAGATGATAAATGCAACCCAGCTTCCAGGCCCTTCTGCAAGAAGGACAGAACCCTAGCCAGGCAGTAAGTCCCGGAATCTGAAGCGCAGAGTACGCACCAGGAAAAGTAAGCCCTCCATAAGTGATGGTACACCCCCGTCTAGGAAGGTTTCCTCGCCTTGAGCATGGTGGAGGTCACTCGAGTGAAACCCACTGGGTCTTAACCGGGAGGACTCAACAGGCACCCCGTCAAAGCCAGGTGCCTCCAAGCAGAGAGAGAGAGACGCCGACCCTGAGAGAGCAGGCCTGTGCATAGGGGTAAGCGAATAGGAGGGGCTACTGACAGGGACTGCAGATCTGAAAACCAGATCCATCTGGGCCAAGGTGGAGCAACCAGAATCAACGGGCCACCCTTCGGCTTTAGCTTGAGAGTCATTCGCAAGAGGAGGAAAAGTGGCGGAAAGGCGCCATCAGTGTGGACGGCCACGGAGCGGACAGGGTGTCTACCAGGCAAGCCCCCCCCTCCGGGTCGCAAGACCGGGACCCGCACAGTGGCGGTTTGTGGGTATGGTGAGAAGCCATCAAGGCCACCTCGGTTAGGCCCCACCGTTGTACCCACATCTGAAACACCTCCCGATGGAGGATCAAGTCGTCGGCATCCAGGGTCTGACGGCCGAGGAAGACCGCCACCCAATTCAGGACTCCCAGGATAAAGATCGCTGAAAGAGCAAGGATAATCTCTGAAAGATGCGGGATGCTTCCGCCATAGCGGGCTGACAGCGAGTGCCACCCTGGTGGTTAACATAAGCCACCCTTGTCGCAATGTGCGACTGAACCTGCACCGGGGCGAGCCCTAAGTCAGGGTTCCGCCAGGCGGAGAGCCCGGAAGACTGTCCTCAGTTTGAGGACAATGATGGAGAGCTGGGCCTCCAGAGTGGTCCAGATACCCTGGAATGACTTCTGACAAGTGATCTCCCCCCAAACACGGAGGCTAGCCTCCGTGGCAAGGAGTGTCCACTGGTGGATCCCAATAGGCCATCCCTGTAGTAAGGTTCCCTCCCGAGGCCACCTGGAAAGGGATAGAGGCACCGTTGGAAAGCAGGTGAACTTCTATGGCCGGATATTGTGGTAGGGTCCCAATCCCTGGAGAGAATCCTCCCCTGTAGAAGGCGGGAATGGAACGGAGCCTATTCTGCCAATACGAAGGCCAACACCACAAACCGCAGGGCCCCCCATGCACGCATGCACAGACACCCGCCAGGGGGAGAAGAGATGGCTGATCCTGGACTGTAGAGCAGATGGCAATCCCCCAGAAGGAATATCCGCTGCTGAACAGTATCTAATGGCTCTGGCCCGAATAAGAAGGAAACCCTCAAGGGGTTTTTGAGTTCGGGCCTTCCAAGAGCGCAGACACCAGTATGTGTGTGCAGCCATGCCGAAGGTGACACTCTGGAGGTGAGTGGCGTAATTTCCAGAGCCGCCACCCCCCTGGTAAAGTATCCCCTGATGCTCAATAGAAGGCAGCAGGGTTTCCTCAGAAACCCCTTATGCAGTGTCCGCCGCGACAGGAGTTGTTCACGCAACTAAGGCCGTAGCCACCCAAGCAAATGCCTGGGGCAGGAGTGCGTCCACAGGGGACTCTGTCCTCCTGTGGACGGGGGTAAAAGGAAGGGGAAACCGCTTATGGCAAGCTAAACTTCCAGTTGGGAATCTCCCAACGGGTGACTTGTGAAGTTTACTGATTTATGGAATAAACCCAGAGTACACCTAGGGAATTTCCCAAAGGTGTAGGCAGCTCAGCTGGGTCATTTTAGGCAAGGACCTCTTAGGCAGCTGAGACCATGGCCAGCACCTCTAGAAGAGGAGCTGGCTTCACCTTATCACAGGCCCCCAATTGACAATATCGTCGTCGACGGCCCCCTCTAGACAATCCTAATCCTAGGTGTCCTCATTTCTGTCTCTCTGACAGAGGAGTCTGAACGACTGAGGTATCCTCAACCTGCGGGTACAGAACGCTTCTCCTGTGCGGTGAGCTACACCCGCCTTTAAGGATGGACAGGTAAGCCTCCACCCAAGGGGGTTCTACCCTGAGGATGATGCTGGTCCAAGGCTGCAGGGGCGGTGTAGATGAGAGCTTTGTCTACTAGCTGCACCGTCAACTGAGTAAAGAACTTGGGCCAAGCAGGCTCCTGAGAGGAGGCTGTAGCTGTAGGCTTCGCCCACGCATTGTAGCAGCTTGCGTATAAGCTTTACTCAGTCATGGGGGCCTAGGCCTGCAGCACAGGATGTACAAGACATCAGCGCCAGAGACCCAGAGTCCCAGGGACTGGTACCCCTGGAAGACATTACAGTAATTTTGCCCTGTGAACCGGCAGCTAAAGGCACCGTTAACACAACATACTTTTGACAAGCAGGGATAGTGTTAATACAGTACACAATATACAGCAAGCATACAAGGCAAACAATGCCATAAAATAGACGGGACGCCTATATGGTACAGCTAACACAGTATACGTCTGACAGGCAGTGATAGTGTTACACAGTAAGCTTGTACTAAGCATATATTGCAATGA
Source organism: Crinia signifera (assembly GCF_055691185.1). Lineage (NCBI taxonomy): Eukaryota > Metazoa > Chordata > Amphibia > Anura > Myobatrachidae > Crinia > Crinia signifera. Next base: position 335,454,032 of record NC_139221.1, read on the forward strand.
TATAGGCAGGCAGCCTATATGGTACAGATAACACAGTGTTTGTCTGACAAGGAGAGATAGTGTTACACAGTAAGCTTGTAATAGTCATACAATGCAGTGATATAGACCGGCAGCCTATATGGTACAGCCAAAACAGTGTACCTCTGACAGGCAGTGATGGTGTTACACAGTATACAGTTACATAGTAGGTGAGGCTGAATAAAGACTTGCGTCCATCTAGTTCAACCTATGTTTATACTAGCTTATCCCTTGTTGTATAGTATGTTCTGATATTTTAAAGACAGATATGTTACTTATTCGTACCCATGGATGTTTTTAACCAATAAATGTTTATCCAACCTTATATTAAACATATTTATAGTGTCTGCCGACACCACTTCTCCAGGAAGAGAGTTCCAAAGTTTGACTGCTCTGACTGTAAAGAAATTTCTTATAGATGAACAAAATCTTTTTTCTTTTAATCTAAACTCGTGCCCTCGGGTCCTAGATTCCTTTCTAGTAGAAAAAAGGGTGTTTGACAGTTCCTTATATTGGCCCTTGATATACTTGTACATGTTAAGCATATCCCCCCTTAATCGTCTCTTCTCTAGTGTAAATAGTCCCAAATTGCTTATTCTCTCCTCGTAGCTTAAATTCTCCATTCCCCTAATAAGCTTTGTTGCTCTTCTTTGGATTTTTTCTAATTCTATAATGTCCTTTTTATAGTGCGGGGCCCAGAACTGCACTCCATATTTGAGGTGCGGTCTAACCAATGATTTGTACAGAGGTATAATTACTTTTGAGTCCCTAGTTTCCATGCCCCTTTTAATTCATGCGAGAATTTTGTTGGCCTTTTCTGTTGCTATATTACATTGAGCACTACACCCCAGTTTGTTGTCTATTTGGACTCCTAGATCCTTTTCGAGTACTGAATTACCCAATTCATCCCCGCTTAGGTTATAACTAGCACACTGGTTATGTCTCCCAAGGTGCATGACCTTGCATTTGTTCACATTGAATCTCATCTTCCACTGTTTTCCCACTCATCTAGATTGTCAAGATCATTTTGAAGCGTGGTGACATCTTCTGATGATTTAATAACTCTGCTCAGTTTTGTATCGTCTGCAAAGATGGATACATTGCTGAGTAACCCCATCCCAATATCGTTAATAAAAATGTTAAATAAAATGGGCCCAAGAACCGAACCCTGTGGCACTCCACTTAGTACTGGTATCATATTTGATACGGCACTGTTCACGACCACTCTTTGTTCTCTATTACACAGCCAGTTCCCTACCCATCTGCAGATATTTGCCCCTAATCCCAGGTCCTCCATTTTATTTATCAACCTCTTGTGTGGTTCGGTGTCGAAGGCTTTAGCAAAATCTAGGAAAATCACGTCTACAGCGTTTCCATTATCAAGGTTTTTGCTAACCTCTTCATAGAAACCAAGTAGATTAGTTTGGCATGAACGATTTTTCACGAACCCATGATGGTTATTACTGAGTAAACTATGAAGGCCTAAATATTCCTGGATACCATCTCTTAAAAATCCTTTAAATAGTTTACCCACTATTGATGTTAAACTAACGGGTCTGTAATTAGCGGGATCCTCCTTTTTTCCTTTTTGTATAATGGCACTACCTCTGCTATTCTCCAGTCTTTTGGTACCTTTCCTGATGATAGTGAATTATCAAAGATATAATGTAGAGGGGAAGCTAATTCCTCCCTTAATTCCATTAGTACCCTAGGATGAATCCCATCGGGCCCAGGTGATTTATTTGTTTTGATTTTGCTGAGCCTCAATATTATTTCCTTGGTAGAGAAATCAATATTGAGGTCTGGCTTGTCCCATTTGTGGTATGTGTGCGTTCCACAGTCTGCTCTCCCTTAGTAAACACTGATGAGAAGAACTCATTTAACAGTTCTGCTTTTCCCTTGTCCTCCGTAAAACTTTTTCCAGTGATATCGGTTAGTGGGCCTATGTTGTCCTTAATTATACGTTTACTATTTATGTATTTGAAAAACTTCTTGGGGTTAGTTTTGCTTTCAGTGGCTATGCGATCTTCATAATCCCTTTTAGCTACTTTGATTGCCCCTTTGCAAATTTTGTTTGATTCTTTGTATTTGGTGAACGCCTCCTCATTTAAGTTATTTTTATAGAATTTAAATGCTCTTGTTTTATTGCTGACCTAACTTTTTTGTCCAACCATGGTGGCTTTTTTAATGGAATTTACCCTTAGCTGCTTTAGGAATGTATTTAATAGTTAATGATTTGAGTATATTTTTTAGAGTATCCCACATTTCCTCTGCATTTTTCCCCTCAAAAACTGTTTCCCACCCAATTCTTTTTAGGGCTTCTCTGAATAATTCGAAGTTAGCTTTTCTGAAGATAATGGCTAAGCGCTCACCTTGGAATGGATAAATATAAGGCTGTGTTGTGTGCAACAATTTTTATTGATGCTAAACAAGTGCTGTACAGAATAATGCAAAAGTCTGCAAATATGGGTGGGGGAGTGGGGGGTGGTGGGATGGGAAAAACACAGTCTCGGATGGCAGAGGATTACGGGGAGCTGGCGTCCCAGTCACCCGCAAGATACCTTTGTGATCTGAGGATCAGATGGTGCACGTTCGGTCCCTCAGCGCAATGTTGTCTCTGTTGGTAATCGTTTGTTGTAATCCACGGTGACTCACGGAGCTGCAGCCTGCGTGTGACTACTACCGAGTGGCGTCCTCACGTGAGGACGCTGCCCGGAGCAGTACTCACAGACCGGCTCTCGTGCGCTCTCTCAAAGGAGGAGACTTCAGAGGTGACGGGGGTCAGAACGGAATGGAAGCAGCGATGTGTCACGGAGCCGCAGCAGTTTCGACGGGACTTCCGGGTCCGCGTTCTCGCGAGAGGACGTGGCCCGTGAAGCAGTGTAACCGGCGGCGTTCGTAGCTGTCACTGGGGGATGTGGGGGTGGTGATGTCGAAGCAGGGTGTAAGCTTCAAAGTCTGTGGTGTCCAACGCGTTTTGGCCCTCAGGCCTTTTTCAAGGATGTGAGTGGAGTGAATGAGAGGTGGCTTAAATAGGGAGGAGTGAGATCACGCCTCTTTCAGTCTGTATGTTGATTGGCTGCATCTGCCTCTTCAATGTTATGGGTGTCATCTGTCAGTTAAATGGGATCAGCTGGTATGGCTGATCATGTAATGAGACTACATACACGGAGTTAACTGTTGGTTAACTCCGTGTATGTAGATCAGAGAAATTACCCCCTCTCCAGTTCCTTGTGGGTGCTTCAATGGCATGAAAAAACAGATTGTTTGGGTTGCATTTATGTTTTTCTTTGAAGTGTAATGAGACACTGTGTTTGTCGTAACCTAGCTTGATGTTTCTAATGTGTTCATAAATCCTCACTTTTAGGGGGCGGATGGTTCTGCCAATATATTCAAGGCCGCACGGGCATCTAAGGATATATATGACCCCTGAGGATTCACAAGAAAGTAATTGTTTTATATTAAATTCTGAATCTGTGGTGGTAGAGTGCCAGGTTTTGATTCCTTTTGTACTACGGTCTTTCAAGTGCTTGCAGCCTATGCATTTTCCGCAGTGGAAGAAACCTTTGTGGCTTGTCAGTGTGGTTTGTCTGGTTGTGCATGGTTTTAAGTGATTCTTCACTCATTTCTGTCTCAGGTCTGGGGCTTTCTTATACACTATCTGCCAGTAAGACGTTTAGGTCTGGATCCTCCTTGAGAATATGCCAGTGTTTCTGTAGAATTTCTCTGAGTTCCTGGATAAAAGAGAACTATACTGGATATACACCCTCAAAACCCTGACCCCCAAGGGACTTAACATTGACTTCAACCAAGGCATTCTAACTAAATAATAAGACCCCATCCTGACTGGCACACCAACAGTTAACTCCGTGTATGTAGTCTCATTACGTGATCAGCCATACCAGCTGATCCCATTTAACTGACAGATGACACCCATAACATTGAAGAGGCAGATGCAGCCAATCAACATACAGACTGAAAGAGGCGTGATCTCACTCCTCCCTATTGAAGCCACCTCTCATTCACCCCACTCACATCCTTGAAAAAGGCCTGAGGGCCGAAACGCGTTGGACACTACAGACATTGAAGCTTACACCCTGCTTCGACATCACCCCCCTCGCATCCCCCTGTGACAGCTACGAACGCTGCCGGTTACACTGCTTCACGGGCCACGTCCTCTCGCGAGAACGCGGACCGGGAAGTCCCGTCGAAACTGCTGCGGCTCTGTGACACATCGCTGCTTCCATTCCGTTCTGACCCCCGTCACCTCTGAAGTCGCCTCCTTTGAGAGAGCGCACGAGAGCCGGTCTGTGAGTACTGCTCCGGGCAGCGTCCTCACGTGAGGACGCCACTCGGTAGTAGTCACACGCAGGCTGCAGCTCCGTGAGTCACCGTGGATTACAACAAACGATTACCAACAGAGACAACATTGCGCTGAGGGACCGAACGTGCACCATCTGATCCTCAGAAGGTTTAAAGCAGGCATGTCCAACGTTGGCCCTCCAGATGTTGTGAAACTACACATCCCAGCATGCTTTGCTACAGTTTTGCTAATCGAGAATGCTAAAACTATTGCAAAGCATGCTGGGATGTGTAGTTTCAAAACATCTGGAGGGCCAACGTTGGACATGCCTGGTTTAAAGAAAGGTTTGTCAGTCGCACAGAGGTAGATTTATTGTAACATACGGGTGGACCCTCCTAGCATAATTGAATAATTGAATATATGTAAATGCGAGGGTGTGCTACCAGAGGCACGGAAAGGACATTTTTAAAGAGGACAGAAAAAAGAGTGCCTTTTCTTGGTGCACCTAGAGAAATAATACTTAGTAAAACATCACTTTTATTGAGTTCATTTAAAATAGTTGCGAATATATAAAAGGACTGGACAACACATAAGACAACAAATAGTGATTTATAAAAGGATAAAAATCCTCACCTAGTGGGACCCCACTGCCCGTTATCCCCGTTATTATTAAGATAGATATAGTGTGGCACGGAAGACTTGTTTATACAGGTTGAGTATCCCTTATCCAAAATGCTCGGGACCAGGAGAATTTTGGATAACGGATTATTCCGTATTTCGGAATATTTTAATATTTCAATGATGTATTTTGAAGTATCTTGCATTTATGCTGTATAAACACATAATATACACACAAATATATTTTATTACCACATAAAATACACACAAATATATTTTAATTGTTCAAAAAACAAGGTTTCAAAACGTGAAACAAAATGTGTGTACTATCTCAGCACTGAATTTGAATGCCAAGCAATCATTGTCTTGCACATATATAGTGCCAGTTACATATCATGTCCCCAGTGATGCTGTTACAAATGTCCCCAGTGAGGTTTTAGCAAAAAAAAAAAATTTCTTCACTTTCTGGAATGTCCGTATTTCGGAATAATTCGGATAACGGATATTCGGATACGGGATACTCAACCTGTATTACCAAAGTCATGTAATGTGGATTAACCCCTTCCCGACATTTGACGTATATATACGTCATGGCCGGGATGTACTTCCCGACACATGGCGTATATATACGTCATGACTTTAAACTGTCCCCGCGTCTATAGACGCGGGGACAGTTTAAACATGTCTGCTGTCCCTGACAGCAGACATGTCCCTGCATGCCCAGGGGGGGATGCGATGCCGCCCCCCATCCGGCGATCGCTGTGATTGGCTGTTCAGTGTGAACAGCCATTCACAGCGTTTTCCTGTGTTACCGGCGAATCAGACGCTCGGTAACACAGGTGTCAATCACCGCCGGGCGTCAGGGGGCATGAGGGGGTCATCGGTGACGACGACACCTCACCCCACCTGCCCCCAAGGCTGTGATTGGCTCGTCGGACCGACGAGCCAATCACAGCCAAGGCGCTATTTAAACTAACGGTGACTGCGCTGCAGACGACATTCCGGTCTGGAATTGCGTGCAGAGCGGTCACCGGCCACTCTGTCCTGCTATACATACCTGAACCTTGCCTTATACTTACCTGATCACCGCTGATCACCGCTGGTAGCGTGCTGCCAGCAGCTGGATGCTTCCTGGATCTTGTGACTTCCTGTGTCCTGCTGCTGCAGTGTCATAGAGTCACAGATCGTGATAGATAGTCAGAGATAGTGAGAGATAGTGACAGAGAGTGATAGAGAGTGCTATATTTTGTGTCTGCTGCACCCCCTTTTGTGCTGATCACTATATCTGAGCTGATCAGCAACTTTTTGGGGGTGCAGAGTTCTTTTTTTATATATATACACCTGTCAGTTGCACCAAAGGTTGTGCTGCCTGTGCAACTGACTGCTGCCCCCCCTTTTGTGCGGATTAGTTTAAATTAATTAATCAGCAACTTTTTGGGGGTCCAGGGTTTTTTTTTTTATATATATACCTGTCAGTTGCACCAAAGGTTGTGCTGCGTGTGCAACTGACTGCTGCCCCCCCTGCTGCCCCCCCTTTTGTGCTGATTAGTTTAAATTAATTAATCAGCAACTTTTTGGGGGTCCAGGTTTTTTTTTTTATATATATATATACCCTGTCAGGTTGCACACAGTTGTGTGCCTGCTGACCCTCACTGCTAATCAGTGTTGCATCACTGCATCACTGATCTGCAGTTTTTTTTTTTTGGAGAGTGCAGTGGGGTTTTGTTTTTACACCCACGTGGGTGTCCTGTGGCCGCTGAGCGCTGATCAGTGACGTACAATCACTGAACAGCATTTTTGGCACAGGGATATAATTTTTTTTCTGCAGTTTTTTTAAATTGTTTTTTTTTTTTGGAGAGTGCTGTGGTATATTTTTTTAAATTGTTTTTACACCCACGTTGCTTTTGTGGGTGTCCTGTGGCCGCTGATCAGTGACGTACATCACTGAACAACATTTTTGGCACAGGGTTGATATAATTTTTTTGCTGCAGTTTTTTTTTAATTGTTTTTTTTTTTGTTTTTACACCCACGTTGCTTTTGTGGGTGTCCTGTTGCCTTTGAGCGCTGTTCAGTGACGGTCGTTACTGACCAACATCTGTGCTCAATTTTTGGCGCAGGACCTTTTTTTTTTTTTTTTTTTAACCCCTTCAATTTTTTTTTTTAACCCCTTCAATTTTTTTTTTTTTAACCCCTTCAATTTTTTTTTTTTAATTGGGATCAAATTCCTGTATAAAGTATTTTTTTTTCTGCACTACATACACACTACATTCCACCCGTGTTGAAATAAAGTTTGTACCCCCCCTACACTAAACACGTGTTGAAACATTACACTTACAGAAACACAAAAATAAAAATGGCATCCCAAATGTCATCCCAGTCCTCCAGAAGAATGTATTCAGCGGAGGAGGCATATGCCATGCTTGCCTCTGACTCTGACACAGCCAGTGAGGCAAGCGGGGAATTTGAAGGATTCGTCTTAAGCTCCTCTTCCTCCTCTGGTGATGAGGGACCCCCTCAAAGACGCCCCCGTAGAGCAGCTGAGACCCCCCCCCCAAATGATTGATCCCGTATGGACCCCACCACCAGACAATTTTGAGCCCCAGGTTCCTGAGTTTTTGGCCATCCCAGGAATCCAATTTGATAGTACAGGTCTCAGAGAAATTGACTTTTTCAAATTATTTTTCTCTGATGATTTTATAAATTTAATGGTGGACCAAAGTAATTTATATGCCCAGCAGTTTATTGCTCAAAACCCCACGTCATCATTTGCTAGGTGGACCCCTGTAGATGCAGTAGAGATGATGACGTTTTGGGGTCTGGTGTTACATATGGGCATAGTAAAAAAGCCAGAAATTAGGCAATATTGGAGTACAGATGTTCTGTACAGCACCCCATTTTACCGTATGGCCATGACTCGGACTCGTTTTGAAGCAATCCTTAAATTTATACATTACACCGATAATGCACAGTGCCCACCCAGAGATGATCCCACCTTTGACCTGCTATTCAAAGTCAGGCCGGTCATTGATCATTTCAGTGCCAAATTTGCAGAGATGTACATCCCTGACAGATTTATTTGTATCGACGAGTCCCTTATACATTTTAAAGGAAGGGTTAAATTCCGCCAGTACCTTCCCAGTAAGAGGGCAAGGTATGGCATAAAAATGTATAAACTGTGTGAAAGCACCTCAGGGTACACCCACAGGTTTAGGGTATATGAAGGGAAGGACACAAGAATTGAACCGGCAGAATGCCCCCCCTCCCTCGTAGGTGTTAGTGGAAAAATTGTCTGGGATTTAGTGCACCCCTTCCTGGATAAAGGTTATCACCTCTATGTGGATAACTTTTACACTAGCATCCCCCTGTTTAAGGCCCTTGGTTCAAGAGGTACAGCAGCTTGCGGTACTGTGCGCAAGAACCAAAGAGGCCTCCCAAAAACGCACATTGCCCAAGTACTGAGAAGGGGTGAAAGCAGGGGAATATGCACCGAAAATATGTTGTTGGTCAAATATAAGGACAAGAGGGATGTCCTTATACTGACAACAATTCATGGAGACAGTACCACCTCCGTCCCTGTACGAGGTACCAGTACCCACACCTCAAAACCTAATTGTATCCTGGATTACAATAGGTACATGGGCGGAGTGGATCTTTCAGATCAGGTACTGAAGCCATACAGTGCCCTGCGGAAAACAAAAATCTGGTACAAGAAGCTGGCCGTGTATATCATCCAGATGGCACTGTATAACGCTTACGTGCTATTCCGTTCTACCGGCCAGAGGGGGACATTTATGCACTTTCAAGAGGAAGTCATAAAGGGCCTAATATTTGGGAACCAGCAGGCAGAGGGCCCCAGTACTTCTAGTACTGGCCCCCGTATTGTACCAGGGCAGCATTTTCCGAACGAAATCCCCTCCACTGCAAGAAAGGGCAGGACACAAAAAAGGTGCAAAGTTTGCTATAAAAAGGGAATAAGAAAGGAAACTATTTTCCACTGTGAAACTTGCCCCGACAAACCCGGCCTATGTATAAAGGAGTGTTTTAAAATATACCACACATCTATGGATTATTAGGTTCATCATTTCACCGTGCTTCGGGGGTCTTGCTAATGCCACATAGCACCCACCATTCATTCCACCAGAATCTGAGCTGCAAAATCCAAAAATCACTCCTTCCCTTCTGAGTCCTGCCATGCACCCAACTGGTATTTTTTGGTCACATATGAGGCATTGCCATACTCGGGAGAAATTGGGGCACAGATTTTGGGGTGCTTTTTCTCCTTCATACCTTCTGAAAATGAAAAATTTTGAGCCAGAACTGCATTTTTGTGTAAAAAATTTAATTTTTCATTTTCACTGCCCAGTTGTATCAAAATTGGTGAAACCCCTGGGGGTTTGAAATGTACACTATACCCCTAGATGAATTCCCTGAGGGGTGTAGTTTGCAAAATGGGGTCACTTGTGGGGGGGTTCCACTGTATTGGTGCTTTGGGGGTCTTGCTAATGCGACATAGCACCCACCAACATTCCACCAGAATCTGAGCTGCAAAATCCAAAAATCACTCCTTCCCTTCTGAGTCCTGCCATGCACCCAAATGGTATTTTTTGGTCACATATGAGGCATTGCCGTACTCGGGAGAAATTGGGGCACAGATTTTGGAGTGCTTTGTCTCCTTCATTCCTTGTGAAAATGAAAATTTTTGAGCCAGAACTGCATTTTTGTGTAAAAAATTAAATTTTTCATTTTCACTGCCCAGTTGTATCAAAATTGGTGAAACCCCTGGGGGTTTGAAATGTACACTATACCCCTAGATGAATTCCCTGAGGGGTGTAGTTTGCAAAATGGGGTCACTTGTGGGGGGGTTCCACTGTATTGGTGCTTCGGGGGTCTTGCTAATGCGACATAGCACCCACCAACATTCCACCAGAATCTGAGCTGCAAAATCCAAAAATCACTCCTTCCCTTCTGAGTCCTGCCATGCACCCAAATGGTATTTTTTGGTCACATATGAGGCATTGCCGTACTCGGTAGAAATTGGGGCACAGATTTTGGGGTGCTTTGTCTCCTTCATTCCTTGTGAAAATGAAAAATTTTGAGCCAGAACTGCATTTTTGTGTAAAAAATTAAATTTTTCATTTTCACTGCCCAGTTGTATCAAAATTGGTGAAACCCCTGGGGGTTTGAAATGTACACTATACCCCTAGATGAATTCCCTGAGGGGTGTAGTTTGCAAAATGGGGTCACTTGTGGGGGGGTTCCACTGTATTGGTGCTTTGGGGGTCTTGCTAATGCGACATAGCACCCACCAACATTCCACCAGAATCTGTGCTGCAAAATCCAAATATCACTCCTTCCCTTCTGAGTCCTGCCATGCACCCAAATGGTATTTTTTGGTCACATATGAGGCATTGCCGTACTCGGGAGAAATTGGGGCACAGATTTTGGGGTGCTTTGTCTCCTTCATTCCTTGTGAAAATGAAAAATTTTGAGCCAGAACTGCATTTTTGTGTAAAAAATTTAATTTTTCATTTTCACTGCCCAGTTGTATCAAAATTGGTGAAAGCCCTGGGGGTTTGAAATGTACACTATACCCCTAGATGAATTCCCTGAGGGGTGTAGTTTGCAAAATGGGGTCACTTGTGGGGGGGTTCCACTGTATTGGTGCTTTGGGGGTCTTGCTAATGCGACATAGCACCCACCAACATTCCACCAGAATCTGAGCTGCAAAATCCAAAAATCACTCCTTCCCTTCTGAGTCCTGCCATGCACCCAAATGGTATTTTTTGGTCACATATGAGGCATTGCCGTACTCGGAAGAAATTGGGGCACAGATTTTGGGGTGCTTTGTCTCCTTCATTCCTTGTGAAAATGAAAAATTTTGAGCCAAAACTGCATTTTGGTGTAAAAAATTTAATTTTTCATTTTCACTGCCCAGTTGTATCAAAATTGGTGAAACCCCTGGGGGTTTGAAATGTACACTATACCCCTAGATGAATTCCCTGAGGGGTGTAGTTTGCAAAATGGGGTCACTTGTGGGGGGATTCCACTGTATTGGTGCTTTGGGGGTCTTGCTAATGCGACATAGCACCCACCAACATTCCACCAGAATCTGAGCTGCAAAATCCAAAAATCACTCCTTCCCTTCTGAGTCCTGCCATGCACCCAAATGGTATTTTTTGGTCACATATGAGGCATTGCCGTACTCGGGAGAAATTGGGGCACAGATTTTGGGGTGCTTTGTCTCCTTCATTCCTTGTGAAAATGAAAAATTTTGAGCCAGAACTGCATTTTTGTGTAAAAAATTTAATTTTTCATTTTCACTGCCCAGTTGTATCAAAATTGGTGAAACCCCTGGGGGTTTGAAATGTACACTATACCCCTAGATGAATTTCCTGAGGGGTGTAGTTTGCAAAATGGGGTCACTTGTGGGGGGGTTCCTAACTTTTAGCATCTTATGGTGCCTAGAAACCTACATGGTGCCTAAAAAATAATCTCATAAAAAGGAGGCTCCAAAATCAAGTAGGTGCTCCTTCTATTATGAAGCCTGTGGTTTGGTCAACGTGCACACTAGGGCCACATATAGGATATTTATGAAAACAAAAGAATTGGGGGAATCAATTTTTAGTCACATTTCTCTAGTAAAATCTACTGTGTTCCTTAGAAAAATGTATTAAAATTGCAAATCTGCAGAAAAAATGAAATTTTGAAATTTCACCTACACTTTGTTTTAATTCCTGTGAAACACCTAAAGGGTTAACAAACTTCCAAAATGCTGTTTTGAATACTGTGAGGGGTGCAGTTTTTGAAATGGCATCATTTATGGGGGTGTCTCACATACAAGTCCCTCAAAGTCACATCAGAACTGAACTGGTCCCTAAAAAAATCAGTGTTTGAAATTTTCTTGAAAATTTTAAAATTTTCTATTCATATTTTAAGCCTCCTAGTGTCCAAAAAAATTAAAAGGAGGTTGAAATAATGATGGAAACATAAAGTAGACATATGGTCTATGTTAGTTATTAACTATTTTGAGTGGTATGATTATTTGTCTCACAAGCAGAAAATTTAACATTTTGAAAATCGCAAAATTTTCCATTTTTTTTTACGACATTTTGGTATTTTTCACAAAAAAACACAGACTGTATCGACCAAAATTTACCACTAACTTGAAGTACAATGTGTCACGAGAAAACAATCTCAAAATCACTGGGATAAGTAAAAGCAAAAAAAAGTTATCCCCACTTAAGTGATACATGTCAGATTTGAAAAAAATGGCTCTGTCAGGAAGGCAAAAACTGGCTGCGTCAGGAAGGGGTTAATCAGGATTGTAACTTTATTATATACAATGTATCGAAAGAGTCCTGAGGCTCTCTTAATGCAGCCACCAGCACGCGCTTGAGTACGGATGTAATGCCGTTTCAGCGCTGCTGTTAGGCTTGCTGGAGCCAGTAGTTCCACGACCTGCGTTCCAACCGCAGAGCTAAGTCTGAGGTGTGCCTGTGTGCACTCCCTAGCTCATGCGGGTCTAGAAGAGGCAGGGACACACACGGCTCTGGCCCAGAGACCGTGTCAGTGTACTGATTGGGGACCGTGTCCAACGGAAACCCCAATGTAGCCAACAACAAATATAAATACACTTACAAACTGTATATATATTTGTTGTTGGCTACATTGGGGTTTCCGTTGGACACGGTCCCCAATCAGTACACTGACACGGTCTCTGGCGCCAGAGCCGTGTGCGTCCCTGCCTCTTCTAGACCCGCATGAGCTAGGGAGTGCACACAGGCACACCTCAGACTTAGCTCTGCGGTTGGAACGCAGGTCATGGAACTACTGGCTCCAGCAAGCCTAACAGCAGCGCTGAAACGGCATTACATCCGTACTCAAGCGCGTGCTGGTGGCTGCATTAAGAGAGCCTCAGGACTATTCTGATACATTGTATATAATAAAGTTACAATCCTGACTAAATCCACATTACATGACTTTGGTAATATAAACAAGTCTTCCGTGCCACACTATATCTATCTTAATAATAACGGGGATACAGAGCCAGATTAAGGTCTAAATGGGCCTGGAGCTGAAAATGATCAAGGGCCTATTATGCGCAATAATGTGGGGGGCGTGACCAGTGTTCTGGTTGGGTGGTCTGCTCATGGGTGTGTCTTTATTTGTGTAAATGCTTTCAACTAATTATATATGCCTGGAAAAGGCAGGGGGCTGGCATAAGAAAAATGCAAGGAGTTATATTGGCAGGTGCCCTCCAAAGGTGCACCCGCAGGATGCCGATGTCCTCAGATACTTGCGGGGTGAGGCGGCACTCCAGTGATAAAAACAATACTGAAAGCTGAAACTTGGTAGACAACATTTCAGCACCTTTTATGTGGTCACCTAAAGTTACCACACCATATACCCCTTATACAAATCATGTAACACAATAGTAACCCCCTTATACTGTACTTGCCTCTTACATATTATGACATATGGAATGAGCCAAAATTCCCACTACGGCACACCGATTGAGCCAAAATTCACGTTATGCCACATGGATTGAGCCAAAATACACACTATACCAGGCATGTCCAAACAGTGGCCCTCCAGCTGTTGTGAAACTACACGTCCCAGCATGCCTTGACATAGTTTTAGCATTCCCTAATAGCAAAATTGTGGCAATGCATGGTGGGACTTGTAGTTTCACAACAGCTGGAGGACCATAGTTTGGACATGCCTGCACTATACCAGACAGATTGAGCAAAAATGCACAATATGCTTCATAAACAGGGGCATTTGGTGCGCATTAAAAATTGACACTATAATGCCCATTACATGTTAAGCCACACACCATAATGCCTATTAAAATGTATGCTACATAAGTGTTGCTTACCTACATGTTCATTGCCAGGGGTTCCATGCTCGTTGCCATGTGGGATTACATGCTCATTGCCAAGGGGGAATACATGCTTGCGGTAACTGGGGGACAGCCACCGCGGGGCAGAAATGACAGCCATTGACACCAGGGCCAGATTAAAGCAGGGGCAAAAGGGGTCAGTACCCATGGGCCCCCTCTAGCTAGGGGCCCCCTGTGGTTGGCATGTATTTTTAACAAAAACATTATTATTATTATTTTTTTTAGCTGAAGGTTTTGTGCATGGGAGTGGGGTAGTGCTGCAGCTTCACCTATCTGCCAATGTGACATTGATTAATGGTGCTGAGCATCAGGAGCCAAGGCACACTGATTGCACAAGTGTGCAGAGCATTACTGGGAGTTGACTAAGTCCCATGACACTTTGCACAAGAAGGCAGAGGCTGAGAGGTTTATGCTGAGCTCTGATTGGTGGAGCTCATTACATGCTTCTCAGGCCTATGGAGGACAGCAGCAGCAGCCTAGTCATGGGAGGGTTTTTAATTAGAGGCACTGACACTGTGAGGTCTCCTACAGTCCTACAGAGTAAGCAGTTACCCATTGACCAAGTTTATACTGTCTTTACTCTGTGTTTTGACAGTATAATATTCTCTCATGCAATTTGTGGCCAGTAATGACAAGTGTAAGGGGGTCCTCCTGTCTAAAGTGCCCCGGGCCCCCCGTAGGCTTAATCTGGCACTGATTGACAGCCGGGCAGAGAGCAGGGGGCTGCCTGGCTGTATTCAGAGCACTGCATGTCCCGGCTATTTGAAATAATACCCCTTTCACACCAGAAAATGCAGGGACTTACCCGGGAATATGATCCCAGGATCATGCAAGGACATTCTCGGACTGGCCCCTTTTACACCAGCCTAATCCCTGCATTTTCTGGTGTGAGGGGGAGAGAAAACCACCGCCGCCCCCTTTAAACAAACAGCTATATCTTCGGAACCAACTGACCCATTTAAATGTAGGCTTCGAATGATTTTGGTCCCGTGAAACTGGGCCGTTTGGTTCCAGAGAAATCTGTCCTCAAACAACATGAACAGCCATGAAATTACATTTTAGAAATGAAAAAAAAAAAATTGGTTTACCCACAATATCTCTAGAACCAATGAACCCATATGGACCAGGTATCAGATTGAAGGCCCAGCGATTTGGGTTCGACTGAGATCAACCTCGAGCTTCTGTAATGCCGGAGTGGGAACTGACAGCCGTTGGAACCGGGTGGAGGTCGGAATTAGCGGGTCCCATGTTATCCTATGGGGACAACGTTCCAGGTTTGCCTGGCGGTATCTCTGGTTCCCGGGGGGCTAGCGTGGGCCTGGAGCTGTAGCTCCATCAGGCCCATTGTTAATCCGGCCCTGCGGGGATAACGGGCAGTGGGGTCCCACTAGGTGAGGATTTTTATCCTTTTTTAAATCACTATTTGTTGTCTTATGTGTTGTCCAGTCCTTTTATATATTCGCAGCCATCTGATCCTCAGATCACAAAGGTATCTTGCGGGTGACTGGGACGCCAGCTCCCCGTAATCCTCTGCCATCCGAGACTGTGTTTTTCCCATCCCACCACCCCCCACCCATATTTGCAGACTTTTGCATTATTCTGTACAGCACTTGTTTAGCACACAACACAGCCTTATATTTATCCATTCCAAGGTGAGCCCTAAGCCATTATCTGCTGTACCGAATACTATTGGGAGCTTGGACAGCTCAGGCACAGCAGCCCCTCAAACAATAGACAGAGGTGAGCGCAGGTTATCTAAAACCCATTTCTAAGCTTTTCTGAAGTTTAGTATTTTTGCAGATCCTTTTTGATGTAATTTGCTGAAGTTGATTTCCAGTGAAACCATATTGTGATCACTGTTCCCTAATTGTTCAATTACTTGTGTGTTTGAAACTAAGTCTGTGTTATTTGTTAATACTAAGTCCAAGAGCGCCTCATCACGAGTTGGAGTTTCTACCGTTTGTGTAATAAACTGGTCTTTAAGTAAGCTTAGGTACCCACTGCTTCTGGCAGTAAGCTTGTCATAGTCATACAATGCAGTGATATAGGCCGGCGGCCTATATGGTACAGAGAACACAGTATACGTCTGACAGGCAGTGATATTGTTAAAGCTATATACAGTACACAGGAAGCTTGTCATAGTCATACAATGCAGTGATATAGGCCGGCGGCCTATATGGTACAGCCAACACAGTATACGTCTGACAGGCAGTGATAGTGTTAAAGCTATATACAGTACACAGGGAGCTTGTCATAGTCATACAATGCAGTGATATCGGCCGGGGGCCTATATGGTACAGCCAACACAGTATACGTCTGACAGGCAGTGATAGTGTTAAAGCTATATACAGTACACAGGAAGCTTGTCATAGTCATACAATGCAGTGATATCGGCCGGCGGCCTATATGGTACAGCCAACACAGTATACGTCTGACAGGCAGTGATAGTGTTAAAGCTATATACAGTACACAGGAAGCTTGTCATAGTCATACAATGGAGTGATATAGGCCGGCGGCCTATATGGTACAGCCAACACAGTATACGTCTGACAGGCAGTGATAGTGTTAAAGCTATATACAGTACACAGGAAGCTTGTATTAGTCATACAATGCAGTGATATCGGCCGGCGGCCTATATGGTACAGCCAACACAGTATACGTCTGACAGGCAGTGATAGTGTTAAAGCTATATACAGTACACAGTAAGCTTGTCATAGTCATACAATGCAGTGATATAGGCCGGCGGCCTATATGGTACAGAGAACACAGTATACGTCTGACAGGCAGTGATAGTGTTAAAGCTATATACAGTACACAGGAAGCTTGTATTAGTCATACAATGCAGTGATATAGGCCAGCGGCCTATATGGTACAGCCAACACAGTATACGTCTGACAGGCAGTGATAGTGTTAAAGCTATATACAGTACACAGGAAGCTGGTATTAGTCATACATTGCAGTGATATAGACAGGTAGCCTATACGGTACAGCTAACACAGGGCAGTGATAGTGTTAATGTACACATACAATGCTGCAACCTTGCACTGAGCTAGCAGAGCTGACTGGGGCATGAACTCATGGTGTGTACACACTTGTACAATTTAGACTATATAGTGCAGATCTGTACTATATAGTCTATGCAGCCAAGACTTTCTGGCTGCGATACGGGAGCGCGCATAAGGATCGCATCGGGATCGCAAGGGTTAAAACCTGTGCCATCTGCATGCGATCCAGATGAGATTTTGACTATATAGTCAAAATGTGTACACACCATGACTCCTGTTTTTGAGGAGAGGTACAGGGGAGACTGTCAGGTGTCCGTCAGTGAAAGAGTGGAACACCAGACTGGCTGATAAGCTCTCTGTGTCCCTCCACACATGCTGATGCAGGCTAGCAGAATGCAATGCAATAATGGCACAATGGCTGGCTGGAGCACTATACTGCACAGTGTCCCGAAGGAGAGGTACAGGGGGGACTTGCCCAAGTGACCTGGCAGTGAAGGAGTGGAACTCCGTGTGGCTGTGAGCTCCCCCGTGTCCCTTCTCACATGTCGCAGGCAGGAAGGAAGGGATGTCAGTGGCGGGAACGCTCTGTGTGGTCAACACAGTTCCCTGCCTACTGTCCCCGGGTGGAGAGGCTGATGTGGGGGGAGCCTTCTCCCCCTGCTGACAAATGGCCACCTCATTCAGAAAAAATGGCGGGGATCTGGCACACACCGGGCGGCCCCGCATATCTGGCGCCACTGCCCACAAACCGTTTCCCTGGCGGTCCAGCGGGAGCGGGTGGCGGACTAGCCGTCTGCTTGTCAGTGCAGTCGGCGGTCCTCCCCGCCGAACTGCTGCAGCCTCATGCCCCTGCAAGCGGGGAAAGCGTTACCTTATCAGGTCCCCTGTGTCCGGTGGCAGCTCTGGCTCCCCAGTGCCCGGGGGCCGCTGCAGGTCCCCACTCACGAGTGGCGATGCAGCTCCGGACCCGGGTGATGGAGCAGCAGCGCAGGGTTCTGATTAGACGCCCGGCGCTGCTGCTCTGTCACTGACAGCAGTCAGTGTAAAAGAAAAGTAAAAAAATCAAATATAAAAATGAAGTTAGGCTGCTAAATAGCAGCCCCTCTAGTAGGTGCATCTGGCTCCTGCCAGCACCCGAAAAAACTGAGCTTCCTGGCCTGGAGGCGGGGTAGAGGAGGGGAGGAGCCCGGCTGCCTGGGAGGCAGTTCAAGTTTAATCTCTAGATGCTCAACACAGTACACGATGTACTGCGGCACAATATAGGCGGGTACAGAATTCTAGCCGTATGATCTACGAGCACACAATGTACTGCGGCACAATATAGGCCGGGTACAGAATTCTAGCCGTATGATCTACGTGCACACGATGTACTGCGGCACAATATAGGCCGGGTACAGAATTCTAGCCCTGTGATCTATGTGCACACGATGTACTGCGGCACAATATACGCGGGTACAGAATTCTAGCCCTGTGATCTACGTGCACACGATGTACTGCGGCACAATATAGTCCGGGTACAGAATTCTAGCCCTATGATCTATGTGCACACGATGTACTGCGGCACAATATAGTCCGGGTACAGAATTCTAGCCCTGTGATCTATGTGCACACGATGTACTGCGGCACAATATAGGCCGGGTACAGAATTCTAGCCGTATGATCTATGTGCACACGATGTACTGCGGCACAATATAGGCCGGGTACAGAATTCTAGCCCTATGATCTACGTGCACACAATGTACTGCGGCACAATATAGGCCTGGTACAGAATTCTAGCCCTGTGATCTACGTGCACACGATGTACTGCGGCACAATATAGGCGGGTACAGAATTCTAGCCGTATGATCTATGTGCACACGATGTACTGCGGCACAATATAGGCGGGTACAGAATTCTAGCCGTATGATCTACGTGCACACGATGTACTGCGGCACAATATAGGCCCAGTACAGAATTCTAGCCCTGTGATCTATGTGCACACCATGTACTGCGGCACAATATAGGCGGGTACAGAATTCTAGCCCTATGATCTACGTGCACACGATGTACTGCGGCACAATATAGGCGGGTACAGAATTCTAGCCCTATGATCTACGTGCACACGATGTACTGCGGCACAATATAGGCGGGTACAGAATTCTAGCCCTATGATCTATGTGCACACCATGTACTGCGGCACAATATAGGCGGGTACAGAATTCTAGCCCTATGATCTACGTGCACACGATGTACTGCGGCACAATATAGGCGGGTACAGAATTCTAGCCGTATGATCTATGTGCACACGATGTACTGCGGCACAATATAGGCGGGTACAGAATTCTAGCCGTATGATCTACGTGCACACGATGTACTGCGGCACAATATAGGCCCAGTACAGAATTCTAGCCCTGTGATCTATGTGCACACCATGTACTGCGGCACAATATAGGCGGGTACAGAATTCTAGCCCTATGATCTACGTGCACACGATGTACTGCGGCACAATATAGGCGGGTACAGAATTCTAGCCCTATGATCTACGTGCACACGATGTACTGCGGCACAATATAGGCGGGTACAGAATTCTAGCCCTATGATCTATGTGCACACCATGTACTGCGGCACAATATAGGCGGGTACAGAATTCTAGCCCTATGATCTATGTGCACACCATGTACTGCGGCACAATATAGGCCGGGTACAGAATTCTAGCCCTGTGATCTATGTACACACGATGTACTGCGGCACAATATAGGCCGGGTACAGAATTCTAGCCCTGTGATCTATGTGCACACGATGTACTGCGGCACAATATAGGCCGGGTACAGAATTCTAGCCCTGTGATCTACGTGCACACGATGTACTGCGGCACAATATAGGCCGGGTACAGAATTCTAGCCCTGTGATCTATGTACACACGATGTACTGCGGCACAATATAGTCCGGGTACAGAATTCTAGCCCTGTGATCTATGTGCACACGATGTACTGCGGCACAATATACGCGGGTACAGAATTCTAGCCCTATGATCTATGTGCACACGATGTACTGCGGCACAATATAGGCCGGGTACAGAATTCTAGCCCTATGATCTATGTGCACACGATGTACTGCGGCACAATATAGGCGGGTACAGAATTCTAGCCCTATGATCAACGTGCACACGATGTACTGCGGCACAATATAGGCGGGTACAGAATTCTAGCCGTATGATCTACGTGCACACGATGTACTGCGGCACAATATAGGCGGGTACAGAATTCTAGCCCTGTGATCTATGTGCACACCATGTACTGCGGCACAATATAGGCGGGTACAGAATTCTAGCCCTATGATCTACGTGCACACGATGTACTGCGGCACAATATAGGCGGGTACAGAATTCTAGCCCTATGATCTACGTGCACACGATGTACTGCGGCACAATATAGGCGGGTACAGAATTCTAGCCCTATGATCTATGTGCACACCATGTACTGCGGCACAATATAGGCGGGTACAGAATTCTAGCCCTATGATCTACGTGCACACGATGTACTGCGGCACAATATAGGCGGGTACAGAATTCTAGCCGTATGATCTATGTGCACACGATGTACTGCGGCACAATATAGGCGGGTACAGAATTCTAGCCGTATGATCTACGTGCACACGATGTACTGCGGCACAATATAGGCCCAGTACAGAATTCTAGCCCTGTGATCTATGTGCACACCATGTACTGCGGCACAATATAGGCGGGTACAGAATTCTAGCCCTATGATCTACGTGCACACGATGTACTGCGGCACAATATAGGCGGGTACAGAATTCTAGCCCTATGATCTACGTGCACACGATGTACTGCGGCACAATATAGGCGGGTACAGAATTCTAGCCCTATGATCTATGTGCACACCATGTACTGCGGCACAATATAGGCGGGTACAGAATTCTAGCCCTATGATCTATGTGCACACCATGTACTGCGGCACAATATAGGCCAGGTACAGAATTCTAGCCCTATGATCTACGTGCACACGATGTACTGCGGCACAATATAGGCGGGTACAGAATTCTAGCCGTATGATCTACGTGCACACGATGTACTGCGGCACAATATAGGCCCAGTACAGAATTCTAGCCCTGTGATCTATGTGCACACCATGTACTGCGGCACAATATAGGCCGGGTACAGAATTCTAGCCCTGTGATCTATGTACACACGATGTACTGCGGCACAATATAGTCCGGGTACAGAATTCTAGCCCTGTGATCTATGTGCACACGATGTACTGCGGCACAATATACGCGGGTACAGAATTCTAGCCGTATGATCTATGTGCACACGATGTACT
Source organism: Crinia signifera (assembly GCF_055691185.1). Lineage (NCBI taxonomy): Eukaryota > Metazoa > Chordata > Amphibia > Anura > Myobatrachidae > Crinia > Crinia signifera. The sequence goes on from NC_139221.1 coordinate 335,475,197, forward strand.
GCGGCACAATATTGCCAGGTACAGAATTCTAGCCCTGTGATCTATGTGCACACGATGTACTGCGGCACAATATAGGCCGGGTACAGAATTCTAGCCCTATGATCTATGTGCACACGATGTACTGCGGCACAATATAGGCGGGTACAGAATTCTAGCCCTATGATCTACGTGCACACGATGTACTGCGGCACAATATAGGCGGGTACAGAATTCTAGCCGTATGATCTATGTGCACACGATGTACTGCGGCACAATATAGGCGGGTTCAGAATTCTAGCCGTATGATCTACGTGCACACAATGTACTGCCACACAATATAGGCCCAGTACAGAATTCTAGCCCTGTGATCTATGTGCACACGATGTACTGCGGCACAATATAGGCGGGTACAGAATTCTAGCCCTATGATCTATGTGCACACGATGTACTGCGGCACAATATAGGCGGGTACAGAATTCTAGCCGTATGATCTATGTGCACACGATGTACTGCGGCACAATATAGGCGGGTACAGAATTCTAGCCGTATGATCTACGTGCACACGATGTACTGCGGCACAATATAGGCCCAGTACAGAATTCTAGCCCTGTGATCTATGTGCACACCATGTACTGCGGCACAATATAGGCGGGTACAGAATTCTAGCCGTATGATCTACGTGCACACGATGTACTGCGGCACAATATAGGCGGGTACAGAATTCTAGCCGTATGATCTATGTGCACACGATGTACTGCGGCACAATATAGGCGATTACAGTATTCTAGCCGTATGATCTATGTGCACACGATGTACTGCGGCACAATATAGGCGGGTACAGAATTCTAGCCGTATGATCTATGTGCACACGATGTACTGCGGCACAATATAGGCGGGTACAGAATTCTAGCCCTATGATCTATGTGCACACCATGTACTGCGGCACAATATAGGCGGGTACAGAATTCTAGCCCTATGATCTACGTGCACACGATGTACTGCGGCACAATATAGGCGGGTACAGAATTCTAGCCGTATGATCTATGTGCACACGATGTACTGCGGCACAATATAGGCGGGTACAGAATTCTAGCCGTATGATCTACGTGCACACGATGTACTGCGGCACAATATAGGCCCAGTACAGAATTCTAGCCCTGTGATCTATGTGCACACCATGTACTGCGGCACAATATAGGCGGGTACAGAATTCTAGCCCTATGATCTACGTGCACACGATGTACTGCGGCACAATATAGGCGGGTACAGAATTCTAGCCCTATGATCTACGTGCACACGATGTACTGCGGCACAATATAGGCGGGTACAGAATTCTAGCCCTATGATCTATGTGCACACCATGTACTGCGGCACAATATAGGCGGGTACAGAATTCTAGCCCTATGATCTATGTGCACACCATGTACTGCGGCACAATATAGGCCGGGTACAGAATTCTAGCCCTGTGATCTATGTACACACGATGTACTGCGGCACAATATAGTCCGGGTACAGAATTCTAGCCCTGTGATCTATGTGCACACGATGTACTGCGGCACAATATAGGCGGGTACAGAATTCTAGCCCTATGATCTATGTGCACACGATGTACTGCGGCACAATATAGGCCGGGTACAGAATTCTAGCCCTATGATCTATGTGCACACGATGTACTGCGGCACAATATAGGCGGGTACAGAATTCTAGCCCTATGATCTACGTGCACACGATGTACTGCGGCACAATATAGGCCGGTACAGAATTCTAGCCCTGTGATCTACGTGCACACGATGTACTGCGGCACAATATAGGCGGGTACAGAATTCTAGCCGTATGATCTACGTGCACACAATGTACTGCGGCACAATATAGGCCCAGTACAGAATTCTAGCCCTGTGATCTATGTGCACACGATGTACTGCGGCACAATATAGGCGGGTACAGAATTCTAGCCCTATGATCTATGTGCACACGATGTACTGCGGCACAATATAGGCGGGTACAGAATTCTAGCCGTATGATCTATGTGCACACGATGTACTGCGGCACAATATAGGCGGGTACAGAATTCTAGCCGTATGATCTACGTGCACACGATGTACTGCGGCACAATATAGGCCCAGTACAGAATTCTAGCCCTGTGATCTATGTGCACACCATGTACTGCGGCACAATATAGGCGGGTACAGAATTCTAGCCGTATGATCTACGTGCACACGATGTACTGCGGCACAATATAGGCGGGTACAGAACTCTAGCCGTATGATCTATGTGCACACGATGTACTGCGGCACAATATAGGCGGGTACAGAATTCTAGCCGTATGATCTATGTGCACACGATGTACTGCGGCACAATATAGGCGGGTACAGAATTCTAGCCGTATGATCTATGTGCACACGATGTACTGCGGCACAATATAGGCGGGTACAGAATTCTAGCCGTATGATCTACGTGCACACGATGTACTGCGGCACAATATAGGCCCAGTACAGAATTCTAGCCCTGTGATCTATGTGCACACCATGTACTGCGGCACAATATAGGCGGGTACAGAATTCTAGCCGTATGATCTACGTGCACACGATGTACTGCGGCACAATATAGGCGGGTACAGAATTCTAGCCGTATGATCTATGTGCACACGATGTACTGCGGCACAATATAGGCGGGTACAGAATTCTAGCCGTATGATCTACGTGCACACAATGTACTGCGGCACAATATAGGCCGGGTACAGAATTCTAGCCGTATGATCTACGTGCACACGATGTACTGCGGCACAATATAGGCCGGGTACAGAATTCTAGCCCTGTGATCTATGTGCACACGATGTACTGCGGCACAATATAGGCGGGTACAGAATTCTAGCCGTATGATCTACGTGCACACGATGTACTGCGGCACAATATAGGCCGGGTACAGAATTCTAGCCGTATGATCTACGTGCACACGATGTACTGCGGCACAATATAGGCCGGTACAGAATTCTAGCCGTATGATCTACGTGCACACGATGTACTGCGGCACAATATAGGCCGGGTACAGAATTCTAGCCGTATGATCTATGTGCACACGATGTACTGCGGCACAATATAGGCGGGTACAGAATTCTAGCCGTATGATCTACGTGCACACGATGTACTGCGGCACAATATAGGCCGGGTACAGAATTCTAGCCCTATGATCTATGTGCACACGATGTACTGCAGCACAATATAGGCCCAGTACAGAATTCTAGCCCTGTGATCTACGTGCACACGATGTACTGCGGCACAATATAGGCAGGTACAGAATTCTAGCCCTGTGATCTACGTGCACACGATGTACTGCGGCACAATATAGGCCGGGTACAGAATTCTAGCCCTGTGATCTATGTGCACACGATGTACTGCGGACAATATAGGCGGGTACAGAATTCTAGCCGTATGATCTATCTGCACACAATGTACTGCGGCACAATATAGGCGGGTACAGAATTCTAGCCGTATGATCTACGTGCACACGATGTACTGCGGCACAATATAGGCCAGGTACAGAATTCTAGCCGTATGATCTATGTGCACACGATGTACTGCGGCACAATATAGGCCGGGTACAGAATTCTAGCCGTATGATCTATGTGCACACGATGTACTGCGGCACAATATAGGCCCAGTACAGAATTCTAGCCCTGTGATCTATGTGCACATGATGTACTGCGGCACAATATAGGCCGGGTACAGAATTCTAGCCCTGTGATCTACGTGCACACGATGTACTGCGGCACAATATAGGTCCAGTACAGAATTCTAGCCGTATGATCTACGTGCACACGATGTACTGCGGCACAATATAGGCCGGGTACAGAATTCTAGCCCTGTGATCTACGTGCACACGATGTACTGCGGCACAATATAGGCGGGTACAGAATTCTAGCCCTGTGATCTACGTGCACACGATGTACTGCGGCACAATATAGGCCGGGTACAGAATTCTAGCCGTATGATCTATGTGCACACCATGTACTGCGGCACAATATAGGCGGGTACAGAATTCTAGCCGTATGATCTATGTGCACACGATGTACTGCGGCACAATATAGGCGGGTACAGAATTCTAGCCCTATGATCTACGTGCACACGATGTACTGCGGCACAATATAGACCGGGTACAGAATTCTAGCCCTGTGATCTACGTGCACACGATGTACTGCGGCACAATATAGGCGGGTACAGAATTCTAGCCGTATGATCTATGTGCACACGATGTACTGCGGCACAATATAGGCGGGTACAGAATTCTAGCTGTATGATCTATGTGCACACGATGTACTGCGGCACAATATAGGCGGGTACAGAATTCTAGCCCTGTGATCTACGTGCACACGATGTACTGCGGCACAATATAGGCGGGTACAGAATTCTAGCCGTATGATCTACGTGCACACTATGTACTGCGGCACAATATAGGCGGGTACAGAATTCTAGCCGTATGATCTATGTGCACACGATGTACTGCGGCACAATATAGGCGGGTACAGAATTCTAGCCGTATGATCTACGTGCACACGATGTACTGCGGCACAATATAGGCCCAGTACAGAATTCTAGCCCTGTGATCTATGTGCACACCATGTACTGCGGCACAATATAGGCGGGTACAGAATTCTAGCCCTATGATCTACGTGCACACGATGTACTGCGGCACAATATAGGCGGGTACAGAATTCTAGCCCTATGATCTATGTGCACACCATGTACTGCGGCACAATATAGGCGGGTACAGAATTCTAGCCCTATGATCTATGTGCACACCATGTACTGCGGCACAATATAGGCCGGGTACAGAATTCTAGCCCTGTGATCTATGTACACACGATGTACTACGGCACAATATAGTCCGGGTACAGAATTCTAGCCCTGTGATCTATGTGCACACGATGTACTGCGGCACAATATAGGCGGGTACAGAATTCTAGCCCTATGATCTATGTGCACACGATGTACTGCGGCACAATATAGGCCGGGTACAGAATTCTAGCCCTATGATCTATGTGCACACGATGTACTGCGGCACAATATAGGCGCGTACAGAATTCTAGCCCTATGATCTACGTGCACACGATGTACTGCGGCACAATATAGGCCCAGTACAGAATTCTAGCCCTGTGATCTATGTGCACACCATGTACTGCGGCACAATATAGGCGGGTACAGAATTCTAGCCGTATGATCTACGTGCACACGATGTACTGCGGCACAATATAGGCGGGTACAGAATTCTAGCCGTATGATCTATGTGCACACGATGTACTGCGGCACAATATAGGCGGGTACAGAATTCTAGCCGTATGATCTACGTGCACACAATGTACTGCGGCACAATATAGGCCGGGTACAGAATTCTAGCCGTATGATCTACGTGCACACGATGTACTGCGGCACAATATAGGCCGGGTACAGAATTCTAGCCCTGTGATCTATGTGCACACGATGTACTGCGGCACAATATAGGCGGGTACAGAATTCTAGCCGTATGATCTACGTGCACACGATGTACTGCGGCACAATATAGGCCGGGTACAGAATTCTAGCCGTATGATCTACGTGCACACGATGTACTGCGGCACAATATAGGCCGGTACAGAATTCTAGCCGTATGATCTACGTGCACACGATGTACTGCGGCACAATATAGGCCGGGTACAGAATTCTAGCCGTATGATCTATGTGCACACGATGTACTGCGGCACAATATAGGCGGGTACAGAATTCTAGCCGTATGATCTACGTGCACACGATGTACTGCGGCACAATATAGGCCGGGTACAGAATTCTAGCCCTATGATCTATGTGCACACGATGTACTGCAGCACAATATAGGCCCAGTACAGAATTCTAGCCCTGTGATCTACGTGCACACGATGTACTGCGGCACAATATAGGCAGGTACAGAATTCTAGCCCTGTGATCTACGTGCACACGATGTACTGCGGCACAATATAGGCCGGGTACAGAATTCTAGCCCTGTGATCTATGTGCACACGATGTACTGCGGACAATATAGGCGGGTACAGAATTCTAGCCGTATGATCTATCTGCACACAATGTACTGCGGCACAATATAGGCGGGTACAGAATTCTAGCCGTATGATCTACGTGCACACGATGTACTGCGGCACAATATAGGCCAGGTACAGAATTCTAGCCGTATGATCTATGTGCACACGATGTACTGCGGCACAATATAGGCGGGTACAGAATTCTAGCCGTATGATCTACGTGCACACGATGTACTGCGGCACAATATAGGCCCAGTACAGAATTCTAGCCCTGTGATCTATGTGCACACCATGTACTGCGGCACAATATAGGCGGGTACAGAATTCTAGCCGTATGATCTACGTGCACACGATGTACTGCGGCACAATATAGGCGGGTACAGAACTCTAGCCGTATGATCTATGTGCACACGATGTACTGCGGCACAATATAGGCGGGTACAGAATTCTAGCCGTATGATCTATGTGCACACGATGTACTGCGGCACAATATAGGCGGGTACAGAATTCTAGCCGTATGATCTATGTGCACACGATGTACTGCGGCACAATATAGGCGGGTACAGAATTCTAGCCGTATGATCTACGTGCACACGATGTACTGCGGCACAATATAGGCCCAGTACAGAATTCTAGCCCTGTGATCTATGTGCACACCATGTACTGCGGCACAATATAGGCGGGTACAGAATTCTAGCCGTATGATCTACGTGCACACGATGTACTGCGGCACAATATAGGCGTGTACAGAATTCTAGCCGTATGATCTATGTGCACACGATGTACTGCGGCACAATATAGGCGGGTACAGAATTCTAGCCGTATGATCTACGTGCACACAATGTACTGCGGCACAATATAGGCCGGGTACAGAATTCTAGCCGTATGATCTACGTGCACACGATGTACTGCGGCACAATATAGGCCGGGTACAGAATTCTAGCCCTGTGATCTATGTGCACACGATGTACTGCGGCACAATATAGGCGGGTACAGAATTCTAGCCGTATGATCTACGTGCACACGATGTACTGCGGCACAATATAGGCCGGGTACAGAATTCTAGCCGTATGATCTACGTGCACACGATGTACTGCGGCACAATATAGGCCGGTACAGAATTCTAGCCGTATGATCTACGTGCACACGATGTACTGCGGCACAATATAGGCCGGGTACAGAATTCTAGCCGTATGATCTATGTGCACACGATGTACTGCGGCACAATATAGGCGGGTACAGAATTCTAGCCGTATGATCTACGTGCACACGATGTACTGCGGCACAATATAGGCCGGGTACAGAATTCTAGCCCTATGATCTATGTGCACACGATGTACTGCAGCACAATATAGGCCCAGTACAGAATTCTAGCCCTGTGATCTACGTGCACACGATGTACTGCGGCACAATATAGGCAGGTACAGAATTCTAGCCCTGTGATCTACGTGCACACGATGTACTGCGGCACAATATAGGCCGGGTACAGAATTCTAGCCTTGTGATCTATGTGCACACGATGTACTGCGGACAATATAGGCGGGTACAGAATTCTAGCCGTATGATCTATCTGCACACAATGTACTGCGGCACAATATAGGCGGGTACAGAATTCTAGCCGTATGATCTACGTGCACACGATGTACTGCGGCACAATATAGGCCAGGTACAGAATTCTAGCCGTATGATCTATGTGCACACGATGTACTGCGGCACAATATAGGCCGGGTACAGAATTCTAGCCGTATGATCTATGTGCACACGATGTACTGCGGCACAATATAGGCCCAGTACAGAATTCTAGCCCTGTGATCTATGTGCACATGATGTACTGCGGCACAATATAGGCCGGGTACAGAATTCTAGCCCTGTGATCTACGTGCACACGATGTACTGCGGCACAATATAGGTCCAGTACAGAATTCTAGCCGTATGATCTACGTGCACACGATGTACTGCGGCACAATATAGGCCGGGTACAGAATTCTAGCCCTGTGATCTACGTGCACACGATGTACTGCGGCACAATATAGGCGGGTACAGAATTCTAGCCCTGTGATCTACGTGCACACGATGTACTGCGGCACAATATAGGCCGGGTACAGAATTCTAGCCGTATGATCTATGTGCACACCATGTACTGCGGCACAATATAGGCGGGTACAGAATTCTAGCCGTATGATCTATGTGCACACGATGTACTGCGGCACAATATAGGCGGGTACAGAATTCTAGCCCTATGATCTACGTGCACACGATGTACTGCGGCACAATATAGACCGGGTACAGAATTCTAGCCCTGTGATCTACGTGCACACGATGTACTGCGGCACAATATAGGCGGGTACAGAATTCTAGCCGTATGATCTATGTGCACACGATGTACTGCGGCACAATATAGGCGGGTACAGAATTCTAGCTGTATGATCTATGTGCACACGATGTACTGCGGCACAATATAGGCGGGTACAGAATTCTAGCCCTGTGATCTACGTGCACACGATGTACTGCGGCACAATATAGGCGGGTACAGAATTCTAGTCGTATGATCTACGTGCACACGATGTACTGCGGCACAATATAGGCGGGTACAGAATTCTAGCCGTATGATCTATGTGCACACGATGTACTGCGGCACAATATAGGCGGGTACAGAATTCTAGCCGTATGATCTACGTGCACACGATGTACTGCGGCACAATATAGGCCCAGTACAGAATTCTAGCCCTGTGATCTATGTGCACACCATGTACTGCGGCACAATATAGGCGGGTACAGAATTCTAGCCCTATGATCTACGTGCACACGATGTACTGCGGCACAATATAGGCGGGTACAGAATTCTAGCCCTATGATCTATGTGCACACCATGTACTGCGGCACAATATAGGCGGGTACAGAATTCTAGCCCTATGATCTATGTGCACACCATGTACTGCGGCACAATATAGGCCGGGTACAGAATTCTAGCCCTGTGATCTATGTACACACGATGTACTACGGCACAATATAGTCCGGGTACAGAATTCTAGCCCTGTGATCTATGTGCACACGATGTACTGCGGCACAATATAGGCGGGTACAGAATTCTAGCCCTATGATCTATGTGCACACGATGTACTGCGGCACAATATAGGCCGGGTACAGAATTCTAGCCCTATGATCTATGTGCACACGATGTACTGCGGCACAATATAGGCGGGTACAGAATTCTAGCCCTATGATCTACGTGCACACGATGTACTGCGGCACAATATAGGCGGGTACAGAATTCTAGCCGTATGATCTACGTGCACACAATGTACTGCGGCACAATATAGGCCCAGTACAGAATTCTAGCCCTGTGATCTATGTGCACACGATGTACTGCGGCACAATATAGGCGGGTACAGAATTCTAGCCCTATGATCTATGTGCACACGATGTACTGCGGCACAATATAGGCGGGTACAGAATTCTAGCCGTATGATCTATGTGCACACGATGTACTGCGGCACAATATAGGCGGGTACAGAATTCTAGCCGTATGATCTACGTGCACACGATGTACTGCGGCACAATATAGGCGGGTACAGAATTCTAGCCGTATGATCTATGTGCACACGATGTACTGCGGCACAATATAGGCGGGTACAGAATTCTAGCCGTATGATCTATGTGCACACGATGTACTGCGGCACAATATAGGCAGGTACAGAATTCTAGCCGTATGATCTACGTGCACACGATGTACTGCGGCACAATATAGGCGGGTACAGAATTCTAGCCGTATGATCTATGTGCACACGATGTACTGCGGCACAATATAGGCGGGTACAGAATTCTAGCCGTATGATCTACGTGCACACGATGTACTGCGGCACAATATAGGCCCAGTACAGAATTCTAGCCCTGTGATCTATGTGCACACCATGTACTGCGGCACAATATAGGCGGGTACAGAATTCTAGCCCTATGATCTACGTGCACACGATGTACTGCGGCACAATATAGGCGGGTACAGAATTCTAGCCCTATGATCTATGTGCACACCATGTACTGCGGCACAATATAGGCGGGTACAGAATTCTAGCCCTATGATCTATGTGCACACCATGTACTGCGGCACAATATAGGCCGGGTACAGAATTCTAGCCCTGTGATCTATGTACACACGATGTACTGCGGCACAATATAGTCCGGGTACAGAATTCTAGCCCTGTGATCTATGTGCACACGATGTACTGCGGCACAATATAGGCGGGTACAGAATTCTAGCCCTATGATCTATGTGCACACGATGTACTGCGGCACAATATAGGCCGGGTACAGAATTCTAGCCCTATGATCTATGTGCACACGATGTACTGCGGCACAATATAGGCGGGTACAGAATTCTAGCCCTATGATCTACGTGCACACGATGTACTGCGGCACAATATAGGCGGGTACAGAATTCTAGCCGTATGATCTACGTGCACACAATGTACTGCGGCACAATATAGGCCCAGTACAGAATTCTAGCCCTGTGATCTATGTGCACACGATGTACTGCGGCACAATATAGGCGGGTACAGAATTCTAGCCCTATGATCTATGTGCACACGATGTACTGCAGCACAATATAGGCGGGTACAGAATTCTAGCCGTATGATCTATGTGCACACGATGTACTGCGGCACAATATAGGCGGGTACAGAATTCTAGCCGTATGATCTACGTGCACACGATGTACTGCGGCACAATATAGGCCCAGTACAGAATTCTAGCCCTGTGATCTATGTGCACACCATGTACTGCGGCACAATATAGGCGGGTACAGAATTCTAGCCGTATGATCTACGTGCACACGATGTACTGCGGCACAATATAGGCGGGTACAGAATTCTAGCCGTATGATCTATGTGCACACGATGTACTGCGGCACAATATAGGCGGGTACAGAATTCTAGCCGTATGATCTATGTGCACACGATGTACTGCGGCACAATATAGGCAGGTACAGAATTCTAGCCGTATGATCTATGTGCACACGATGTACTGCGGCACAATATAGGCGGGTACAGAATTCTAGCCGTATGATCTACGTGCACACGATGTACTGCGGCACAATATAGGCCCAGTACAGAATTCTAGCCCTGTGATCTATGTGCACACCATGTACTGCGGCACAATATAGGCGGGTACAGAATTCTAGCCGTATGATCTACGTGCACACGATGTACTGCGGCACAATATAGGCGGGTACAGAATTCTAGCCGTATGATCTATGTGCACACGATGTACTGCGGCACAATATAGGCGGGTACAGAATTCTAGCCGTATGATCTACGTGCACACAATGTACTGCGGCACAATATAGGCCGGGTACAGAATTCTAGCCGTATGATCTACGTGCACACGATGTACTGCGGCACAATATAGGCCGGGTACAGAATTCTAGCCCTGTGATCTATGTGCACACGATGTACTGCGGCACAATATAGGCGGGTACAGAATTCTAGCCGTATGATCTACGTGCACACGATGTACTGCGGCACAATATAGGCCAGGTACAGAATTCTAGCCGTATGATCTACGTGCACACGATGTACTGCGGCACAATATAGGCAGGGTACAGAATTCTAGCCGTATGATCTACGTGCACACGATGTACTGCGGCACAATATAGGCCGGTACAGAATTCTAGCCGTATGATCTACGTGCACACGATGTACTGCGGCACAATATAGGCCGGGTACAGAATTCTAGCCGTATGATCTATGTGCACACGATGTACTGCGGCACAATATAGGCGGGTACAGAATTCTAGCCGTATGATCTACGTGCACACGATGTACTGCGGCACAATATAGGCCGGGTACAGAATTCTAGCCCTATGATCTATGTGCACACGATGTACTGCAGCACAATATAGGCCCAGTACAGAATTCTAGCCCTGTGATCTACGTGCACACGATGTACTGCGGCACAATATAGGCAGGTACAGAATTCTAGCCCTGTGATCTACGTGCACACGATGTACTGCGGCACAATATAGGCCGGGTACAGAATTCTAGCCCTGTGATCTATGTGCACACGATGTACTGCGGACAATATAGGCGGGTACAGAATTCTAGCCGTATGATCTATGTGCACACAATGTACTGCGGCACAATATAGGCGGGTACAGAATTCTAGCCGTATGATCTACGTGCACACGATGTACTGCGGCACAATATAGGCCAGGTACAGAATTCTAGCCGTATGATCTATGTGCACACGATGTACTGCGGCACAATATAGGCCGGGTACAGAATTCTAGCCGTATGATCTATGTGCACACGATGTACTGCGGCACAATATAGGCCCAGTACAGAATTCTAGCCCTGTGATCTATGTGCACATGATGTACTGCGGCACAATATAGGCCGGGTACAGAATTCTAGCCCTGTGATCTACGTGCACACGATGTACTGCGGCACAATATAGGTCCAGTACAGAATTCTAGCCGTATGATCTACGTGCACACGATGTACTGCGGCACAATATAGGCCGGGTACAGAATTCTAGCCCTGTGATCTACGTGCACACGATGTACTGCGGCACAATATAGGCGGGTACAGAATTCTAGCCCTGTGATCTAAGTGCACACGATGTACTGCGGCACAATATAGGCCGGGTACAGAATTCTAGCCGTATGATCTATGTGCACACCATGTACTGCGGCACAATATAGGCGGGTACAGAATTCTAGCCGTATGATCTATGTGCACACGATGTACTGCGGCACAATATAGGCGGGTACAGAATTCTAGCCCTATGATCTACGTGCACACGATGTACTGCGGCACAATATAGACCGGGTACAGAATTCTAGCCCTATGATCTATGTGCACACCATGTACTGCGGCACAATATAGGCCGGGTACAGAATTCTAGCCCTGTGATCTATGTACACACGATGTACTACGGCACAATATAGTCCGGGTACAGAATTCTAGCCCTGTGATCTATGTGCACACGATGTACTGCGGCACAATATAGGCGGGTACAGAATTCTAGCCCTATGATCTATGTGCACACGATGTACTGCGGCACAATATAGGCCGGGTACAGAATTCTAGCCCTATGATCTATGTGCACACGATGTACTGCGGCACAATATAGGCGGGTACAGAATTCTAGCCCTATGATCTACGTGCACACGATGTACTGCGGCACAATATAGGCGGGTACAGAATTCTAGCCGTATGATCTACGTGCACACAATGTACTGCGGCACAATATAGGCCCAGTACAGAATTCTAGCCCTGTGATCTATGTGCACACGATGTACTGCGGCACAATATAGGCGGGTACAGAATTCTAGCCCTATGATCTATGTGCACACGATGTACTGCGGCACAATATAGGCGGGTACAGAATTCTAGCCGTATGATCTATGTGCACACGATGTACTGCGGCACAATATAGGCGGGTACAGAATTCTAGCCGTATGATCTACGTGCACACGATGTACTGCGGCACAATATAGGCGGGTACAGAATTCTAGCCGTATGATCTATGTGCACACGATGTACTGCGGCACAATATAGGCGGGTACAGAATTCTAGCCGTATGATCTATGTGCACACGATGTACTGCGGCACAATATAGGCAGGTACAGAATTCTAGCCGTATGATCTACGTGCACACGATGTACTGCGGCACAATATAGGCGGGTACAGAATTCTAGCCGTATGATCTATGTGCACACGATGTACTGCGGCACAATATAGGCGGGTACAGAATTCTAGCCGTATGATCTACGTGCACACGATGTACTGCGGCACAATATAGGCCCAGTACAGAATTCTAGCCCTGTGATCTATGTGCACACCATGTACTGCGGCACAATATAGGCGGGTACAGAATTCTAGCCCTATGATCTACGTGCACACGATGTACTGCGGCACAATATAGGCGGGTACAGAATTCTAGCCCTATGATCTATGTGCACACCATGTACTGCGGCACAATATAGGCGGGTACAGAATTCTAGCCCTATGATCTATGTGCACACCATGTACTGCGGCACAATATAGGCCGGGTACAGAATTCTAGCCCTGTGATCTATGTACACAGGATGTACTGCGGCACAATATAGTCCGGGTACAGAATTCTAGCCCTGTGATCTATGTGCACACGATGTACTGCGGCACAATATAGGCGGGTACAGAATTCTAGCCCTATGATCTATGTGCACACGATGTACTGCGGCACAATATAGGCCGGGTACAGAATTCTAGCCCTATGATCTATGTGCACACGATGTACTGCGGCACAATATAGGCGGGTACAGAATTCTAGCCCTATGATCTACGTGCACACGATGTACTGCGGCACAATATAGGCGGGTACAGAATTCTAGCCGTATGATCTACGTGCACACAATGTACTGCGGCACAATATAGGCCCAGTACAGAATTCTAGCCCTGTGATCTATGTGCACACGATGTACTGCGGCACAATATAGGCGGGTACAGAATTCTAGCCCTATGATCTATGTGCACACGATGTACTGCAGCACAATATAGGCGGGTACAGAATTCTAGCCGTATGATCTATGTGCACACGATGTACTGCGGCACAATATAGGCGGGTACAGAATTCTAGCCGTATGATCTACGTGCACACGATGTACTGCGGCACAATATAGGCCCAGTACAGAATTCTAGCCCTGTGATCTATGTGCACACCATGTACTGCGGCACAATATAGGCGGGTACAGAATTCTAGCCGTATGATCTACGTGCACACGATGTACTGCGGCACAATATAGGCGGGTACAGAATTCTAGCCGTATGATCTATGTGCACACGATGTACTGCGGCACAATATAGGCGGGTACAGAATTCTAGCCGTATGATCTATGTGCACACGATGTACTGCGGCACAATATAGGCAGGTACAGAATTCTAGCCGTATGATCTATGTGCACACGATGTACTGCGGCACAATATAGGCGGGTACAGAATTCTAGCCGTATGATCTACGTGCACACGATGTACTGCGGCACAATATAGGCCCAGTACAGAATTCTAGCCCTGTGATCTATGTGCACACCATGTACTGCGGCACAATATAGGCGGGTACAGAATTCTAGCCGTATGATCTACGTGCACACGATGTACTGCGGCACAATATAGGCGGGTACAGAATTCTAGCCGTATGATCTATGTGCACACGATGTACTGCGGCACAATATAGGCGGGTACAGAATTCTAGCCGTATGATCTACGTGCACACAATGTACTGCGGCACAATATAGGCCGGGTACAGAATTCTAGCCGTATGATCTACGTGCACACGATGTACTGCGGCACAATATAGGCCGGGTACAGAATTCTAGCCCTGTGATCTATGTGCACACGATGTACTGCGGCACAATATAGGCGGGTACAGAATTCTAGCCGTATGATCTACGTGCACACGATGTACTGCGGCACAATATAGGCCAGGTACAGAATTCTAGCCGTATGATCTACGTGCACACGATGTACTGCGGCACAATATAGGCCGGGTACAGAATTCTAGCCGTATGATCTACGTGCACACGATGTACTGCGGCACAATATAGGCCGGTACAGAATTCTAGCCGTATGATCTACGTGCACACGATGTACTGCGGCACAATATAGGCCGGGTACAGAATTCTAGCCGTATGATCTATGTGCACACGATGTACTGCGGCACAATATAGGCGGGTACAGAATTCTAGCCGTATGATCTACGTGCACACGATGTACTGCGGCACAATATAGGCCGGGTACAGAATTCTAGCCCTATGATCTATGTGCACACGATGTACTGCAGCACAATATAGGCCCAGTACAGAATTCTAGCCCTGTGATCTACGTGCACACGATGTACTGCGGCACAATATAGGCAGGTACAGAATTCTAGCCCTGTGATCTACGTGCACACGATGTACTGCGGCACAATATAGGCCGGGTACAGAATTCTAGCCCTGTGATCTATGTGCACACGATGTACTGCGGACAATATAGGCGGGTACAGAATTCTAGCCGTATGATCTATGTGCACACGATGTACTGCGGCACAATATAGGCCAGGTACAGAATTCTAGCCGTATGATCTATGTGCACACGATGTACTGCGGCACAATATAGGCCGGGTACAGAATTCTAGCCGTATGATCTATGTGCACACGATGTACTGCGGCACAATATAGGCCCAGTACAGAATTCTAGCCCTGTGATCTATGTGCACATGATGTACTGCGGCACAATATAGGCCGGGTACAGAATTCTAGCCCTGTGATCTACGTGCACACGATGTACTGCGGCACAATATAGGTCCAGTACAGAATTCTAGCCGTATGATCTACGTGCACACGATGTACTGCGGCACAATATAGGCCGGGTACAGAATTCTAGCCCTGTGATCTACGTGCACACGATGTACTGCGGCACAATATAGGCGGGTACAGAATTCTAGCCCTGTGATCTAAGTGCACACGATGTACTGCGGCACAATATAGGCCGGGTACAGAATTCTAGCCGTATGATCTATGTGCACACCATGTACTGCGGCACAATATAGGCGGGTACAGAATTCTAGCCGTATGATCTATGTGCACACGATGTACTGCGGCACAATATAGGCGGGTACAGAATTCTAGCCCTATGATCTACGTGCACACGATGTACTGCGGCACAATATAGACCGGGTACAGAATTCTAGCCCTGTGATCTACGTGCACACGATGTACTGCGGCACAATATAGGCGGGTACAGAATTCTAGCCGTATGATCTATGTGCACACGATGTACTGCGGCACAATATAGGCGGGTACAGAATTCTAGCTGTATGATCTATGTGCACACGATGTACTGCGGCACAATATAGGCGGGTACAGAATTCTAGCCCTGTGATCTACGTGCACACGATGTACTGCGGCACAATATAGGCGGGTACAGAATTCTAGCCGTATGATCTACGTGCACACGATGTACTGCGGCACAATATAGGCGGGTACAGAATTCTAGCCGTATGATCTACGTGCACACGATGTACTGCGGCACAATATAGGCGGGTACAGAATTCTAGCCGTATGATCTACGTGCACACGATGTACTGCGGCACAATATAGGCCGGGTACAGAATTCTAGCCCTATGATCTATGTGCACACGATGTACTGCGGCACAATATAGGCGGGTACAGAATTCTAGCCGTATGATCTACGTGCACACGATGTACTGCGGACAATATAGGCGGGTACAGAATTCTAGCCGTATGATCTACGTGCACACGATGTACTGCGGACAATATAGGCGGGTACAGAATTCTAGCCCTATGATCTATGTGCACACGATGTACTGCGGCACAATATAGGCCGGGTACAGAATTCTAGCACTATGATCTATGTGCACACGATGTACTGCGGCACAATATAGGCCGGGTACAGAATTCTAGCCCTATGATCTATGTGCACACGATGTACTGCGGCACAATATACGCGGGTACAGAATTCTAGCCCTATGATCTACGTGCACACGATGTACTGTGGCACAATTTGGGCGGGTACAGAATTCTAGCCCGGTGATCTATGTGCACACCATGTACTGCGGCACAATATAGGCCGGGTACAGAATTCTAGCCGTATGATCTACGTGCACACGATGTACTGCGGCACAATATAGGCGGGTACAGAATTCTAGCCCTGTGACTCTGTGATCTATGTGTACACAATGTACTGCGGCACAATATAGGCGGGTACAGAATTCTAGCCCTATGATCTACGTGCACACGATGTACTGCGGCACAATATAGGCGGGTACAGAATTCTAGCCCTGTGATCTACGTGCACACGATGTACTGCAGCACAATATAGGCCCAGTACAGAATTCTAGCCCTGTGATCTATGTGCACACGATGTACTGCGGCACAATATAGGCCGGGTACAGAATTCTAGCCGTATGATCTACGTGCACACGATGTACTGGGGCACAATATAGGCGGGTACAGAATTCTAGCCGTATGATCTATGTGCACACGATGTACTGCGGCACAATATAGGCCGGGTACAGAATTCTAGCCGTATGATCTATGTGCACACGATGTACTGCGGCACAATATAGGCGGGTACAGAATTCTAGCCCTATGATCTACGTGCACACGATGTACTGCGGCACAATATAGGCCGGGTACAGAATTCTAGCCCTGTGATCTACGTGCACACGATGTACTGCGGCACAATATAGGCGGGTACAGAATTCTAGCCCTATGATCTATGTGCACACGATGTACTGCGGCACAATATAGGCGGGTACAGAATTCTAGCCGTATGATCTACGTGCACACGATGTACTGCGGCACAATATAGGCCGGGTACAGAATTCTAGCCCTATGATCTATGTGCACACGATGTACTGCGGCACAATATAGGCCGGGTACAGAATTCTAGCCGTACGATCTACGTGCACACGATGTACTGCGGCACAATATAGGCGGGTACAGAATTCTAGCCGTATGATCTAAGTGCACACGATGTACTGCGGACAATATAGGCGGGTACAGAATTCTAGCCGTATGATCTACGTGCACACGATGTACTGCGGACAATATAGGCGGGTACAGAATTCTAGCCGTATGATCTACGTGCACACGATGTACTGCGGCACAATATAGGCGGGTACAGAATTCTAGCCGTATGATCTACGTGCACACGATGTACTGCGGCACAATATAGGCGGGTACAGAATTCTAGCCCTGTGACCCTGTGATCTATGTGCACACGATGTACTGCGGCACAATATAGGCGGGTACAGAATTCTAGCCGTATGATCTACGTGCACACGATGTACTGCGGCACAATATAGGCGGGTACAGAATTCTAGCCGTATGATCTATGTGCACACGATGTACTGCGGCACAATATAGGCGGGTACAGAATTCTAGCCGTATGATCTACGTGCACACGATGTACTGCGGCACAATTTGGGCGGGTACAGAATTCTAGCCGTATGATCTATGTGCACACGATGTAATGCGGCACAATATAGGCGGGTACAGAATTCTAGCCCTGTGATCTACGTGCACACGATGTACTGCAGCACAATATAGGCCCAGTACAGAATTCTAGCCCTGTGATCTATGTGCACACGATGTACTGCGGCACAATATAGGCCGGGTACAGAATTCTAGCCCTGTGATCTACGTGCACACGATGTACTGCGGCACAATATAGGTGGGTACAGAATTCTAGCCGTATGATCTATGTGCACACGATGTACTGCGGCACAATATAGGCCGGGAACAGAATTCTAGCCCTATGATCTATGTGCACACGATGTACTGCGGCACAATATAGGCCGGGTACAGAATTCTAGCCCTATGATCTATGTACACACGATGTAATGCGGCACAATATAGGCCGGGTACAGAATTCTAGCCCTATGATCTATGTGCACACAATGTACTGCGGCACAATATAGGCGGGTACAGAATTCTAGCCCTGTGATCTATGTGCACACGATGTACTGCGGCACAATATAGGCGGGAACAGAATTCTAGCCGTATGATCTATGTGCACACGATGTACTGCGGCACAATATAGGCGGGTACAGAATTCTAGCCCTATGATCTACGTGCACACGATGTACTGCGGCACAATATAGGCCGGGTACAGAATTCTAGCCCTATGATCTATGTGCACACGATGTACTGCGGCACAATATAGGCGGGTACAGAATTCTAGCCGTATGATCTATGTGCACACGATGTACTGCGGCACAATATAGGCGGGTACAGAATTCTAGCCGTGTGATCTATGTGCACACGATGTACTGCGGCACAATATAGGCCGGGTACAGAATTCTAGCAGTATGATCTATGTGCACACGATGTACTGCGGCACAATATAGGCGGGTACAGAATTCTAGCCGTATGATCTACGTGCACACGATGTACTGCGGCACAATATAGGCGGGTACAGAATTCTGGCCGTATGATCTATGTGCACACGATGTACTGCGGCACAATATAGGCGGGTACAGAATTCTAGCCGTATGATCTATGTGCACACGATGTACTGCGGCACGATATAGGCGGGTACAGAATTCTAGCCCTGTGATCTATGTGCACAAGATCTACTGCGGCACAATATAGGCGGGTACAGAATTCTAGCCCTGTGACTCTGGGATCTATGTCCACACTATGTACTGCGGCACAATATAGGCGGGTACAGAATTGTAGCCCTGTGACTCTGGGATCTACGTGCACACGATGTACTGCGGCACAATATAGGCCCAGTACAGAATTCTAGCCCTGTGATCTATGTGCACACGATGTACTGCGGCACAATATAGGCCGGGTACAGAATTCTAGCCCTGTGATCTACGTGCACACGATGTACTGCGGCACAATATAGGCCGGGTACAGAATTCTAGCCCTGTGATGTACGTGCACACGATGTACTGCGGCACAATATAGGCCCAGTACAGAATTCTAGCCCTGTGATCTATGTGCACACGATGTACTGCGGCACAATATAGGCCGGGTACAGAATTCTAGCCCTGTGATCTATGTGCACACGATGTACTGCGGCACAATATACGCGGGTACAGAATTCTAGCCCTGTGATCTACGTGCACACGATGTACTGCGGCACAATATAGGCGGGTACAGAATTCTAGCCGTATGATCTATGTGCACACGATGTACTGCAGCACAATATAGGCCGGGTACAGAATTCTAGCCGTATGATCTACGTGCACACGATGTACTGCGGCACAATATAGGCCGGGTACAGAATTCTAGCCCTGTGATCTACGTGCACACGATGTACTGCAGCACAATATAGGCGGGTACAGAATTCTAGCCGTATGATCTACGTGCACACGATGTACTGCGGACAATATAGGCGGGTACAGAATTCTAGCCCTGTGATCTATGTGCACACGATGTACTGCGGCACAATATAGGCCGGGTACAGAATTCTAGCCGTATGATCTACGTGCACACGATGTACTGCGGCACAATATAGGCCCAGTACAGAATTCTAGCCCTGTGATCTATGTGCACACGATGTACTGCGGCACAATATAGGCCCAGTACAGAATTCTAGCCGTATGATCTATGTGCACACGATGTACTGCAGCACAATATACGCGGGTACAGAATTCTAGCCCTATGATCTATGTGCACACGATGTACTGCGGCACAATATAGGCGGGTACAGAATTCTAGCCGTATGATCTATGTGCACACGATGTACTGCAGCACAATATAGGCCGGGTACAGAATTCTAGCCGTATGATCTACGTGCACACGATGTACTGCGGCACAATATAGGCCGGGTACAGAATTCTAGCCCTGTGATCTACGTGCACACGATGTACTGCAGCACAATATAGGCGGGTACAGAATTCTAGCCGTATGATCTACGTGCACACGATGTACTGCGGACAATATAGGCGGGTACAGAATTCTAGCCCTGTGATCTATGTGCACACGATGTACTGCGGCACAATATAGGCCGGGTACAGAATTCTAGCCGTATGATCTACGTGCACACGATGTACTGCGGCACAATATAGGCCCAGTACAGAATTCTAGCCCTGTGATCTATGTGCACACGATGTACTGCGGCACAATATAGGCCCAGTACAGAATTCTAGCCGTATGATCTATGTGCACACGATGTACTGCAGCACAATATACGCGGGTACAGAATTCTAGCCCTATGATCTATGTGCACACGATGTACTGCGGCACAATATAGGCGGGTACAGAATTCTAGCACTATGATCTATGTGCACACGATGTACTGCGGCACAATATAGGCCGGGTACAGAATTCTAGCCGTATGATCTACGTGCACACGATGTACTGCGGCACAATATAGGCAGGGTACAGAATTCTAGCCCTGTGATCTATGTGCACACGATGTACTGCGGCACAATATAGGCGGGTACAGAATTCTAGCCGTATGATCTACGTGCACACGATGTACTGCGGCACAATATAGGCCCAGTACAGAATTCTAGCCCTGTGATCTATGTGCACACGATGTACTGCGGCACAATATAGGCCCAGTACAGAATTCTAGCCGTATGATCTATGTGCACACGATGTACTGCAGCACAATATACGCGGGTACAGAATTCTAGCCCTATGATCTATGTGCACACGATGTACTGCGGCACAATATAGGCGGGTACAGAATTCTAGCACTATGATCTATGTGCAAACGATGTACTGCGGCACAATATAGGCCGGGTACAGAATTCTAGCCGTATGATCTACGTGCACACGATGTACTGCGGCACAATATAGGCCCAGTACAGAATTCTAGCCCTGTGATCTATGTGCACACAATGTACTGCGGCACAATATAGGCCCAGTACAGAATTCTAGCCGTATGATCTATGTGCACACGATGTACTGCAGCACAATATAGGCGGGTACAGAATTCTAGCTGTATGATCTACGTGCACACGATGTACTGCGGCACAATATAGGCCGGTACAGAATTCTAGCCCTGTGACTCTGGGATCTATGTACACACGATGTACTGCGGCACAATATAGGCCGGGTACAGAATTCTAGCCCTATGATCTATGTGTACACAATGTACTGCGGCACAATATAGGCTGGTACAGAATTCTAGCCCTGTGATCTATGTGTACACAATGTACTGCGCCACAATATAGGCGGGTACAGAATTCTAGCCCTGTGATCTATGTGCACACGATATACTGCGGCACAATATAGGCGGGTACAGAATTCTAGCCCTATGATCTATGTGCACACGATGTACTGCGGCACAATATAGGCGGGTTCAGAATTCTAGCCGTATGATCTACGTGCACACGATGTACTGCGGCACAATATAGGCCGGGTACAGAATTCTAGCCCTATGATCTATGTGCACACCATGTACTGCGGCACAATATAGGCTGGAACAGAATTCTAGCCGTACGATCTATGTGCACACGATGTACTGCGGCACAATATAGGCCGGGTACAGAATTCTAGCCCTGTGATTTATGTGCACACAATGTACTGCGGCACAATATAGGCGGGTACAGAATTCTAGCCGTATGATCTACGTGCACACGATGTACTGCGGCACAATATAGGCGGGTACAGAATTCTAGCCCTATGATCTATGTGCACACGATGTACTGCGGCACAATATAGGTGGGTACAGAATTCTAGCCGTATGATCTACGTGCACACGATGTACTGCGGCACAATATAGGCGGGTACAGAATTCTAGCCGTATGATCTACGTGCACACGATGTACTGCGGACAATATAGGCAGGTACAGAATTCTAGCCGTATGATCTACGTGCACACGATGTACTGCGGACAATATAGGCGGGTACAGAATTCTAGCCGTATGATCTACGTGCACACGATGTACTGCGGCACAATATAGGCGGGTACAGAATTCTAGCCGTATGATCTACGTGCACACGATGTACTGCGGCACAATATAGGCGGGTACAGAATTCTAGCCCTGTGACTCTGGGATCTATGTGCACACGATGTACTGCGGCACAATATAGGCGGGTACAGAATTCTAGCCGTATGATCTACTTGCACACGATGTACTGCGGCACAATATAGGCGGGTACAGAATTCTAGCCGTATGATCTACGTGCACACGATGTACTGCGGCACAATATAGGCGGGTACAGAATTCTAGCCGTATGATCTACGTGCACACGATGTACTGCGGCACAATATAGGCGGGTACAGAATTCTAGCCGTATGATCTACGTGCACACGATGTACTGCGGCACAATATAGGCGGGTACAGAATTCTAGCCGTATGATCTACGTGCACACGATGTACTGCGGACAATATAGGCGGGTACAGAATTCTAGCCGTATGATCTACGTGCACACGATGTACTGCGGCACAATATAGGCCGGGTACAGAATTCTAGCCCTATGATCTATGTGCACACGATGTACTGCGGCACAATATAGGCGGGTACAGAATTCTAGCCCTACGATCTATGTGCACACGATGTACTGCGGCACAATATAGGCCCAGTACAGAATTCTAGCCCTGTGATCTATGTGCACACGATGTACTGCGGCACAATTTGGGCGGGTACAGAATTCTAGCCCTGTGATCTACGAGCACACGATGTACTGCGGCACAATATAGGCGGGTACAGAATTCTAGCCCAGTGATCTACGTGCACACGATGTACTGCAGCACAATATAGGCCCAGTACAGAATTCTAGCCCTGTGATCTATGTGCACACGATGTACTGCGGCACAATATAGGCCGGGTACAGAATTCTAGCCCTATGATCTATGTGCACACGATGTACTGCGGCACAATATAGGCGGGTACAGAATTCTAGCCCTGTGATCTATGTGCACACGATGTACTGCGGCACAATATAGGCGGGTACAGAATTCTAGCCCTGTGATCTATGTGCACACGATGTACTGCGGCACAATATAGGCGGGTACAGAATTCTAGCCCTGTGATCTATGTGCACACGATGTACTGCGGCACAATATAGGCGGGTACAGAATTCTAGCCCTGTGATCTATGTGCACACGATGTACTGCGGCACAATATAGGCGGGTACAGAATTCTAGCCGTATGATCTATGTGCACACGATGTACTGCGGCACAATATAGGCGGGTACAGAATTCTAGCCCTGTGATCTATGTGCACACGATGTACTGCGGCACAATATAGGCGGGTACAGAATTCTAGCCGTATGATCTATGTGCACACGATGTACTGCGGCACAATATAGGCCGGGTACAGAATTCTAGCCCTATGATCTATGTGCACACGATGTACTGCGGCACAATATAGGCGGGTACAGAATTCTAGCCGTATGATCTATGTGCACACGATGTACTGTGGCACAATATAGGCGGGTACAGAATTCTAGCCCTATGATCTACGTGCACACGATGTATTGCGGCACAATATAGGCCGGGTACAGAATTCTAGCCCTATGATCTATGTGCACACGATGTACTGCGGCACAATATAGGCGGGTACAGAATTCTAGCCCTGTGACCCTGTGATCTATGTGCACACGATGTACTGCGGCACAATATTGCCGGGAACAGAATTCTAGCCGTATGATCTATGTGCACACGATGTACTGCGGCACAATATAGGCGGGAACAGAATTCTAGCCGTATGATCTACGTGCACACGATGTACTGCGGACAATATAGGCGGGTACAGAATTCTAGCCCTGTGATCTATGTGCACACGATGTACTGCGGCACAATATAGGCCGGGTACAGAATTCTAGCCGTATGATCTACGTGCACACGATGTACTGCGGCACAATATAGGCCCAGTACAGAATTCTAGCCCTGTGATCTATGTGCACACGATGTACTGCGGCACAATATAGGCCCAGTACAGAATTCTAGCCGTATGATCTATGTGCACACGATGTACTGCAGCACAATATACGCGGGTACAGAATTCTAGCCCTATGATCTATGTGCACACGATGTACTGCGGCACAATATAGGCGGGTACAGAATTCTAGCACTATGATCTATGTGCACACGATGTACTGCGGCACAATATAGGCCGGGTACAGAATTCTAGCCGTATGATCTACGTGCACACGATGTACTGCGGCACAATATAGGCAGGGTACAGAATTCTAGCCCTGTGATCTATGTGCACACGATGTACTGCGGCACAATATAGGCGGGTACAGAATTCTAGCCGTATGATCTACGTGCACACGATGTACTGCGGCACAATATAGGCCCAGTACAGAATTCTAGCCCTGTGATCTATGTGCACACGATGTACTGCGGCACAATATAGGCCCAGTACAGAATTCTAGCCGTATGATCTATGTGCACACGATGTACTGCAGCACAATATACGCGGGTACAGAATTCTAGCCCTATGATCTATGTGCACACGATGTACTGCGGCACAATATAGGCGGGTACAGAATTCTAGCACTATGATCTATGTGCACACGATGTACTGCGGCACAATATAGGCCGGGTACAGAATTCTAGCCGTATGATCTACGTGCACACGATGTACTGCGGCACAATATAGGCCCAGTACAGAATTCTAGCCCTGTGATCTATGTGCACACGATGTACTGCGGCACAATATAGGCCCAGTACAGAATTCTAGCCGTATGATCTATGTGCACACGATGTACTGCAGCACAATATAGGCGGGTACAGAATTCTAGCTGTATGATCTACGTGCACACGATGTACTGCGGCACAATATAGGCCGGTACAGAATTCTAGCCCTGTGACTCTGGGATCTATGTACACACGATGTACTGCGGCACAATATAGGCCGGGTACAGAATTCTAGCCCTATGATCTATGTGTACACAATGTACTGCGGCACAATATAGGCTGGTACAGAATTCTAGCCCTGTGATCTATGTGTACACAATGTACTGCGCCACAATATAGGCGGGTACAGAATTCTAGCCCTGTGATCTATGTGCACACGATATACTGCGGCACAATATAGGCGGGTACAGAATTCTAGCCCTATGATCTATGTGCACACGATGTACTGCGGCACAATATAGGCGGGTTCAGAATTCTAGCCGTATGATCTACGTGCACACGATGTACTGCGGCACAATATAGGCCGGGTACAGAATTCTAGCCCTATGATCTATGTGCACACCATGTACTGCGGCACAATATAGGCTGGAACAGAATTCTAGCCGTACGATCTATGTGCACACGATGTAATGCGGCACAATATAGGCGGGTACAGAATTCTAGCCGTATGATCTATGTGCACACGATGTACTGTGGCACAATATAGGCGGGTACAGAATTCTAGCCGTATGATCTATGTGCACACGATGTACTGCGGCACAATACAGGCGGGTACAGAATTCTAGCCCTATGATCTACGTGCACACGATGTACTGCGGCACAATATAGGCCGGGTACAGAATTCTAGCCCTGTGATCTATGTGCACACAATGTACTGCGGCACAATATAGGCGGGTACAGAATTCTAGCCGTATGATCTACGTGCACACGATGTACTGCGGCACAATATAGGCGGGTACAGAATTCTAGCCCTATGATCTATGTGCACACGATGTACTGCGGCACAATATAGGCGGGTACAGAATTCTAGCCGTATGATCTACGTGCACACGATGTACTGCGGCACAATATAGGCGGGTACAGAATTCTAGCCGTATGATCTACGTGCACACGATGTACTGCGGACAATATAGGCAGGTACAGAATTCTAGCCGTATGATCTACGTGCACACGATGTACTGCGGACAATATAGGCGGGTACAGAATTCTAGCCGTATGATCTACGTGCACACGATGTACTGCGGCACAATATAGGCGGGTACAGAATTCTAGCCGTATGATCTACGTGCACACGATGTACTGCGGCACAATATAGGCGGGTACAGAATTCTAGCCCTGTGACTCTGGGATCTATGTGCACACGATGTACTTCGGCACAATATAGGCGGGTACAGAATTCTAGCCCTACGATCTATGTGCACACGATGTACTGCGGCACAATATAGGCCCAGTACAGAATTCTAGCCCTGTGATCTATGTGCACACGATGTACTGCGGCACAATTTGGGCGGGTACAGAATTCTAGCCCTGTGATCTACGAGCACACGATGTACTGCGGCACAATATAGGCGGGTACAGAATTCTAGCCCTGTGATCTACGTGCACACGATGTACTGCAGCACAATATAGGCCCAGTACAGAATTCTAGCCCTGTGATCTATGTGCACACGATGTACTGCGGCACAATATAGGCCGGGTACAGAATTCTAGCCCTATGATCTATGTGCACACGATGTACTGCGGCACAATATAGGCGGGTACAGAATTCTAGCCCTGTGATCTATGTGCACACGATGTACTGCGGCACAATATAGGCGGGTACAGAATTCTAGCCCTGTGATCTATGTGCACACGATGTACTGCGGCACAATATAGGCGGGTACAGAATTCTAGCCCTGTGATCTATGTGCACACGATGTACTGCGGCACAATATAGGCGGGTACAGAATTCTAGCCCTGTGATCTATGTGCACACGATGTACTGCGGCACAATATAGGCGGGTACAGAATTCTAGCCGTATGATCTATGTGCACACGATGTACTGCGGCACAATATAGGCGGGTACAGAATTCTAGCCCTGTGATCTATGTGCACACGTTGTACTGCGGCACAATATAGGCGGGTACAGAATTCTAGCCGTATGATCTATGTGCACACGATGTACTGCGGCACAATATAGGCCGGGTACAGAATTCTAGCCCTATGATCTATGTGCACACGATGTACTGCGGCACAATATAGGCGGGTACAGAATTCTAGCCGTATGATCTACGTGCACACGATGTACTGCGGCACAATATAGGCGGGTACAGAATTCTAGCCGTATGATCTACGTGCACACGATGTACTGCGGCACAATATAGGCGGGTACAGAATTCTAGCCGTATGATCTACGTGCACACGATGTACTGCGGCACAATATAGGCGGGTACAGAATTCTAGCCGTATGATCTACGTGCACACGATGTACTGCGGCACAATATAGGCGGGTACAGAATTCTAGCCCTGTGACTCTGGGATCTATGTGCACACGATGTACTGCGGCACAATATAGGCGGGTACAGAATTCTAGCCGTATGATCTACTTGCACACGATGTACTGCGGCACAATATAGGCGGGTACAGAATTCTAGCCGTATGATCTACGTGCACACGATGTACTGCGGCACAATATAGGCGGGTACAGAATTCTAGCCGTATGATCTACGTGCACACGATGTACTGCGGCACAATATAGGCGGGTACAGAATTCTAGCCGTATGATCTACGTGCACACGATGTACTGCGGCACAATATAGGCGGGTACAGAATTCTAGCCGTATGATCTACGTGCACACGATGTACTGCGGACAATATAGGCGGGTACAGAATTCTAGCCGTATGATCTACGTGCACACGATGTACTGCGGCACAATATAGGCCGGGTACAGAATTCTAGCCCTATGATCTATGTGCACACGATGTACTGCGGCACAATATAGGCGGGTACAGAATTCTAGCCCTACGATCTATGTGCACACGATGTACTGCGGCACAATATAGGCCCAGTACAGAATTCTAGCCCTGTGATCTATGTGCACACGATGTACTGCGGCACAATTTGGGCGGGTACAGAATTCTAGCCCTGTGATCTACGAGCACACGATGTACTGCGGCACAATATAGGCGGGTACAGAATTCTAGCCCAGTGATCTACGTGCACACGATGTACTGCAGCACAATATAGGCCCAGTACAGAATTCTAGCCCTGTGATCTATGTGCACACGATGTACTGCGGCACAATATAGGCCGGGTACAGAATTCTAGCCCTATGATCTATGTGCACACGATGTACTGCGGCACAATATAGGCGGGTACAGAATTCTAGCCCTGTGATCTATGTGCACACGATGTACTGCGGCACAATATAGGCGGGTACAGAATTCTAGCCCTGTGATCTATGTGCACACGATGTACTGCGGCACAATATAGGCGGGTACAGAATTCTAGCCCTGTGATCTATGTGCACACGATGTACTGCGGCACAATATAGGCGGGTACAGAATTCTAGCCCTGTGATCTATGTGCACACGATGTACTGCGGCACAATATAGGCGGGTACAGAATTCTAGCCGTATGATCTATGTGCACACGATGTACTGCGGCACAATATAGGCGGGTACAGAATTCTAGCCCTGTGATCTATGTGCACACGATGTACTGCGGCACAATATAGGCGGGTACAGAATTCTAGCCGTATGATCTATGTGCACACGATGTACTGCGGCACAATATAGGCCGGGTACAGAATTCTAGCCCTATGATCTATGTGCACACGATGTACTGCGGCACAATATAGGCGGGTACAGAATTCTAGCCGTATGATCTATGTGCACACGATGTACTGTGGCACAATATAGGCGGGTACAGAATTCTAGCCCTATGATCTACGTGCACACGATGTATTGCGGCACAATATAGGCCGGGTACAGAATTCTAGCCCTATGATCTATGTGCACACGATGTACTGCGGCACAATATAGGCGGGTACAGAATTCTAGCCCTGTGACCCTGTGATCTATGTGCACACGATGTACTGCGGCACAATATTGCCGGGAACAGAATTCTAGCCGTATGATCTATGTGCACACGATGTACTGCGGCACAATATAGGCGGGAACAGAATTCTAGCCGTATGATCTACGTGCACACGATGTACTGCGGACAATATAGGCGGGTACAGAATTCTAGCCCTGTGATCTATGTGCACACGATGTACTGCGGCACAATATAGGCCGGGTACAGAATTCTAGCCGTATGATCTACGTGCACACGATGTACTGCGGCACAATATAGGCCCAGTACAGAATTCTAGCCCTGTGATCTATGTGCACACGATGTACTGCGGCACAATATAGGCCCAGTACAGAATTCTAGCCGTATGATCTATGTGCACACGATGTACTGCAGCACAATATACGCGGGTACAGAATTCTAGCCCTATGATCTATGTGCACACGATGTACTGCGGCACAATATAGGCGGGTACAGAATTCTAGCACTATGATCTATGTGCACACGATGTACTGCGGCACAATATAGGCCGGGTACAGAATTCTAGCCGTATGATCTACGTGCACACGATGTACTGCGGCACAATATAGGCAGGGTACAGAATTCTAGCCCTGTGATCTATGTGCACACGATGTACTGCGGCACAATATAGGCGGGTACAGAATTCTAGCCGTATGATCTACGTGCACACGATGTACTGCGGCACAATATAGGCCCAGTACAGAATTCTAGCCCTGTGATCTATGTGCACACGATGTACTGCGGCACAATATAGGCCCAGTACAGAATTCTAGCCGTATGATCTATGTGCACACGATGTACTGCAGCACAATATACGCGGGTACAGAATTCTAGCCCTATGATCTATGTGCACACGATGTACTGCGGCACAATATAGGCGGGTACAGAATTCTAGCACTATGATCTATGTGCACACGATGTACTGCGGCACAATATAGGCCGGGTACAGAATTCTAGCCGTATGATCTACGTGCACACGATGTACTGCGGCACAATATAGGCCCAGTACAGAATTCTAGCCCTGTGATCTATGTGCACACGATGTACTGCGGCACAATATAGGCCCAGTACAGAATTCTAGCCGTATGATCTATGTGCACACGATGTACTGCAGCACAATATAGGCGGGTACAGAATTCTAGCTGTATGATCTACGTGCACACGATGTACTGCGGCACAATATAGGCCGGTACAGAATTCTAGCCCTGTGACTCTGGGATCTATGTACACACGATGTACTGCGGCACAATATAGGCCGGGTACAGAATTCTAGCCCTATGATCTATGTGTACACAATGTACTGCGGCACAATATAGGCTGGTACAGAATTCTAGCCCTGTGATCTATGTGTACACAATGTACTGCGCCACAATATAGGCGGGTACAGAATTCTAGCCCTGTGATCTATGTGCACACGATATACTGCGGCACAATATAGGCGGGTACAGAATTCTAGCCCTATGATCTATGTGCACACGATGTACTGCGGCACAATATAGGCGGGTTCAGAATTCTAGCCGTATGATCTACGTGCACACGATGTACTGCGGCACAATATAGGCCGGGTACAGAATTCTAGCCCTATGATCTATGTGCACACCATGTACTGCGGCACAATATAGGCTGGAACAGAATTCTAGCCGTACGATCTATGTGCACACGATGTAATGCGGCACAATATAGGCGGGTACAGAATTCTAGCCGTATGATCTATGTGCACACGATGTACTGTGGCACAATATAGGCGGGTACAGAATTCTAGCCGTATGATCTATGTGCACACGATGTACTGCGGCACAATACAGGCGGGTACAGAATTCTAGCCCTATGATCTACGTGCACACGATGTACTGCGGCACAATATAGGCCGGGTACAGAATTCTAGCCCTGTGATCTATGTGCACACAATGTACTGCGGCACAATATAGGCGGGTACAGAATTCTAGCCGTATGATCTACGTGCACACGATGTACTGCGGCACAATATAGGCGGGTACAGAATTCTAGCCCTATGATCTATGTGCACACGATGTACTGCGGCACAATATAGGCGGGTACAGAATTCTAGCCGTATGATCTACGTGCACACGATGTACTGCGGCACAATATAGGCGGGTACAGAATTCTAGCCGTATGATCTACGTGCACACGATGTACTGCGGACAATATAGGCAGGTACAGAATTCTAGCCGTATGATCTACGTGCACACGATGTACTGCGGACAATATAGGCGGGTACAGAATTCTAGCCGTATGATCTACGTGCACACGATGTACTGCGGCACAATATAGGCGGGTACAGAATTCTAGCCGTATGATCTACGTGCACACGATGTACTGCGGCACAATATAGGCGGGTACAGAATTCTAGCCCTGTGACTCTGGGATCTATGTGCACACGATGTACTTCGGCACAATATAGGCGGGTACAGAATTCTAGCCCTACGATCTATGTGCACACGATGTACTGCGGCACAATATAGGCCCAGTACAGAATTCTAGCCCTGTGATCTATGTGCACACGATGTACTGCGGCACAATTTGGGCGGGTACAGAATTCTAGCCCTGTGATCTACGAGCACACGATGTACTGCGGCACAATATAGGCGGGTACAGAATTCTAGCCCTGTGATCTACGTGCACACGATGTACTGCAGCACAATATAGGCCCAGTACAGAATTCTAGCCCTGTGATCTATGTGCACACGATGTACTGCGGCACAATATAGGCCGGGTACAGAATTCTAGCCCTATGATCTATGTGCACACGATGTACTGCGGCACAATATAGGCGGGTACAGAATTCTAGCCCTGTGATCTATGTGCACACGATGTACTGCGGCACAATATAGGCGGGTACAGAATTCTAGCCCTGTGATCTATGTGCACACGATGTACTGCGGCACAATATAGGCGGGTACAGAATTCTAGCCCTGTGATCTATGTGCACACGATGTACTGCGGCACAATATAGGCGGGTACAGAATTCTAGCCCTGTGATCTATGTGCACACGATGTACTGCGGCACAATATAGGCGGGTACAGAATTCTAGCCGTATGATCTATGTGCACACGATGTACTGCGGCACAATATAGGCGGGTACAGAATTCTAGCCCTGTGATCTATGTGCACACGTTGTACTGCGGCACAATATAGGCGGGTACAGAATTCTAGCCGTATGATCTATGTGCACACGATGTACTGCGGCACAATATAGGCCGGGTACAGAATTCTAGCCCTATGATCTATGTGCACACGATGTACTGCGGCACAATATAGGCGGGTACAGAATTCTAGCCGTATGATCTACGTGCACACGATGTACTGCGGCACAATATAGGCGGGTACAGAATTCTAGCCGTATGATCTACGTGCACACGATGTACTGCGGCACAATATAGGCGGGTACAGAATTCTAGCCGTATGATCTACGTGCACACGATGTACTGCGGCACAATATAGGCGGGTACAGAATTCTAGCCGTATGATCTACGTGCACACGATGTACTGCGGCACAATATAGGCGGGTACAGAATTCTAGCCGTATGATCTACGTGCACACGATGTACTGCGGCACAATATAGGCGGGTACAGAATTCTAGCCCTATGATCTATGTGCACACGATGTACTGCGGCACAATATAGGCCGGGTACAGAATTCTAGCCGTATGATCTACGTGCACACGATGTACTGCGGCACAATATAGGCGGGTACAGAATTCTAGCCGTATGATCTACGTGCACACGATGTACTGCGGCACAATATAGGCAGGTACAGAATTCTAGCCCTGTGATCTACGTGCACACGATGTACTGCGGCACAATATAGGCGGGTACAGAATTCTAGCCGTATGATCTACGTGCACACGATGTACTGCGGCACAATATAGGCGGGTACAGAATTCTAGCCCTATGATCTATGTGCACACGATGTACTGCGGCACAATATAGGCCGGGTACAGAATTCTAGCCCTATGATCTACGTGCACACGATGTACTGCGGCACAATATAGGCGGGTACAGAATTCTAGCCGTATGATCTATGTGCACACGATGTACTGCGGCACAATATAGGCGGGTACAGAATTCTAGCCGTATGATCTATGTGCACACGATGTACTGCGGCACAATATAGGCGGGTACAGAATTCTAGCCGTATGATCTATGTGCACACGATGTACTGCGGCACAATATAGGCGGGTACAGAATTCTAGCCGTATCATCTATGTGCACACGATGTACTGCGGCACAATATAGGCGGGTACAGAATTCTAGCCGTATGATCTATGTGCACACGATGTACTGCGGCACAATATAGGCCGGGTACAGAATTCTAGCCCTGTGATCTATGTGCACACGATGTACTGCGGCACAATATAGGCCGGGTACAGAATTCTAGCCCTATGATCTATGTGCACACGATGTACTGTGGCACAATATAGGTGGGTACAGAATTCTAGCCGTATGATCTATGTGCACACGATGTACTGCGGCACAATATAGTCCGGGTACAGAATTCTAGCCCTGTGATCTATGTGCACACGATGTACTGCGGCACAATATAGGCGGTACAGAATTCTAGCCGTATGATCTATGTGCACACGATGTACTGCGGCACAATATAGGCGGGTACAGAATTCTAGCCCTGTGATCTATGTGCACACGATGTACTGCGGCACAATATAGGCGGGTACAGAATTCTAGCCGTATGATCTATGTGCACACGATGTACTGCGGCACAATATAGGCCGGGTACAGAATTCTAGCCCTGTGATCTATGTGCACACGATGTACTGCGGCACAATATAGGCCGGGTACAGAATTCTAGCCCTGTGATCTATGTGCACACGATGTACTGCGGCACAATATAGGCGGGTACAGAATTCTAGCCCTGTGATCTACGTGCACATGATGTACTGCGGCACAATATAGGCGGGTACAGAATTCTAGCCCTATGATCTACGTGCACACGATGTACTGCGGCACAATATAGGCCGGGTACAGAATTCTTGCCGTATGATCTACGTGCACACGATGTACTGCGGCACAATATTGCCGGGTACAGAATTCTAGCCCTCTGATCTATGTGCACACGATGTACTGCGGCACAATATAGGCGGGTACAGAATTCTAGCCGTATGATCTATGTGCACACGATGTACTGCGGCACAATATAGGCGGGTACAGAATTCTAGCCGTATGATCTATGTGCACACGATGTACTGCGGCACAATATTGCCGGGTACAGAATTCTAGCAGTATGATCTATGTGCACACGATGTACTGCGGCACAATATAGGCCCAGTACAGAATTCTAGCCCTGTGATCTATGTGCACACGATGTACTGCAGCACAATATAGTCCGGGTACAGAATTCTAGCCCTATGATCTATGTGCACACGATGTACTGCGGCACAATATAGGTGGGTACAGAATTCTAGCCGTATGATCTATGTGCACACGATGTACTGCGGCACAATATAGGTGGGTACAGAATTCTAGCCGTATGATCTATGTGCACACGATGTACTGCGGCACAATATAGGCGGGTACAGAATTCTAGCCGTATGATCTACGTGCACACGATGTACTGCGGCACAATATAGACCCAGTACAGAATTCTAGCCCTATGATCTATGTGCACACGATGTACTGCGGCACAATATAGGCCGGGTACAGAATTCTAGCCCTATGATCTATGTGCACACGATGTACTGCGGCACAATATAGGCCTGGTACAGAATTCTAGCCGTATGATCTACGTGCACACAATGTACTGCGGCACAATATAGGCCCAGTACAGAATTCTAGCCCTATGATCTATGTACACACGATGTACTGCGGCACAATATAGGCCGGGTACAGAATTCTAGCCCTGGGATCTACGTGCACACGATGTACTGCGGCACAATATAGGCGGGTACAGAATTCTAGCCCTATGATCTATGTGCACACGATGTACTGCGGCACAATATAGGCGGGTACAGAATTCTAGCCCTGTGATCTATGTGCACACGATGTACTGCGGCACAATATAGGCGGGTACAGAATTCTAGCCCTGTGATCTATGTGCACACGATGTACTGCGGCACAATATAGGCGGGTACAGAATTCTAGCCCTGTGATCTATGTGCACACGATGTACTGCGGCACAATATAGGCGGGTACAGAATTCTAGCCCTGTGATCTATGTGCACACGATGTACTGCGGCACAATATAGGCCGGGTACAGAATTCTAGCCCTGTGATCTATGTGCACACGATGTACTGCGGCACAATATAGGCGGGTACAGAATTCTAGCCGTATGATCTATGTGCACACGATGTACTGCGGCACAATATAGGCCAGGTACAGAATTCTAGCCGTATGATCTATGTGCACACGATGTACTGCGGCACAATATAGGCCCAGTACAGAATTCTAGCCGTATGATCTATGTGCACACGATGTACTGCGGCACAATATAGGCCCAGTACAGAATTCTAGCCGTATGATCTATGTGCACACGATGTACTGCGGCACAATATAGGCCGGGTACAGAATTCTAGCCCTGTGATCTACGTGCACACGATGTACTGCGGCACAATATAGGCCGGTACAGAATTCTAGCCGTATGATCTACGTGCACACGATGTACTGCGGCACAATATAGGCGGGTACAGAATTCTAGCCCTATGATCTATGTGCACACGATGTACTGCGGCACAATATAGGCCGGGTACAGAATTCTAGCCCTATGATCTATGTGCACACGATGTACTGCGGCACAATATAGGCGGGTACAGAATTCTAGCCGTATGATCTATGTGCACACGATGTACTGCGGCACAATATAGGCGGGTACAGAATTCTAGCCCTATGATCTATGTGCACACGTTGTACTGCGGCACAATATAGGCGGGTACAGAATTCTAGCCCTATGATCTATGTGCACACGATGTACTGCGGCACAATAGAGGCAGGTACAGAATTCTAGCCCTATGATCTACGTGCACATGATGTACTGCGGCACAATATAGGCGGGTACAGAATTCTAGCCCTGTGATCTATGTGCACACGATGTACTGCGGCACAATATAGGCCGGGTACAGAATTCTAGCCCTGTGATCTATGTGTACACAATGTACTGCGGCACAATATAGGCCCAGTACAGAATTCTAGCCCTATGATCTATGTGCACACGATGTACTGCGGCACAATATAGGCCCAGTACAGAATTCTAGCCGTATGATCTATGTGCACACGATGTACTGCGGCACAATATAGGCCGGGTACAGAATTCTAGCCCTGTGATCTATGTGTACACAATGTACTGCGGCACAATATAGACCCAGTACAGAATTCTAGCCCTATGATCTATGTGCACACGATGTACTGCGGCACAATATAGGCCGGGTACAGAATTCTAGCCGTATGATCTATGTGCACACGATGTACTGCGGCACAATATAGGCGGGTACAGAATTCTAGCCCTATGATCTATGTGCACACGATGTACTGCGGCACAATATAGGCCCAGTACAGAATTCTAGCCCTATGATCTATGTGCACACGATGTACTGCGGCACAATATAGGCCGGGTACAGAATTCTAGACCTATGATCTACGTGCACACCATGTACTACTTTATGCCTCTCATAACTATGGGGGTTATTCTGATTCACTCGGAAAGGCACAATCACTCTCTAATGGACAAAACCATGTGCACTGCAGGTGGGGCAGATGTAACATGTGCACAGAGAGTTAGATCTGGGTGGGGTCTGTACTTCAAACTGATAACTATTTTGCAGTGTCTCTGCACCAAATCTAACTCTCTCTGCACATGTGACATCTGCCCCACCTGCAGTGCAGCATGTTTTGTCCATTAGAGAGCTATTGAGCCTTTCTGAGTGAATCAGAATAACCCCCTATATCTCAGAGGCGTGTACATCATGGGCACAGGAATAAATGTCCACGAGAACACATACAGATGGCGCACCTCTAAACCTTGCCCGGGGATCGCCAGCATGTCTCCACTGGTGATCGCATCTGACTGGGACGCGCGTGCGTCTCACACGAGGGGCACCGGAGGAGGCGGCGGAGAGAGCCCCGTAACCACGGGGCGTGTGCGAGTGTCCCCTGGCGAGATCAGGCCGCTGGCGATAGAATCTCCAGCCCCTGCAGGAAAGAGGCCGGCTCCATCTGACCGTGTATATATGGGATTATGCTGTACCTTGGATACATGCATTGCATTGTAAGATTGCCTACATAAATCACATGGTGTGTAGGGTACACACAGTATTGGACACCTATCAGAAGTTGTGTTTTACATTTATAACCAGCCCAACACGGACACTGCTCCAAGGAGGAACTTTCTGCTTTTGGCTGAATAGTAATGTATGACGACGCTGCATGTCGGCATTACTCACCTGACAGAGAGCAGAGTGACTTTTGTACCAGTGAGGTTGAGGGACTGCAGGGTGTCATTGGCTCCTTCTCCTGCCAGAATGTCTAGTGCTTGCGCCAGGTCCCCCTCTCTGTACATCTGCGCCGTCAGGTCCAGTTCCTGCAGACTGTGCCGCCAACGTCTGGTC
Organism: Crinia signifera; assembly: GCF_055691185.1. Taxonomy (NCBI): domain Eukaryota; kingdom Metazoa; phylum Chordata; class Amphibia; order Anura; family Myobatrachidae; genus Crinia; species Crinia signifera. The sequence continues at coordinate 335,513,971 of NC_139221.1, forward strand.
AGCAGGTAACTCCCAGAACTGGGCAAAATACACTGCATTCCGCTACAATACAGGCCCAGGTACAGGCGCTGAAGGTCTGACAGAGGGGAAAACACAAAGAGGACAGTGTAAGCCCAGTACGGCATGTGCCAGTGTGGGCAGAGGTAAGGTAGTGCCAGCAGGGTGACCACAGAGGGGCAGGGTGTTACTGGGCTGGCAGCGTGGGCAGAGGTAAGGTAGTGCTAGCAGGGTGACCACAGAGGGGCAGGGTGTTACTGTGCTGGCAGCGCGGGCAGAGGTAAGGTAGTGCCAGCAGGGTGACCACAGAGGGGCAGGGTGTTACTGTGCTGGCAACGCGGGCAGAGGTAAGGTAGTGCCAGCAGGGTGACCACAGAGGGGCAGGGTGTTACTGTGCTGGCAGCGTGGGCAGAGGTAAGGTAGTGCCAGCAGGGTGGCCACAGAGGGGCAGGGTGTTACTGTGCTGGCAGCACGGGCAGAGGTAAGGTAGTGCCAGCAGGGTGACCACGGAGGGGCAGGGTGTTACTGTGCTGGCAGCACGGGCAGAGGTAAGGTAGTGCCAGCAGGGTGACCACGGAGGGGCAGGGTGTTACTCCGCTGGCAGCACGGGCAGAGGTAAGGTAGTGCCAGCAGGGTGACCACGGAGGGGCAGGGTGTTACTGTGCTGGCAGCGTGGGCAGAGGTAAGGTAGTGCCAGCAGGGTGACCACGGAGGTGCAGGGTGTTACTGTGCTGGCAGCACGGGCAGAGGTAAGGTAGTGCCAGCAGGGTGGCCACGGAGGGGCAGGGTGTTACTGTGCTGGCAGCGCGGGCAGAGGTAAGGTAGTGCCAGCAGGGTGACCACGGAGGGGCAGGGTGTTACTGTGCTGGCAGCGTGGGCAGAGATAGGGTAGTGCCAGCAGGGTGGCCACGGAGGGGCAGGGTGTTACTCCGCTGGCAGCACGGGCAGAGGTAAGGTAGTGCCAGCAGGGTGACCACAGAGGTGCAGGGTGTTACTCCGCTGGCAGCACGGGCAGAGGTAAGGTAGTGCCAGCAGGGTGACCACGGAGGGGCAGGGTGTTACTGTGCTGGCAGCGTGGGCAGAGGTAAGGTAGTGCCAGCAGGGTGGCCACAGAGGGGCAGGGTGTTACTCCGCTGGCAGCACGGGCAGAGGTAAGGTAGTGCCAGCAGGGTGGCCACGGAGGGGCAGGGTGTTACTGTGCTGGCAGCGTGGGCAGAGGTAAGGTAGTGCCAGCAGGGTGGCCACAGAGGGGCAGGGTGTTACTGTGCTGGCAGCGTGGGCAGAGGTAAGGTAGTGCCAGCAGGGTGGCCACGGAGGGGCAGGGTGTTACTGTGCTGGCAGCGCGGGCAGAGGTAAGGTAGTGCCAGCAGGGTGGCCACGGAGGGGCAGGGTGTTACTGTGCTGGCAGCGTGGGCAGAGACATGGTAATGCCAGCAGGGTGGCCAGAGGGGCAGGGTGTTACTGGGCTGGCAGCGTGGGCAGAGGTAAGGTAGTGCCAGCAGGGTGACCACAGAGGGGCAGGGTGTTACTGTGCTGGCAGCGTGGGCAGAGGTAAGGTAGTGCCAGCAGGGTGGCCACAGAGGGGCAGGGTGTTACTGTGCTGGCAGCGTGGGCAGAGACATGGTAATGCCAGCAGGGTGGCCAGAGGGGCAGGGTGTTACTGGGCTGGCAGCGTGGGCAGAGATAGGGTAGTGCCAGCAGGGTGGCCACGGAGGGGCAGGGTGTTACTGTGCTGGCAGCGCGGGCAGAGGTAAGGTAGTGCCAGCAGGGTGGCCACGGAGGGGCAGGGTGTTACTGTGCTGGCAGCGTGGGCAGAGGTAAGGTAGTGCCAGCAGGGTGGCCACAGAGGGGCAGGGTGTTACTGTGCTGGCAGCGTGGGCAGAGACATGGTAATGCCAGCAGGGTGGCCAGAGGGGCAGGGTGTTACTGGGCTGGCAGCGTGGGCAGAGATAGGGTAGTGCCAGCAGGGTGGCCACGGAGGGGCAGGGTGTTACTGTGCTGGCAGCGCGGGCAGAGGTAAGGTAGTGCCAGCAGGGTGGCCACGGAGGGGCAGGGTGTTACTCCGCTGGCAGCATGGGCAAAGGTAGGGTAGTGCCAGCAGGGTGGCCAGAGGGGCAGGGTGTTACTGGACGGCAGCTTTCTCGTCTGTACACGGGCGGCAGCGTTCTCGCCTGTACACGGGCGGCAGCGTTCTCGCCTGTACACGGACGGCAGCGTTCACGCCTGTACACGGGCGGCAGCGTTCTCGCCTGTATACGGGTGGCAGCGTTCTCGCCTGTACACGGGCGGCAGCGTTCACGCCTGTACACGGGCGGCAGCGTTCTCGCCTGTACACGGACGGCAGCGTTCTCGCCTGTATACGGGTGGCAGCGTTCTCGCCTGTACACGGGCGGCAGCGTTCACGCCTGTACACGGGCGGCAGCGTTCTCGCCTGTACACGGGCGGCAGCGTTCTCGCCTGTACACGGGCGGCAGCGTTCTCGCCTGTACACGGGCGGCAGCGTTCTCGCCTGTACACGGGCGGCAGCGTTCTCGTCTGTACACGGGCGGCAGCGTTCTCGCCTGTACACGGGCGGCAGCGTTCTCGCCTGTACACGGGCGGCAGCGTTCTCGCCTGTACACGGGCGGCAGCTTTCTCGCCTGTACACGGGCGGCGGCGTTCTCGCCTGTACACGGGTGGCAGCGTTCCCTCCTGTACACGGGCGGCAGCGTTCACGCCTGTACACGGGCGGCAGCGTTCTCGCCTGTACACGGGCGGCAGCGTTCACGCCTGTACACGGGCGGCAGCGGTCACGCCTGTACACGGGCGGCAGCGTTCACGCCTGTACACGGGCGGCAGCGTTCACGCCTGTACACGGGCGGCAGCGTTCTCGCCTGTACACGGGCGGCAGCGTTCACGCCTGTACACGGGCGGCAGCGTTCACGCCTGTACACGGGCGGCAGCGTTCCCTCCTGTACACGGGCGGCAGCGTTCTCGCCTATACACGGGCGGCAGCGTTCCCTCCTGTACACGGGTGGCAGCGTTCTCGCCTGTATACGGGCGGCAGCGGTCACGCCTGTACACGGGTGGCAGCGGTCACGCCTGTACACGGGCGGCAGCGTTCCCTCCTGTACACGGGCGGCAGCGTTCCCTCCTGTACACGGGCGGCAGCGTTCTCGCCTGTACACGGGTGGCAGCGTTCTCGCCTGTACACGGGCGGCAGCGTTCTCGCCTGTACACGGGCGGCAGCGTTCTCGCCTATACACGGGCGGCAGCGTTCTCACCTGTACACGGGCAGTCACAGATGCCGGCTGGTGTCAGCTTGTAGCAGCCCCGGGCGTCCAGCACTCTCAGGTTGGTGGAGTGTCGCAGCAGTCTCTTACAGATGTCGTCACTGATGTTAGAGTACATGGAGCTGGCCAGACACAGCTCTCGCAGCTCTGCAAACCCCGGGAGCTCCGCTGAGTTGGGACAACCAGACTTGGGAAGCCAGTCCACATTCATCAGCCGCAAAACCTGCAGGGGGGTAGACAGCACACTGGGGACCAAACCCTTCTGTTATACTGAGCTATATCCTGAGCCGGTAACCACCCGGGGTGTGTATACAGAGTAGGGTGGGATGGGGGAGGGGTAATCCTGCGGCCGGTGTTAGGGTTACCATCCCCCCCTGTATACAGACACACCGGCTGTAGGATTACCATCCCCCCCTGTATACAGACACACCGGATGTAGGGTTACTGCCCCCCCTGTATACAGACACACCGGCTGTAGGGTTACCGTCCCCCTGTATACAGACACACTGACTGTAGGGTTACCATCCCCCCTGTATACAGACACACCGGCTGTAGGGTTACTGCCCCCCCTGTATACAGACACACCGGCTGTAGGGTTACCACCCCCCCTGTATACAGACACACCGGCTGTAGGGTTACCACCCCCCCTGTATACAGACACACCGGCTGTAGGGTTACCACCCCCCCTGTATACAGACACACCGGCTGTAGGGTTACCATCCCCCCCTGTATACAGACACACCGGCTGTAGGGTTACCATCCCCCCCTGTATACAGACACACCGGCTGTAGGGTTACCATCCCCCCCTGTATACAGACACACCGGCTGTAGGGTTACCATCCCCCCAGTATACAGACACACTGGCTGTAGGGTTAGCATCCCCCCCTGTATAGACACACTGTCTGTGGGGTTACCATCCCCCGTGTATACAGACACACCGGCTGTAGGGTTACCGACCCCCCTGTATACAGACACACCGGCTGTAGGGTTACCATCCCCCCCTGTATACAGACACACCGGCTGTAGGGTTACCATCCCCCCTGTATACAGACACACCGGCTGTAGGGTTACCGCCCCCCCTGTATACAGACACACCGGCTGTAGGGTTACCATCCCCCCCCTGTATACAGACACACCGGCTGTAGGGTTAGCATCCCCCCCTGTATACAGACACACCGGCTGTAGGGTTAGCATCCCCCCCTGTATACAGACACACCGGCTGTAGGGTTACTGTCCCATCCTGTATACAGACACACCGGCTGTAGGTTACCGCCCCCCCCCCCCCCTGTATACAGACACACCGGCTGTAGGGTTATTACCCCCCCCTGTATACAGACACACCGGCTGCAGGGTTACCACCCCCCCCCCCCTGTATACAGACACACCGGCTGTAGGGTTACCGCCCCCCCCCCCCTGTATACAGACACACCGGCTGAAGGGTAACCGTCCCCCCTCCCCTGTATACAGACACACCGGCTGTAGGGTTACCGTCCCCCCTCCCCTGTATACAGACACACCGGCTGTAGGGTTACTATCCCCCCCTGTATACAGACACACCGGCTGTAGGGTTACCGTCCCCCTGTATACAGACACACCGGCTGTAGGGTTACCGTCCCCCTGTATACAGACACACCGGCTGTAGGGTTCCCGTCCCCCCCCCTGTATACAGACGCACCGGCTGTAGGGTTACCGCCCCCCCCCCCCCCCCCCCCTGTATACAGACACACCGGCTGTAGGGTTACACCCCCCCCTGTATACAGACACACACCGGCTGTAGGGTTACCATCCCCCCTGTATACAGACACACCGGCTGTAGGGTTACCGTCCCCCCTCCCCTGTATACAGACACACTGGCTGTAGGGTTACCGTCCCCCCTCCCCTGTATACAGACACACCGGCTGTAGGGTTACCATCCCCCCTGTATACAGACACACTGGCTGTAGGGTTACCGTCCCCCTGTATACAGACACACCGGCTGTAGGGTTATCATCCCCCCTGTATACAGACACACCGGCTGTAGGGTTACCATCCCCCCTGTATACAGACACACACCGGCTGTAGGGTTACCATCCCCCCCTGTATACAGACACACCGGCTGTAGGTTTACCATCCCCCCCTGTATACAGACACACCGGCTGTAGGGTTACTGTCCCCCCCCCCCCCCCCCCCTGTATACAGTCACACTGGCTGTAGGTTTACCACCCCCCCCTGTATACAGACACACCGGCTGTAGGGTTACCGTCCCCCCTCCCCTGTATACAGACACACCGGCTGTAGGGTTAGCATCCCCCCCTGTATAGACACACTGTCTGTGGGGTTACCATCCCCCGTGTATACAGACACACCGGCTGTAGGTTTACCATCCCCCCTGTATACAGACACACCGGCTGTAGGGTTACCGCCCCCCCTGTATACAGACACACCGGCTGTAGGGTTACCATCCCCCCACTGTATACAGACACACCGGCTGTAGGGTTAGCATCCCCCCCTGTATACAGACACACCGGCTGTAGGGTTAGCATCCCCCCCTGTATACAGACACACCGGCTGTAGGGTTACTGTCCCATCCTGTATACAGACACACCGGCTGTAGGTTACCGCCCCCCCCCCCCCCCCCCCCTGTATACAGACACACCGGCTGAAGGGTTATTACCCCCCCCTGTATACAGACACACCGGCTGCAGGGTTACCACCCCCCCCCCCCCTGTATACAGACACACCGGCTGTAGGGTTACCGCCCCCCCCCCTGTATACAGACACACCGGCTGAAGGGTTACCGTCCCCCCTCCCCTGTATACAGACACACCGGCTGTAGGGTTACCGTCCCCCCTCCCCTGTATACAGACACACCGGCTGTAGGGTTACCGTCCCCCCTCCCCTGTATACAGACACACCGGCTGTAGGGTTACTATCCCCCCCTGTATACAGACACACCGGCTGTAGGGTTACCGTCCCCCTGTATACAGACACACCGGCTGTAGGGTTACCGTCCCCCTGTATACAGACACACCGGCTGTAGGGTTCCCGTCCCCCCCCCTGTATACAGACGCACCGGCTGTAGGGTTACCGCCCCCCCCCCCCCCCCCCCTGTATACAGACACACCGGCTGTAGGGTTACACCCCCCCCTGTATACAGACACACACCGGCTGTAGGGTTACCATCCCCCCTGTATACAGACACACCGGCTGTAGGGTTACCGTCCCCCCTCCCCTGTATACAGACACACCGGCTGTAGGGTTACCGTCCCCCCTCCCCTGTATACAGACACACCGGCTGTAGGGTTACCATCCCCCCCTGTATACAGACACACTGGCTGTAGGGTTACCGTCCCCCTGTACACAGACACACCGGCTGTAGGGTTACCATCCCCCCCTGTATACAGACACACCGGCTGTAGGGTTACCATCCCCCCTGTATACAGACACACACCGGCTGTAGGGTTACCATCCCCCCCTGTATACAGACACACCGGCTGTAGGTTTACCATCCCCCCCTGTATACAGACACACCGGCTGTAGGGTTACTGTCCCCCCCCCCCCCCCTGTATACAGTCACACTGGCTGTAGGGTTACCACCACCCCCCCCTGTATACAGACACACCGGCTGTAGGGTTACCGTCCCCCCTCCCCTGTATACAGACACACCGGCTGTAGGGTTACCGTCCCCCCTCCCCTGTATACAGACACACCGGCTGTAGGGTTATTACCCCCCCCTGTATACAGACACACCGGCTGTAGGGTTACCGTCCCCCTGTATACAGACACACCGGCTGTAGGGTTACCGTCCCCCTGTATACAGACACACCGGCTGTAGGGTTACCGTCCCCCTGTATACAGACACACCGGCTGTAGGGTTACCGTCCCCCTGTATACAGACACACCGGCTGTAGGGTTCCCGTCCCCCCCCCCTGTATACAGACACACCGGCTGTAGGGTTACCGCCCCCCTGTATACAGACACACCGGCTGTAGGGTTACACCCCCCCCTGTATACAGACACACCGGCTGTAGGGTTACCGTCCCCCCCCCCCCCCCCCCCTGTATACAGACACACCGGCTGTAGGTTTACCATCCCCCTGTATACAGACACACCAGCTGTAGGGTTACCATCCCCCCCTGTATACAGACACACCGGCTGTAGGTTTACCATCCCCCCTGTATACAGACACACCAGCTGTAGGGTTACCATCCCCCCCTGTATACAGACACACCGGCTGTAGGGTTACCATCCCCCCTGTATACAGACACACACCGGCTGTAGGGTTACCATCCCCCCCTGTATACAGACACACCGGCTGTATGGTTACCATCCCCCCTGTATACAGACACACACCGGCTGTAGGGTTACCATCCCCCCCTGTATACAGACACACCGGCTGTAGGGTTACCATCCCCCCTGTATACAGACACACCGGCTGTAGGGTTACCGTCCCCCCCCTGTATACAGACACACCGGCTGTAGGTTTACCATCCCCCCTGTATACAGACACACCGACTGTAGGGTTACCATCCCCCCCCTGTATACAGACACACCGGCTGTAGGGTTACCGTCCCCCTGTATACAGACACACACCGGCTGTAGGGTTACCATCCCCCCCTGTATACAGACACACCGGCTGTAGGGTTCCCGTCCCCCCCCCCCCCTGTATACAGACACACCGGCTGTAGGGTTACCGCCCCCCCCCCCCCTGTATACAGACACACCGGCTGTAGGGTTACCACACCCCCCCCCCTGTATACAGACACACACTGGCTGTAGGGTTACCATCCCCGCCCCTGTATACAGACACACCGGCTGTAGGGTTACCGTCCCCCCCCTGTATACAGACACACTGGCTGTAGGGTTACCATCCCCCCCCTGTATACAGACACACCGGCAGTAGGTTTACCATCCCCCCCTGTATACAGACACACCGGCTGTAGGTTTACCATCCCCCCTGTATACAGACACACCGGCTGTAGGGTTACCATCCCCCCCTGTATACAGACACACCGGCTGTAGGGTTACCATCCCCCCTGTATACAGACACACCGGCTGTAGGGTTACCATCCCCCCTGTATACAGACACACACCGGCTGTAGGGTTACTGTCCCCCCCTGTATACAGACACACCGGCTGTAGGGTTACCATCCCCCCCCCTGTATACAGACACACCGGCTGTAGGGTTACCATCCCCCCCTGTATACAGACACACCGGCTGTAGGGTTACCATCCCCCCCCCCCTGTATACAGACACACCGGCTGTAGGGTTACCATCCCCCCCTGTATACAGACACACCGGCTGTAGGGTTACCGCCCCCCCCCCCCTGTATACAGACCCACCGGCTGTAGGGTTACCGTCCCCCCTGTATACAGACACACCGGCTGTAGGGTTACTGTCCTGTCCTGTATACAGACACACCGGCTTTAGTGTCACCATCCCCCCCTGTATACAGACACACCGGCTGTAGGGTTACCATCCCCCCCTGTATACAGATACACCGGCTGTAGGGTTACACCCCCCCCTGTATACAGACACACCGGCTGTAGGGTTACCGTCCCCCCCCCCCTGTATACAGACACACTGGCTGTAGGTTTACCATCCCCCTGTATACAGACACACCGGCTGTAGGGTTACCATCCCCCCCCTGTATACAGACACACCGGCTGTAGGTTTACCATCCCCCCTGTATACAGACACACCAGCTGTAGGGTTACCATCCCCCCCCTGTATACAGACACACCGGCTGTAGGTTTACCATCCCCCCTGTATACAGACACACCAGCTGTAGGGTTACCATCCCCCCCCTGTATACAGACACACCGGCTGTAGGGTTACCATCCCCCCTGTATACAGACACACACCGGCTGTAGGGTTACCATCCCCCCCTGTATACAGACACACCGGCTGTATGGTTACCATCCCCCCTGTATACAGACACACACCGGCTGTAGGGTTACCATCCCCCCCTGTATACAGACACACCGGCTGTAGGGTTACCATCCCCCCTGTATACAGACACACCGGCTGTAGGGTTACCGTCCCCCCCCTGTATACAGACACACCGGCTGTAGGTTTACCATCCCCCCTGTATACAGACACACCGACTGTAGGGTTACCATCCCCCCCTGTATACAGACACACCGGCTGTAGGGTTACCGTCCCCCTGTATACAGACACACACCGGCTGTAGGGTTACCATCCCCCCTGTATACAGACACACCGGCTGTAGGGTTCCCGTCCCCCCCCCCCCCTGTATACAGACACACCGGCTGTAGGGTTACCCGCCCCCCCCCCCCCCCCCTGTATACAGACACACCGGCTGTAGGGTTACCACACCCCCCCCCCCTGTATACAGACACACACTGGCTGTAGGGTTACCATCCCCGCCCCTGTATACAGACACACCGGCTGTAGGGTTACCGTCCCCCCCCCTGTATACAGACACACTGGCTGTAGGGTTACCATCCCCCCCCTGTATACAGACACACCGGCAGTAGGTTTACCCTCCCCCCCTGTATACAGACACACCGGCTGTAGGTTTACCATCCCCCCTGTATACAGACACACCGGCTGTAGGGTTACCATCCCCCCCTGTATACAGACACACCGGCTGTAGGGTTACCATCCCCCCTGTATACAGACACACCGGCTGTAGGGTTACCATCCCCCCTGTATACAGACACACACCGGCTGTAGGGTTACTGTCCCCCCCTGTATACAGACACACCGGCTGTAGGGTTACCATCCCCCCCCCTGTATACAGACACACCGGCTGTAGGGTTACCATCCCCCCCTGTATACAGACACACCGGCTGTAGGGTTACCATCCCCCCCCCCTGTATACAGACACACCGGCTGTAGGGTTACCATCCCCCCCTGTATACAGACACACCGGCTGTAGGGTTACCGCCCCCCCCCCCCTGTATACAGACCCACCGGCTGTAGGGTTACCGTCCCCCCTGTATACAGACACACCGGCTGTAGGGTTACTGTCCTGTCCTGTATACAGACACACCGGCTTTAGTGTCACCATCCCCCCCTGTATACAGACACACCGGCTGTAGGGTTACCATCCCCCCCTGTATACAGATACACCGGCTGTAGGGTTACACCCCCCCCTGTATACAGACACACCGGCTGTAGGGTTACCGTCCCCCCCCCCCCTGTATACAGACACACTGGCTGTAGGTTTACCATCCCCCTGTATACAGACACACCGGCTGTAGGGTTACCATCCCCCCCCTGTATACAGACACACCGGCTGTAGGTTTACCATCCCCCCTGTATACAGACACACCGGCTGTAGGGTTACCATCCCCCCCCTGTATACAGACACACCAGCTGTAGGGTTACCATCCCCCCTGTATACAGACACACACCGGCTGTAGGGTTACCATCCCCCCCTGTATACAGACACACCGGCTGTAGGGTTACCATCCCCCCTGTATACAGACACACACCGGCTGTAGGGTTACCATCCCCCCCTGTATACAGACACACCGGCTGTAGGTTTACCATCCCCCCCTGTATACAGACACACCGGCTGTAGGGTTACTGTCCGTCCTCCCCCCCCCCCCCCTGTATACAGTCACACTGGCTGTAGGGTTACCACCCCCCCCCCCCCCCCTGTATACAGACACACCGGCTGTAGGGTTACCATCCCCCCTGTATACAGACACACACCGGCTGTAGGGTTACCGTCCCCCCTCCCTGTATACAGACACACCGGCTGTAGGGTTATTACCCCCCCCTGTATACAGACACACCGGCTGTAGGGTTACCGTCCCCTGTATACAGACACACCGGCTGTAGGGTTACCGTCCCCTGTATACAGACACACCGGCTGTAGGGTTACCGTCCCCCTGTATACAGACACACCGGCTGTAGGGTTACCGTCCCCCCTGTATACAGACACACCGGCTGTAGGGTTACCTGTCCCCCCCCCCCTGTATACAGACACACCGGCTGTAGGGTTACCACCCCCCCCTGTATACAGACACACACGGCTGTAGGGTTACCATCCCCCCCCCCCTGTATACAGACACACCGGCTGTAGGGTTACCATCCCCCCCTGTATACAGACACACGGCTGTAGGGTTACCACCCCCCCCTGTATACAGACACACCGGCTGTAGGTTTACCATCCCCCCTGTATACAGACACACCGGCTGTAGGTTTACCATCCCCCCCTGTATACAGACACACCGGCTGTAGGGTTACCATCCCCCCTGTATACAGACACACCGGCTGTAGGGTTACCATCCCCCCCTGTATACAGACACACCGGCTGTAGGGTTACCATCCCCCCCTGTATACAGACACACCGGCTGTAGGTTTACCATCCCCCCCTGTATACAGACACACCGGCTGTAGGTTTACCATCCCCCCCTGTATACAGACACACCGGCTGTAGGGTTACCATCCC